>NC_081421.1:27403602-27703602 GCF_949786415.1 Peromyscus eremicus | reverse complement strand
CCAAAACAGATGAGCAGAAGAAAATGCTGACCAGCCATGAAAGGGTAACAGAAAAGAGGTGAGAGCCTCATCATTCCGTTCCCAGCGTACCCCTTACTCAAAATGTGCAAAAGCAGCCAGTAACTACACTTGGAGATTTTATCATTTTAACAGAGAGAGAGAGAAACAATTGTGGAGAATGGCTAGATAAAGGGCAACGAAACTATGGGGAGGTAGATATGGGCTTAGATAGTAAGCCTTACTAAGACTTGTTCATATCGACTTATCTCAGTTCTACCTCCATTACCAGTTAGATAAGGGATGCTTCCCTCATCCTGGTACAGGGCAAGGGAGAGAGGCACTGTCAAGGCACATGTATGTCCTGATCTTATAAATGGATAACAGAAAGGCAGAGAACTAATTCTTCCAGAGTCTGCTCTTTCATAATTCTCTCAGGTCAAAACATTCCTTATACCAATATGGGATCACTAGGCATGATATATTCTGTTTCTCATACACTCAGCTAAGCACCCACATATCCACTCTAGGTGTCCTCTAGACTTCTCAACATCAGCATCCTACTCTCAACACCAAACGCCACATTCCTGTCCTTCCCACAGGAAACCTCTTCCAGTCTTATCTTTCCCATTTTAGTAAGCTGCAAGCTCGTTCTTCTAACCAAGCCAAAAATCTTAGTCATATGTTTTAGAGAGGATGGTTATTCTAGAACAAGTCAGAAAAGCTATTGGACACATTCTGAGTCAACACTTTAGAGTTGTTTTGACTCTTCCCTGTCCCTCCCATTCAGAACCTAGAACCCAAGCATTTTCCTCCCACATCTATAGCAACCACACAACTTCAGCCCTCACTCTCACATGTACAGCCTCTAAACCTAAGTCCTCCTTTAATCCACGCATCTGCTCCCATACTCTACTTTCAATACAATCCGAATCCTAAAAAAATGTACACCATGTCACTCCTTCACCCAGAATTCACACTCAAAACCCACTGAAGCCCTATTTTACTTAGAGTAAATCCCAGTCATTAAAGTTGTCTCCAAAAGCCTGTACAATCTAACTCCATCTCCTCCAACCTAGATCCTGGACTCCACCTTTTTTTTGGATCTACTTCAACCACCTATTTCCTTATCATTGCTCAACTACAACATGACTCTACCAAGTCTAGATTTTATAAGTACTGCTCATTCTGTCTGTAGTTACAGTTAGTTTCCTTAGGTACTCCCTGGCCTTGCTCTTTCTTTCCTGTCTCGATCTGGTACAAGATACCAACAGGACTACTCTTCCAGTTGAACTGCACCCTCCTTCCAGCTGCAAACAGTGGTGATATATTGTGTATCCCAATAAAATGTGCCTGAAGATCAGAGAACAGAACAAGCCACTAGATTAAACATAGATGTCGGGCAGTGGTGGCACACACCTTTAATCCCAGTACTTAGGAATCGCACACCTTTAATCCTAGCACTTAAGATCTCATGACTTTGCTACCAGTATTTGGGAAGCACACACAGCTTTAACCCCAGCACTAGGAAGGAAGTGATATGGCTGGGTGGAGAAAGGTGTGTAAGGCGTGAGGAGATGGAACTAACCCCTTTTCGGCTGGCTCCCTTTCGGCTGAGGACTCAGAGACATTCAGTCAGAGGATTTGTGGAGTTGGCGAGGTGAGAAGTAGCTGTGGCTTGTTCCTTTGTCTTTTTGATCTCTCAGCATTTAC
This sequence comes from Peromyscus eremicus, assembly GCF_949786415.1. Lineage (NCBI taxonomy): Eukaryota > Metazoa > Chordata > Mammalia > Rodentia > Cricetidae > Peromyscus > Peromyscus eremicus. The sequence goes on along the minus strand of NC_081421.1, from coordinate 27,701,892 downwards.
CCCAATATCTGGCTCCAGCTTTTTATTAAAAGACCATTAGGAATTTGTGCAGTAGCAAACAGTTCTTTCATGTTTCTACATTTCTCTCATAAGGGCTTTTAAGAAACTTCACAACTTGCTTCATATATTTATCTGTTCTCCCTAAAATATAAGTTCCATGAAGGCAGGGACAGTCATCTCATTCCTGAGTCACTATTATATCCCTTATTGCCTAGAAAAACACTGGTAGCAATCCCTTAATGAACAGTGGATAAATCTCTTCTTCTAAAAAACTTGCAGTAAAGTCTCTTACAGTTTTTGTTTGTTTGTTTGTTTGTTTGTTTGTTTGTTTTTAGGAAAACAATGTAAGAAAGCTAATGCTACTCACTTGGGAGAGAAATGGCAGCCAAACAGGAAAGAGACTGCAGCAAGATCAGGACAAGAAGTGGCTCAGAGGAATGCCTCACTGCCACCATCAGTGGCATCGGCAGACGCCAGCCACTGTATATGAGCAGTAACTAAGAGGGATCCAGAACTTTAACTCTTAGGCTCTATGTACAAATATGAGCTGTTATTCATTTTTCTATACATGATAGGGAGCTGTGGCAGGGAGGTTAACAAGAGTACAAAAGATGGGATGGTGTGCAGAGAGGGTAGTTAAGGACAATGAGGAGGCTGCCACAGTAATTGCTCAGTGAGTAACCAAGATCTGATGAAGACAATGATAAGGAAGGGAAGAATCCCAAACATCTCAGTTGTGAAATCAGCTGATTGGTGAATGACTAGCAGTAAGGCATGGTTGGGATACTTTCAAGGTTTCTAGCATGACTGAGTGGATAATGTGTGACCAAAATTACATGTAAAGGTGTTGATGGGGAATGGAGATTTCTAGATCAATACCCAGTGCAGACATCCAGAAGAAAGCTGGAAATAAATATTCATGCAGGATTTTAGCATTAAGCTGAAAGTGTGGCTGAGATTCTCCAGAATATGCAAAGAGGAGAAAGAAGCAAAAAAGAACAAGGAGGACATTTCTACAGGTTGAATATTCTTTATCCAAAATCCCCATGAACATAATTGTCTCAAGTTTTGGATTTTTATGGGAAAATTGAATCTTTATACGTGAGCTGTATTGGTTTCACATACATCTGGTACATATAATTAGAAATTAGTGTGTCTGCATTTTTCCTGCAACTCATTACTTAAAGTCAGATACGGTCTTTCCTACTTGTAGCATCATGCCAATGTTCAAAATGCTTGAGATTTTGATTAAAGATGACCAGCCTGAAACTGCAACACCATCTTTGCACACAAAGCCCAGTGTGTCTTGTAGGACTGGGAAGTAGGCAAGGCAAAAGTTCTGAGACTAGGGTCTCTGTGTCTTTTCTCTACCCCTCCACATCTTAGGAGATAGCTGCCTAGTGTGGAGAAATTTTAACACTAAACAACATAGGGTGTTTCATAAGGGGAGATAGGTATAGGTGGTAGGTGAGGAGCCCTTTCTTCAGACCCCTACTAAAAATGAGTATTCAATGTTGAAACTTCTATCAGCTAATTTTTGCCCTATTAACATAATTCTTGTATGTTTCCTTGTTTTATGTAAATGGACCCTTTAAATGCTTTTTTTTAAAAACTGACTACTACTACTACAACTGAAATACACATATCACTTTTCAAAGACAGTATACTGTTGCCTGCAAAAGTCTTTGAACAAAGATTTGCTTAGCAAAAAAGGGGAGGGATGGGTTAAAGATATATTGTATCATAAAGGCCCAGACAGAGAATATGTGAATAATCAATATTGCCAAATACCAAATATAATGCTAGCTGAAAGAACAGTGGACTTGAGAAATGAAATACTATGGATGGGAGAGAAAAAGAAGAAACCAAATTGTGGTCTAGAGTGTATAGCATGGAGAGCATGAGGACGGTAAATTAAATTTCTTCCGGAGGCAATAAAGCTGTAGTTTGAGAAGGAGCTCATAATGGGTAATCTTGATATTCTACTTGGCTGAATCTGGAATTAGCTAAAAGCCATGGGACACATCTATAGGGGATTTTCCTCATCAGGTTATTTGAGGTGGGAAGACCCACCCTAAGTGTTGGTGGCACCTTTTTGTGACAGCCCTTGCAGAAGGAAGCTTTGCTTTCGCCTGCCCTGCTTCTGCTGCTGCTGCGTTCCTTCCTTGTTCTCAGGATGCAGATTCTCCCAGGTTCTAAAATGTACCAAACATCTCTAGGAATCCTCCAGGTTTTCAGCTCCAGAGTGGGATGCTTAGCTACACAGCCTCAAGGACTGACCAACTACCAGTGTGAGACAGCCGCTGCTGGACAACCCAAACCGTATCAGGTAAGCTGATGTAACAAACTCCCTTTTACTATACATTCCATTGGTCTGTTCCTCTAGAGAACCCTGACCTACACAGGACCACAAAGGAATTTCCATTCCTTGCCATCTATAGTACTAGCCAAACCCTCTGCATTTAGTAAGTACTCAGTCTCTACTAAATGAAATAGTGTTTCCATTTACATCGACTGTCCTATGGAAACAGTCCAGTGTCTTCCAGACCCAACAGCACAGAACAGAATCATCATTTGGGTAGGAAGGACTAGAGAAAACAAAAGATATTTTATCTTCTAAGTTGTGGGCTAATTGGTAAGAATCATTAGAGTGTGTGTGGGGGGGGTGCACACCTTTAATCCCAGCACAGAGGAGGCAGAGGCAGGTGGATCTCTATGAGTTGGAAGCCAGCCTGGTCTACAGAGGAAGTTCCAGGACAAGCTTCAAAGCTACAGAGAAACCCTGTCTCGAAAAAACAAACAAAACAAAAAGAATCAGTTCTCCTGCTCGCTGACAGCGCACACCCAAATTACAAATCAATGGGAAAGAAAAGAAATGGCCCCCTTGAGAATAGAATCAAATAGTTAAAAACAAAAAGCAAAACAGAAGAAAACCCTTCAGGTATCTTACTTCATAAAAAGATCAGGCATCAAGCTGCTGCAATTCACCGTATTACATATTCACCATTATATTAGACACATGAAACAAAGACTTCAAGGATTTTGAAATTATGTGCTTACAATGCAAAAGTGAAAAAAGCAGACTACCATATTGCATGATGTTTGGGGGAAGAGAAAATGGGTAAACTGAACATACACACATCGTGTGTACACATAAAGTGGGAATAGACGACAAGAGGAAATTAAAATGGTTTGAAAATCCCCACAGTGTCGTGGGAACTTGTGTCTAAGCACTAACTACCAATCTGACGACCACCACCTCTTTGGTCTGGAAGGCTCTAAAATAACAAGTCACATAGTAAACACGGACCAGAAGTGGCCTGCGGTCTCCGCCTCCCAGCTTAGCTTCCCCGGGCTCTTCCTGACTTCTGGGTTCTGAAGGTGAGGAGGCACCTGGCTTTTGGAAATGAGCAGTGCACCCCTGACACTGAGCAAGGACTGTTGACAGGTGGGGACCTGTCACGGCCCTGAGGTGAGGCGCCACGGGGCTTGCTGGGTCGGGAAGCGCCACAGGTGAGGCTGCGGGCCGCGGGGGTCCAGGTGACTCGGAGGGGCGGGGCCCGGGAATCTGCATTTAGAAGCCGGCCGGGTGGCGCCGACGCCCAGTCAGGTCTGAGAGCCGAGGCCTGGTCCCCGCCTCCCTCCAGGTGCCGGCCTGCATCGCCCGCCACCGCCCCGGGCGAGCACGGAGGCCGCAGACGCCCGACGGCCTCCCCCAGCCCGGGGCCCGCGGCGAAGCCTTACATAACGGGCCGCGAGCCGCCGCGCTCTCGCGAGACTTCCCCGCCTCCTCCCCCTCCTCGCTCCACGTCAGAAGGAACCGGGCGGAGCGGCCAACATGGCGGAACGCAGGCGACACAAGAAGCGGATCCAGGTAGCCCGGCGGGCCGGCAGGGCCGGGGGCTCGGGCGCGCTGGGAGGCGGAGGGAGGCGGGGGACACGTCCCGACGGGACGGGCGGCGGCGGGACGTCCTCGCGGGGTCGCGGCGCCGGGACGGGCCCGAGGCGGCGCGGTGCGGGCGGCCGCTCGGCCGAGGGGTCTGCGGAGCGGCGGGGGGAAGGACGGGAGGAGGCGCGGCGCTCGGAACCCCGCGGCCGGCCCCGCGTTTCTGCGGCGGCGGGCCCGGGCCTGCGCGGGGCCCCGGGGCCGCCCGGCCCTGCCGCGCTCTTGCTGGCGCTCCCGAAATGCAGGCCACGGGAACTGGGGTAGGAGGAGGGTGACCCGAGGCAGCGCGGCCGGGTCTTTGTGCCCCCCCCGGCCCGGCCCGGCCCGCGGGCTCCTCTTCCAGATGTTGAGTGGCATCTGCCCTCTTCCCTCTCGGTGGTTCTTTGAACCGAACAGTCTGCTTGACGCTGGCCGGCATCCTTCCCGGCGACGCGATGTAAACAAACCCTGCCCGGTCGGTGCTGCAGTGAGCTGGTGGCACCCAGCAGCCTTTCCCAGGCCAGCTTGTCAGTCTCATGCCCTACATACCATCCCTCCCTCATCCCATAGGAATGTCACCTGTGCATCCCGGCCCCGCAAGTCTCTCCCAGGGGCTCGTTCTTTAACATCGGTATATGTTAAACACCGATGTGAGTGAGGAGTGCCTCCTGAGCTCACCCAGAAACCCAAAGGCATAATAAGTTGATGACATGTACTAAATTGTTAATTTATCAATCACAAGTTGTTACACTCATTCTTGTCTTTCTGTTCCTCGCTTAGGATGAGCTTTCCTATATTTTTCTATTTTCGTTTTATGTCTATTTGTAAAGTTTTATTGATTTATTGGCCTACAGGTCTTTTGAACTATGTAAGTTAAAGTTAAAAACTTTCCTAAAATATTGTGGGAAAGATATCAGTGTTCAGTAAGTTTAGAATTTGGCAGGCATAACAAAAATAATTTTGAACAGGGTACAGCAGGGAATTAGAAGCCTGTCCAAGTTCACATATGTCTTTACACCAAAGTGTCAAGACAATAGAAGTTTCTAATTATGCTGTTCTGAGCTTTTGAAATTTAGTATTGTGTTTTAACATGGATAGCCATTTTATTAAAATTTGTATTGAGGCTGTCAAATTTGTACCTCCTGTACTCCTTGTATTTACTCCTGGCAGTACAAAATCTCTTTAATACACATTATTTTACAGTTTTATCTGCTCTTCAATATTGTCATAAAGGTGATAATGTACTTTTAAAATAGGTGCTCGTATTTCAGTTATGAACTTAGGTAGAAAAGTAGGTGGAGAGGCCTTATGGTAGTCTAAGGTAGTAGCCAAAAGCTGCGACTTAAGTCATCTACTGGTTGTACTCCAGCTCCACCAACTAGCAAGGACTTTGAAGTTTTATTTATTTTTTTTTTCTTCAACTTTTGCATTGGTAAGGATTGTTTATCTTTAAAAAAAGAAAACTTTTTGAGGTTGTAGAGTTGGTATGAAAACATTAAGTAAATTAATGACTTATTAAAAGTTATTAAAAATGCTTGGCATATAACCTCTTTCTTGCCCTCCTTTACCAGAATAAAGAAATTAGGTTAGGTTATATAGTTTTTGTTAAGCACTCCTTAACAAGCTTAAAAACAATTAACAGCCACCTATTCAGTAAATTAACCATTAGTCTGTAAGTTATATGAAGTATGGCTATTTACTTTCTGTTTATTTGAGACTTTAGTTATTAAAAGTCAGCTTGGTATTGATAAATTAAAATGTTTTCCCATCCTCTAGATTTATTTCTATATGACAGTATAGAATGTTTGTGAAAGATCTTACAGTACTACTATAGTGCAGCCCAACAAATTTTTAATGCTTATTTTTTGGTTATGTGTACATGTGTGTCTGTGTGGTTATGTGCGCATGGGTCTAGGTGCCAGTGGAGGCCAAAAAGGGATGTCAGCTTCCATGGAGTTAGAGTTACAGGCTTCTTGACAACGGGTATTAGCATCCAAACTGAGGTCTTCTGAGAAAGAAGTACATGCTTAACCACTGAGACATTTCTTCAGCCTCTTCCAACTATCTGAGGAGACAGTTCCTCGGTACTTTTATTCCTGTCAAGAATCAAAAACTCTGATCTTGGCATTACTTGAGATAAAAAGATAATGTAATGACCAAGTTCAGAGTTTGTTACAGGAAAAGCATTTATATACTAACTGTTGAGTTTCCTCATGTTACTTGTTTTTGTTTGGAAACTTTTTTTTTTTTTTTTTTTTTTTTTTTTTTTTTTTTTTGGTTTTTCGAGACAGGGTTTCTCTGTGTAGCTTTGCGCCTTTCCTGGAACTCACTTGGTAGCCCAGGCTGGCCTTGAACTCACAGAGATCCGCCTGGCTCTGCCTCCCGAGTGCTGGGATTAAAGGCGTGCGCCACCACCGCCCGGCTGGAAATGATTTTTAAGTACATTCTGTTGACCTTGAATGACAGTGGGTTTTTTGGGAGGGAAGGGATGTTTGATACAAACACTTCAGTTGAGAGTTATGTTTTGTTTTGCTTTTATAGCCAATTCATTTGCTTTTTCCAGGACAGAATAATTTTAAAATCTGGTGCCCCAGCAGAGCCCGAAGCAAGGGGGCTGTTACTATATTTCTTTCTGGGACTCAGATGGGGTCACTGAAACTTGAAGTGAGCGTACATGTTAGTTGACATTGTGTTGTAAAATTTTAATAACTGAGATTCTCTAACAAGTGATGTCAGCTCAAACTAAAGAAATACTTAAAAAGTCTTGTTTAAAAAAAGCAACTATGTATTTTTAGGAAATAGTAACTATAGATTCACAAGGCACTAGAAGCATGTTTTAGAATTCTGGTATCATAAAGTTTAAAAATTGAAAAGAATCTGATAGAACTTATTTGGAATCCTCTATCCTGAGTTCGGTCTCTGGAGCTAAGAGGGCTCAGGGGCAGAGGCACTTGCCTGATGGTTTCAAGTTTGATCCCACAATATGGCAAGAGAAAACTGGCCTCTAGAATTGTCCTGAATTCACATGCACATGCTCACAGACACACACAGTTTAAAAAAAAAAAAAAGGTTCAGTCCACAGTAGGCTTGGAGCTTACAGACCTCCCCCTCGTTTTCTTGACAAACTGGTGTCCAGTGAGGTTGTGGCTTGAACTAGGATTGCCTTTTAAGTTAGTCCATTAAATTTAGACTAGTCATCTAATTCCCAGTGCAATATTCTTTCCACTTTATCATTGACTAAAGAAATAAGTTCTGGCCGGGCGGTGGTGGCGCACGTCTTTAATCCCAGCACTCGGGAGGCAGAGCCAGGCGGATCTCTGTGAGTTCGAGGCCAGCCTGGGCTACCAAGTGAGTTCCAGGAAAGGTGCAAAGCTACACAGAGAAACCCTGTCTCGAAAAACTAAAAAAAAAAAAAAAGAAAGGAAAAAGTTCTGAAATACTTGAATCCCAAATTACTTTACATAGATGTATTTAATTTAGTGTATATCTGTGTATCTTTGTGGAGATATGTGCGCCTTATTGCACCTGAGGATAGAAAGAGGCATCAAATCTTCTAAAATTGGAGTTACAGGCAGTGGTGGGCCACCCAATATAGGTGCTGGGAAGAATGCTAATGTGTATTCTTAACCACTGAGCTCTCCAGCTCCCCAAATTCTGAATATAAAATTTTGTAACAAAGATTTAGTGTGACTTCCTGCTCAGAGACTCATTCCATATAGTATTCTGCTTGTATATAGAAACGAGTTCAGTTTGGAAATCTTCAGATGGCTTCTGTATCTTAGACTTGTATAACCTCCATAGGTTATTTTTGTTGTGCCCATCTGTCTCACTGGCAGTAAAATCTGACATATCATGGGTTTATATGCCTCATTTCAGGAAAGAGAAGAAAAATGTTTGCAGACTCCAGGTCTGACTTCTCAGGACCTTCTGAAGGAAAGAGAAAGAACCTAGAAATCCAGTCCTCAGTCTGAAAATTCATCCTCTCCCACCTGCCAACATACAGGGCTTAAAAGAGAATTTTGCAGTACATAGCAAACCTGTTGCCACAGGAAATATGATAGAAGCAAATTGGAGAGGGTCCTGCTGTTGTTAGCTTACAGAGCTGTCTTTATGCAAATAATTTATTTACGATTCCCTCTAGTTTTCAGAATATCTTCTATTAACCTGTTTGCATTTTCATAAACATCTCTACTACTTTTTTGTGCCTATGTTCAAATTTACAATGGACAAACTAAGACTTTTTCTTTTTTCACTCCACTGTTGACAGACCAGTAAGTTTATTTCTTTTCAGTTGTAAATTATTTGAAATTCTGTAAGAGTAAAGCCCCTGGCTTGCCCTGAATCTTTTTTTTCCTCCAAAAGGCTACAAATTGCAACTTATAGTATTTAAGTATTGATATATTCTAAAGTATATTAATTAAAATCTTTTATGAATGTTCTACCAGTTTTCCTAAGTAATTTTGGGCTGTGATTACCAGCAACCAGTAGATTGGTATCTGGATGCAGGAAAAGGCAATCTAGCCTAAACTTGTTGGTTCTTTGCATCCTCCTTCAGAGACAACTGTGAGAGTTAATGGGGTTAAAAAGTCTTTTATTTGAGAATTGGTGAGCTGTTTTTTGTATGTTTTACAAGCATTTATTAATACTCTCCAAAGACTTTCACTTCTTAACAGTTTAGTGCAAAAGTTGGGAAGATCTTCTCTTCACAGGAAAAGGAACAAATAGGGAGCTAGTTTATTGTAGTCTAAGTTTATAAACAAGGTAAGTATATTGTATGCCCTGTTTAGGCTGCGGCAGGGCAGTCACACAGGACTTCCCATGTATCCATCTTCCACTGTCCTTGCTAATGCCACTCTCTGGCAGCAGATGCTCCAAATGATAGATTTTCATCAAGAGCTGTCTGTAGTAACTAGTATCAGTCACTGGTACTTTAGGAGAGTACTAGTAGACAGCTGAATTCTCTGCCCACTTGAGAACGTTACTCACTTGTCACTTTTTCTGATTCTGTCTATTGTTGTTTACCAAGGAAAATACAGAGTTGGGGGAAAAGTTGATTAACTCAAAAGTGAAATTTAAAGAATTTTTGCAGTTACTTAACAGTGTCTGACTTCTTATAACAATCAACTTTTCTGAGTTTTTATATTTTGATATTTAACCAGATTTTACATGTGATGCCTTGATCAGCAGTCAGGAAATTAACACATTTATCTGTGCTAAGGGTTTAATTTCAGGATTGTATACCATGCCTAAAATGATGATTGTTCTCTAGAATCACCTTTCTTACACATTTCCTTTTTTAAAAAAAATATATTGAGCATATCCATCCCAAGTCCTTCACATCCCTTCCTACCTCCTTACCCACCCAACTTTGTGTTTCCTTTTTATTGATTAACATAGAAATCTGACGTTTTGTATCTACTGATTTCACTTGCCTTTACTATTAATCCTATGTACTCTACATTTGAAATGTTTCAAATATGAATATTTCCTTCTGATTTTTAGACCAATATCATGTCACATTTATTCGACTGTTAACAGTAGTCTCCCAACTACTTTTCCTGCTTTGCATGTTTTTTTCCTGTGCCTCTTGCCTACACTCATAAAAATAATATGTGTTATTTTCCTATTTCTGTTCTATTAAAAAACATAGGGGTCTTTCTGCTCCTTATGGAATAAAGTTAAAATTTCTCAGCTTGCCTTAAGGACTTTATTCTCTCTGTACAAATTTAACTTCCTAGTACATTATAACTGATTTCTATTAGAGTCAAGGCTTGGCTCATTTTCAGCTTCATTGTTTATGTTGTTCATTCAGTTTACTCAGAACTTGTCTTTCAAAATCAAGTTCTTGGTAAGATACCTTTTTTGTACACTGATAATTTCACTTCTACTTTGTGTACTTCTTTTTTTTTTTTTTTTTTTTTTTAAGATTTATTTATTTATTTTGTATACAGCATGTATGACCAGAAGAGGGCACCAGATCTCATTACAGATGGTTGTGAACCACCATGTGGGTGCTGGGAATTGAACTCAGGACCTCTGGAAGAACAGTCAGTGCTCTTAACCTCTGAGCCATCTCTCCAGCCCTACTTTGTGTACTTCTAAAATATTTTTATTTATTGTTCCTTTGGGAAAACAGAAATTGCTGTTTGGGGTATTTATGTAACAAAGTACAGTTATTCATCCTACTATACTCATATACATTGTAGCATCCAAAGATTATAGATAAACACTCAGGAAATGTGTATTTGATTGAATGGATGACTTAAATTTATTGAGACATCCTTATTTAATCGGGCTTCCTTCTTTTGATTTCAAATCAATTCATCCTGGTAACAAGTTACCAGTTAAATGGATAAACTTTTAAGTTGACAATGGATGCATTGAATGAGGAAAAAATATTTAGTATATGTTGTTGTTATTATAAAATAGAATTGATTGAACTTTTACTTTTTATTGCCACAAATAGTTATAGCTGGGGGTAGCTGAGTTTGTCATAGAAAATTTGGGAACAGATAGAGAAGAAAAGACACAGGAAAGGATACAGCAACTTTTACCAAACCGCTCTTTGTTACTGTACTGCCATTAATAGAAATACCCCTTTCTGCATTTCTGGTTTTGCCATAGTCTTACCAGGGAAGAGAAAGTCCCAGACAGTGTCTGTGTCCCCGGGAAAAGGAAGGGACTCAGTGCCAGTCATCAGCACTTCAGCTCTTCTGGTCGCTACCTTAATTAGAGAATTTTTACAAACTGTCATCCATTGATCGGGACACATGTCTTTGACTGTGGTTATAACATTTATTTATGGCACCTCTTTCTACTTACTGTGCCATTTAGGCAGTCATTATTGGCAGGAGTCATGATTGGCAGCATCTTATCTTTTAAAGTATTGTTTTGTGAGTATTAAAAGAAGCCATCCAAAATTGAAGAAAAACTATACAAAATAGTTAATATACTGGAAAAACAGTCTAATGATCTGTAGTTGAGGCCAACATGTAGGACAGCCTTTGACCCTGTCAGTTTGTATTTAGAAGACATTATTATTAAGAGTGACCATTTTTTCTTTTGTACGTTATCAGATCTGCCCCAAGGAAAGTCTGAAAGCAAGCCCTGTATAGCACTTGAAAAGATTTACAGAACAGATGTGTGAATTACTCCATAGAGCTTGAATTTATCCCGTACATAAGCACACTAAATTAGTGTTCCTATGTTGCAGGAAGTCGGTGAACCGTCAAAAGAAGAGAAGGCTGTAGCCAAGTATCTTCGATTCAACTGTCCAACAAAGTCCACCAATATGATGGGTCATCGGGTTGATTATTTTATTGGTAGGATTACATCTCTAAAATCTTACTACTGTACAAATCCTATGAAGTTACCTAAATTAAGATATGTAGAAGTTATAAAAGAGCTTCCATGTATGGTTATTAAAGCTGAGTGATGAGCATATGGCAGTTGATTATCCTCGTCTTTCCTTTTATAATTGAAAAGTAAAAAGATAAAGTGCTTTATAATTGTTTTTTCTGGAAATTTTAAAAGTAAGATTTATTTTCAGTATTCGTTATGAAATACTGCCTTTTGTTCAGATAGTATGATTACAGAGGAATTAACTAGGTCCACTGTTCATGTATTATCCATTCCACCTCATGATAAGCTGATATCATCTATAATATAGCCCATAGCTTATAAATGATGGTTGTATTTTTCTGTCTTATCAATTAAACCTGAATTTCTTTATACAGAAGGAGTTACTTTTATGTTATTAATGATTTTGATATTAAAATTTTTTTAAAAATAAACATGCTAATCCCTAAATCTAATGTGTTTATTTGCTAGTCACAGTAGTAGATTGTTCAGAGTGATTCTTTGGTGAGTTATCATAACTTGAGAATTTTCATTACCACGGAGGGAAGAAGGAAGTATTTTGGTTTATTTTTTATTGTGAGTATTCAATGATTTTGATGGTTATATACGAATATTTTTAGAAGACTTTTTGTTACGAACATTTCCCCATTAGTTTATCTTGCTTTGAGTAATGTTTATTTGCCAACATATTAATATATTTCGTGGGTTGGCCTTGTAAAGAACACTTATGGTAGTCATTAGACTTAATCTTCTGTTTTATTTCTGTTGTCAGAATGTTGACATTTATAGCATGATTTCAGTAGATGTATTTACATACACTGGACTTTAAATAACAAATTTCTTCTGTAGCTTCAAAAGCAGTGGATTGCCTCTTGGATTCAAAGTGGGCAAAGGCCAAGAAAGGAGAGGAGGCTTTGTTTACAACCCGGGAGTCCGTGGTCGACTACTGCAACAGGTAATGTCTGCTGTTAGTAGTGTCAGCTGTGCCCCTGGTGTGAAGCCATCTAACGCCTTGTTCCCAACCGCAGTGAGCGTTACATGGGACCTGGAGTTTATCCGTGGAAATACATCCTTCTTAGACTTGCTATCATTTTAATTGTGTGTAGTTTGTAGTTCTGTGTATTTGCCAGGGCTACTAAATGAAAGAATCAAGAGAAAAGCTTAGACCTGTTAACACTGAACAAGTTCTGTGTGAGAAATGGTCAGAGTAGTTTTTTTCTCCAGATCTTTTCCAGGGATGGCTGTTAGCTCTGTTATCCTTAGGTTTTTAGTGGCTTCTCCCTGGACTAAGCCAAACTTACTTGCTGTTTTCAGTGATTGCTAATACAGTATTCCTCTTAAAATCAAAACATCTGCACTGTCTTCAAAGTCTCTCCTTGAAGATTCCAAGATAAGTACGTACACCTTGGGAACATACACATTTTTCATTTAGTTAACTTTTCTCTGTAAAGAAACTTGGTAAAGAATTTATACCTAGAAAGCCAAACCAAATTACCTTCCTCTTTCTGTTTAATAAATAAGAGCATGCTTACTAATCTGTATTAGCTAAATTTTGCTCTATGGTACCAAAGTTTAACATCTGAGTATTTGAGATTTTAGATTATAATTTTGCTTGGGAGGTACATAGCATTTAATGATGGCTGTGCTTAATAACACTTTTTAAGTATCTGCCATCTCCCAGGTGTAGTGGACATGTAGAGGCAGGAAGATCAAGAATTTGAGGTTATTCTTGCCTACAAAGTGAGTTGAAGGCCAACCTGGACTGCTTGAGATCCTGTCTTTAAAAGAAAAGAAAACATTATTCATCTGAGAACCCTCTTTAAAAACTGTTAAAGTTAATAATTATCAAATACTACTTAAAATTCTTAGTTGCTGAATGACAGAGATGACCAGCGAGCATTTCAGAAACAAGTTTTATTTTGGGAGTAGTGCTGAACTAATAGTGATATAGTTTATATTTACTGTCTTTTACAGTAATTTGTCTGATGAGAATTTCAAAATATAAACTTCCCTCTCTGCTTCAAAGGGTGTGTGTATGTGTGTTATAAAAAGTTGAGAGATACTACAGCTGTAGGAACTGGGACACAGCCAAGTTAAAAGTCCGTCCAAGGTCAAACAGCAGTTTGGTCTGAAGCTCTAAATGGATCAGTCAGGTCCCTTCCTCTCCATCCTTTCACCATATCTCCTCCAACAAGTTAATGAATTTATTGGAGCAAAAGTTAATCACTTGCCAATATACTATTAAGGATATTAAATCTGTGAGCCTAAATCTCTCAGGAGAGCAGCCAGTATTAGTTTACATATTGTGGCCTTTTAGGAACCTTAATACTTTGTTATATGACAAGTTTTAAAAGATACTGAAGAGATGGCTTAGAGGTTAAGAGCCCTTGCTGCTCTTGCACAGGAACGCAGTTTATTTCCCAGCACCCATGTGGCAGATTATAACCCTCTGTTACTCCAGTTCCAGAGGATCTGGAACCCTTTTCTGACCTGTGAAGACACCAAGTGCATACATACAGTGCACTTACATAGTGCAAGACACTCAACATACCATAAAAATATATATCTTTAAAGAGAGAGAGAGAGAGAGAGAGAGAGAGAGATCTGGAACTTGGAGAATGTCCCAGAGACAAACTCACTTTGAATTATAAGTTATTCCTACTCATGTCCTGTTTGTGTTCTTTCTGCACTAAAATAAAGGACTGGACCTAAAATGATATCAGCCACTTCTGATATAACCATAAAGTCCTCATCAGGACTGTTCTCGTGGTTCCTGCCCAACTGTAGAGATAACCACAGTAAGACTTGTCCAGTTTCATTTCTAAAGCAACTAAGTGGAATCTGAGGGGAAATGCCGGAGTAGAAAAGTTGGTGCTAGTATTTTAGGCATATTATCTTTTTCTTAAGCTTTAGTTCTTTTTGTTTTATGTGTATAAGTATTTGCCTGCATATGTTTGTGTACCTGGTACCTGTGGAGGCTAGAAAAGAGTATCAGATTTCCCTGGAACTAGAATGGCAGATGGTTGTGAGCTGCCATGTGAATGCTGGCAACCAAACCCTAGTCCTCTGCAAGAGTAACAAGTACTCTTAACTGCTGAGTCCTGTCTCCAGTCCTTATGGTGTCTTTTAGTCTATACTTTGTACCCAGAGTACAGAGTTTTCTTTACCCTAATTTCAGTGAGACGTGGTATCACCAGCCCACAATCTAGCCTCTCAGAGTTCTCTTTACCCTTGTGTGTTTGCCACAGTCCTTCTCTAATCTGCCTTTTCTGGGGTGCTAGTTGGCCACTTTCCCTGCATGATTCTCTTTTCTCTCAGGTCCCCCAGCCCACATTAACCTTTGTATCTGTGGTTCTCTCATCTCGAACTCACAGAGATCTGCCTGCCTCTTCCTTCCAAGGGCTGGGATTAAAGGCATGAGCCACCCACTATCCCCCAGTGATTTCATTGTTTTTTTAATGGCTGGGTAATATTCCATTGTGTAAATGTACCACATTTTCTTTATCCATGCATTCGTTACTGAACATCTGGGTTTACAATTTCTGGCTGTAGAGCAACAATAAACATGATTGAGCAAGTGTCTCTGTAGTAGGATGAAGCCTCTTTTAGGTCTGTGTCCAAGAGTGGTATAGCTGGATCTGGAGGTAGATTGATTCCCATCTTCCTGAAGCACTGCCACGCTGATTTATTTCCATAGTGGCTGTGCAGGTTTGCACTCCTACCAGCAATGGAGGTTTCTTGGGTAGGATTATAATGTTAGAAAGAAAAATGAATAAATAAAAAACAATGAGATTGACTTACTATGGGATCAGCTAAACTTCTGACCTCATTAGATAATTGAATGAGGTCCATTTTTTAGTGGTTTAAGTCTAGGGAAGGAGCAAACATAATAAATAGTCCAGTAAGTTAGTAGATAAGTGCTGTGGACAAGATAGCAAGAAGTAAAAGGGATGAGGTAGGCTTTATGTATTTTAAACAAGTTAAGTTGTAATTCCGAGAAAACTTGAAAGGAGTGAGAGTGAAACAAAAACACATACTTTTTGGAGGAAGACTGTTCCACATGATGGGAGCAGCCTTTGGAACTACTGGCCTAGGAATACACTGTTGTGCCTCATAGATGGCACATTTTTAGATTGTTCTTGTGAGAATCCTTATCAGAGTGCAGAAATGTCATCTTAGTGTGTATAATCATCATCACTTAGTTGAAGATACTTACCACAGCAGTAGACTAAATGAAGAAGTACATGTCGAGAAATATCCCTCCATATAAGAGCTGAATAGTACCAAGCAGTCGTGAACACACTTTTCTCTGCTGACATGTCGTAAATAAACTGTTTTCCTCTGTATTATTTTTACTCTTGCAATAAAGACATAACATTAAATGAGAATGAGTCTTAATTACTGTCATTGTGTCTAGAGACTATGTGGGTAAGTCTCAAAGCAGTAACGTCCTTTATGTTAATTCAAGTGACAGAGTTTTGACAGCTTTTCATAGTCTGATTGGCTATTGGGCCTTTTTCCTTTGTGGAATTCCTTATACTTTTTTGTATGCTTATTATATTTCACTATATTTTTCCATAGGCTTACTAATTGTAATTTCTTTTATGAATTGCCAGTTCATATCTTCCTTTGCTAATTTTTTGGGGTCTTGATATTTTCGCTTTTTTAAAAGGTTTGTGTCTTTGTAATTGATGGGAATTGTAACACTAGAACTGTTACTTTTCCCCAAGGCTTTTAAAGAAACAGTTTTTTCATCGGGCTCTAAAAGTGATGAAAATGAAGTATGATAAAGACATAAAAAAAGAAAAAGATAAAGGAAAATCTGAAAGTGGGAAAGAAGAAGATAAAAAGAGCAAGAAAGAAAATATAAAAGAAGAAAAGACAAAAAAGGAAAAAGAGAAAAAAAAAGATGGTGAAAAGGAAGAGCCTAAAAAGGTAAGTTTCCCTGAAGTTAAACTAAAACATTTAAAATCATCGTGGGGACTGGAGAGAGGGTGCAGAGGCCCTTCTTCAGGGGACCCAGGGTCCATTTCCAGCACCCACATGGAGGCTCCTAACCTCTGTTAACTCCAGTTCCAGGGATGTCTTCTGGCCTTCTTGAGAGCTATGCCTGCACATGATGCAGACACATGCAGGAAAAACACCCAAACACATAAGTGAAAAGAGTGAAAATCATCTATACACGTGATCTTTAACTGGCCTGTGATCATAAAGCCTTTACAGCTATGGGAGATAACTGTCAGGACTGTTTGTAAACACTGAGCTTAAGGATTTTTATTAGTGTTGAAAAAAGTCAGGATTTTTCACCTCATGAATGTCACAGTTTTTGTTCCTGAAGTGTTTTATTCTACTCATCTGTCTATTCATAGGAAGAAACTCCAGGAACTCCAAAAAAGAAGGAAACTAAGAAAAAATTTAAACTTGAGCCACATGATGATCAAGTTTTTCTGGATGGAAACGAGGTGAGATTAGAATACTGGATTTGAGTATGATAGAATTCCAGTTTTTCATAGAAAATCTTAGAAATATATTTGATACCATCACTATGAAAAGAAATAATTTAGAAAAATCTAATAGTACATTTAAGTACATGAAAATAACTTTCAAAAAAATCTATACTTTTCTAATGTAGTTTTATATAGAATCAGATTTGACTGAGTATGAGTGATATGAACCCTGAAATTACAGTAGCTTTAGTACAGGATAGATGCTAATTTCTTCCTCATGAATATTCTCTAGGGGTGAGCAGTACAGTCAGGAAGCTTCATGGCAGGCCCAAGCTCCTTTCTTTTTTCCTGTGTTAGAATCTTCTTGCCAAGGTGCCTCATGGTCCATGATGATTGTTAACCTTTAAACTACATTCACAGAGAGAAAGGAATGAGAGGCACATGCCTTCCTTTTTAGCAAACTATCTCATGGACACATACTTGGATGCACTTTTTATATTAGGAGTTTAATTTGTCCAGTTAAAATGCAGAATTTCTATTATTATCAAAGAGAAGAAGCAGAATGGCTCATGGGGATCACCTACTGATCTCTGGCTCTTCAACAATGTCTCATCAGAAACAGCTATTGAGAAGACTGAAATTTTCAACATTGCTAATGCTTTGTTCAAGGAGATAGTTCCATTATACCTTTTGTAGTGAGATTTGTGTGGTGATGGCTGTACATGAAGACTGTTATGGTAGTCACTTAACTACTGCAAAAATAGTGACTATGTCCTAGCTGCTGAACTGTTGTGAATTTCAAGACATTCTTTCTTGATACTTAAACCAATTATCAGATATGCAAAAAGCGGTGGTTCCTGGGGCTCTCTGTTTGAAATTCTGCAGTGGGAAGAGCTCAGATATATTGAGTTAAGTGTTGAGCTTATCAGTATGTGCCAGATACTTCACAGGTGCTGGAAATGATATAGTAAAATACAGTGAAAGCCTCTGCAGGAAAGCTTTCAGAGTCCAGTAAAGACATAGGCACCTAAACATCTTTCTGTATACGTAGACACCTGACTTAAGCCTTCAGAACTGACTGGCAGATTGCCCATTGTATCAGGAAAGAATTATAGGTCTGTTAGGGAGGAAGCAGGCTGAACAAAAGCTGGATGCTTGTCATCTTGTAAAGGTTAGGTTGTGTACACACACTCCCACACTCAAGGAACTGGACTTAAAATTGGGAAATGTCTCTTTAAAATATGGGGTTTTCGGGTTTTATTTAGTGGTGACTAGCAATATCAATGTTTGTGACTAATTCTCCAGGGGAAAATGTAGAAGTAAAATAGAGGTTGAATTGAAATCCCAAGTGTTAGAAATACAAATAAATCAGAAAAAACAATAAAAGGTCTTGTTCAAAATTGAACTAGGAAATGGAAGAATACTGTAATTTACAGAAACTGAGAGCGAAAACTAAGAGTCTTTTAATGATGAGTATAGTTGTGACTGAAAGGAAAAGCTCGTAGCGTGTTAGGAAGTCGGGGTTGCCTTTGAGGAGCTTCAGTGTAGACATGACTTACTAATGGGACTGCAGTGTAGAATAAACATTACTAATATGACCAGAACTTTTAAGCACCGAGGTTTCTTGATTCTTCTAGGTTTATGTGTGGATCTATGACCCAGTTCACATTAAAACATTTGTCATGGGATTAATTCTTGGTAAGTAGGAGGATATAAGTAGCTTTTCAGTCTAAGCTAACGTTTAGAGGGCAAAATGTAGCACCCCAAAGAAAAATATTTCTAAACTTAATACAAAGTAAACACTGCTTAAGAGCGAACTGTCTAAAAGGATACTTTACATAAAATTAGAATATAAATAATAAACAAATTATTTGCAACAACTAAAAGACTTTTAAGAGGTTAACATGGTAGAACAACCTGGTTTTAAAAAAAAAGATAAATGTAGCTCACAGAGGAAGAAACACACTGACCAGTCATTGTGAATAAGACTTAATCATAACAGAGTGAAGTAGCAAAGATTAAGGTTACAGAAGTTAACAGTGAAAGTCCTGGGAGAGGGAGACACACACTCCAACAACTGATATCTTCTCTTTTTTACCTTTACACAGGCAGTTTGCAGTACCTTTCAAATTGTAGATATAATACATTGACCCTGTAAGTCTTACGGGAATTTATCCTATATTTACCCATTTTGTGCACACAGTTGAGCACAGTGTATGCACTTCCTTGTTTACTATTTTAATACACATACTTCGTACTACATTTAAAGTAAACAGTCCAGCACATATCGTTCAAGTTTTAAATGCCTGTGTCTTTTGACTACCAACGGCATGAAAAGAAGTCACTGTTAGCTTTTCCAGTGTGATTGGGTTTTGTTTGTGGTTGCAGTGCCTGGGATCAAACCCAGGGTCTTAAACATGCTAGGCAGGCACTTGACCACTGAGCTACATCCCAGCCTAGATAACTCCTTCTGTTATGTAGTACAGTCCCCCGCAGTATACATGTACAGGTGTATTTGCAGGGTATTGTCTCTTTTCATGTAAAACTGAAAGCAGTTCAGATTCCTCAGTAGAAGAATGAAATAATGGCAGTGTAATAGAATCGTTTAAAGAATGAAAGAGAAAACTGCCGAAGAGTGGGAATTACATAAGTTCATTTATTTAGAAAAGATTATTTGTAACTAATTGTTTTATTGCCCTTAAGCAGTCTCTGGGGGTAGAATAAGTTTAGTAGTGTTTACTGATGAACAGTGGGACAAAAAATGAGTGATTTCATCTTCACTATAGCCTTTCACTCATTTTTCATATGGGTATTAAACTTGTGCATGTATTTTTTAAAGTTTGGGGCAAGATTGGGTGGGAAAGAATAAACAAATTAGCAAAAGCAGATACTAATTAAAATATGATTGGTTAGTAGGATGTTATAGGATCCCATTTAGAGGAACTTAAGTAAGAATTGAAACTGAATTAACACCAAAAGGGTAGTGCTGTAGATTGCTTACAATGTGGTAGTCACTCCATCGTTAACTCCTTCTAATCTTTCATTCCAATAAGAACAGGTAGTTATCAAACACAAGGTAAATTAGCTTTGGAAGGCGTACCTGGTTTACACATGATAGAGCAGGAATTGAATCTTGTTCTTAATAGGAAAGACCTAATAACCAGGCTGCTCATTTCTTAACAGTTTTCCCTGAGGCCCTACTATAATTGAAAAGAAACTAGAGGTGCTTATATATAGTTTCCCTAACCACACTGCCCATTTTTTCTTAAGAGTCTGTGAATCTGATTCCCCTGGGGAGGGCTGGGGAGGAGTCTTCAGAATTTTGAGAGTGGGGTATTATTTTGTTGTTGTTGTTGTTGATTTTGGTTTTTCTAGACAGGGTTTCTCTGTGTAACAGCCCTGGCTGTCCTGGAACTTGTTTTATAGACCAGGCTGGCCTCGAACTCACAGAAATCCCCCTTCCTCTGCCTCCCGAGTGCTAGGATTAAAGGTTTGCACCTCCACCATCTAGCTGGTTTTTTTTTTTTTAAAGCTTCCTTACTCCTAATATTTTAAAAAAAAAGCTTCAAAATGACAATAGTTGGTGATTTAATGAATAGTTTTAATTTATACAGTAATTTTTATAATTAATGTAATCTGGACTTTTAAAACATACTAACCTATTTTAAGAACTATATAAAGTGAAATTGCTGATAATTCATCATTTTTATGCAAATGGTACTTTTTTGCTTCAGAGATTTAACAGTTTCCCCCTAAGAAAAGAATATTCACTGTTAATTGTAATCAAGCCATTAAAGTATTGGTTGTAAAAGTTTGAACTTTCTTGTCACTTCCTTTCTTACTCCAGTTATTGCAGTGATAGCAGCCACCCTCTTCCCTCTCTGGCCAGCAGAGATGAGAGTAGGTGTTTATTACCTCAGTGTGGGCGCAGGCTGTTTTGTAGCCAGCATTCTTCTCCTTGCTGTTGGTAAGTGGTTGATAACACTGATCTTGGTATAAGGTAGGTATTAGTATTAAGCCCTTAGACCTTAACCCGGAGCTCCAGTGAAGCTGAATAGCAAAATTAATACAGAGAAGTCAAGAAGTGTGGGACCCTCCTTTCTAGGTCAAATCTCAGAGCTCAAACCTGATGGCATTGGCTCTGATCTGAGATTTGCCTATATCTTTTCAAAACTTAATCTTGTATTAATACTGCATTTGATTAATGAACATAATTCTGTACAGTATAAAATACAGTTTATTTATATATATGTGTGTGTGTTTGTGCGTGTGCGCGCGCGCGCGCTCTCGCGCGCGTGCATTGACAAATGATTAAATCAAGTTAAAATACCCATTGCCTTGTTTAGCTATCATTTTTTATGGTGAGACATTTGAAATTTACTCTCTTAGTAATTTTGAAATATGTATTACTGTATTTTAATCTGCATTTAGTTTTATGTTTTAAAACTAGCTATAATGAAGGTTTGTTTTTGCAGTGGTGAATCATTATTAGATATTTGAGTTAAGGTAAATGTAACTTGTATTAAATATTTAAGTTCAATTCATGTATTCAGTTAAGTGGTTCTAAACAATTTGTTTGCCACTTTAGGGACAATTACAACTTTTCACTTGGGTACCAAAATTAATTCTTGAAATTAAGAAACTAAATGACTGAAAACCAAATAGGAAAACAAAGTGAATGGTTCCCCCCCCCCCTCTGGATCCCAGGCCAAAGTGAATGTTTTTTAGCATTCAGAATTATTGAGATCTTTCATGCCTTTTTTTAAAGACAAGAGCTCACTATGTGAGACCAGGCTGGCCTCTGACTCACAGAGATCCACCTGCCTCTGCCTTTCCAAGTGCTAGAATTAAAAGCATGTGTCACCACTCCCAGCCAAGAATAGTACTGCTTTATAGAAAAATAAATCACCCACAGTGTTGATCTAGTTTCTGTTGTTGAAAGACACACCTTGGTCAACATTGCCTAAACTAGATGCATACTCTCTGATAATTTTTATTTTGTAAAGCATCATTACTATAGCGCTAAACAGTTACTCTATTCACACCTTTTCCCTGGTCGCCAGGGTATCCTGAGTTGGGGCTACCACCCCCATGAACCCAGGAGTTCATCTGCTAATTTTTAGTCTACCATAGTGACAGGACTCCGCCCCCCACATTTTTCTGTGATCCCTGACTAAATGAGCCCTTTTCTACCTAACGTTCACTTTTTTCATTCCTCTAGCTTAGTCACCTTGAGAAAAATCCTTTGCTGCTTCTGCAGACAGCACAGCACAATTGTAGGCCAAGAAATAATAACCAGTCCTATTAAACAGGTAACTAGTGTCAGTGTGATGCTGTATCAAGGAGAAAAGCCGTAAACATTGAACTACATTTAGATTCGATAAAATTGATGTCACCTGGCTGTCAAACCAGTGAAATTTACAAAACTTCCTTGAAGTTTTTCAGCAAAGGGTATGAATTAGTCTAGTTGCTGTATTTTAATTCAAGATCTCGTGTCTTGAGACCAAGCTAGCATCAAAATTGCTGTGTAGCAGAGGATGACCTTGAATTTTTGACTCCCTGTGTCTGTGTCCCATGTGCTAGCATTACAGGCATACATCACCATGCCTGGTTTTGTGTGGTGCTGGGAATGAAATCCAGGGCCTCTTCCTGCTTGTAGGCAGGCACTCCACCGACTGAGCTAATTCCACCCTCCACAGTTTTCTTTAAGTAGTTTTGATCTATGGCCCACTTATGAATCCTGTGGTATAGAATTGTTCACAAATCTTTTTGGTGTTTTTCAATGCATGGTTAATATCACCAATTAAAATAAGACTGTGGCATTTTTCTAAAATGTGGAGCTTTTACTACAAGAATGGTAAGATGGTACATATTGTAATTTTTCTATGGTTCATTCTTTTATCTATTGCCATATAAAACTGGAATGTTATAATTCTGCTATGCCCAGTTTACTTGTCATAAGAAGTTCAATTTTATTTACAACCTTTCTATAATTTTTTTTCTTGGATTTGATAAAATATTTCACGTGTCTTACAAATTTGTGAATAAACTAAAACATCATAATTGTATTTGAAGGAAAAAAACGTGTTGCTTCTAAAAGTTGCTCATCTCTTTTTATCAGTGGAATTTACTTGTAAATTACAAATTCAAATATGCTTACCTTCTTTGTGTTATAAATAATTCTGATCAGTATTATTTGATATATTTTTATTCTCACAAAAATAAAAATACTACATTACAAGAAAGATTATTTATAAATACTGCTTTATAAATTAAGGCATATCTAAAAACCATTGTCCTTTGATTTATCTATCCAAAGTACAATAATTTAAAAAGCATGGATTAGCTATTTTGTAAGCTTTTTTTGAAATAGTTATATGTAATTTTAAAGAAAACAGAACAAAACAAACTGGTTACCCTAGAACATTTGTATAATCATTGTGACCTTTTAAAAAAGAAAAAAAGCCAGGTGTGGTGGCACATGCCTTTAGTCCCAGCACTCAAGGCAGAGGCAGGCAGATCTCTGAGTTTGAAGCCAGCTTGGTCTACAGAGCAAGTTCCAAGATAGCCAGGGCCACACAGGGAAACACTGTCTTGGGGGGGGAGGGGGGAAGAAAAATCACAAATCTGTACATAATTGGTAAATAATAGAAAAGCATCTGAAATAGTGAGGTTTCTGATAATATACTAAGCCAAGTGTGGTTACAAAACCCTGTGACCCCAGCTACTTGGAAGGCTTAGGCAGGAGGACAGTCACAGGCTCTGGACAGTGTAGCCTGTCTCAGAATTTGAAAGGGTTGAGGATAGTTTTATGTTGCCTACCTGACAGGCTATCCTGGATTCAAGCCCAAGTCCCAACGAAAACACCAAGAAAAGAGTTACTCATAGACTGTCTGTTTGAGTAGTCTTGCTGTGTGAGCATTGCATTTTCCTGGGGTTTCTTTGGTTATTTCTTGTAGTTTTTAGATAAAATCCTGATGTGTAAGCCCAAACCTTTCCTCCAAATGCTGAGATTGCAGGCATGCACCACTATACCTAGCTTATATTTTAGATACATAAAATTTTTCTTAATATTGAGGCAGTTGGTACTTAAACAAAATTTACCTAATTAATAAAACAAGAATTCGACAATAGAAATTTTCTAATGCCTGAATTCTTTTTCCAAAGCTGAGCTATCTTTTAGACAAGTTAGCACATGCTTTAGCTCCATAGCATATGTAAGGGTCCACTGAATTGTTTACATTTATTTTAAAATCAGAAATAATATTTATTTCTGTATATACACTTGTTCAGCATTGTATTTGCTTTTATAACATGTTGGATGTAGTTTTAGTATTTTTTTAATCAAGACAAGCATGTAAGGACCAAGAAGTAAGGCTACATTGCATTTTCCTTTTTCACAGGTAGATTTCTTAATATCATTCATAACTCTTACATTTTCTTCTTTCTTTACACCATGATCCCATGGATGCTTCAATTTCCATCTGACTACTATGTTTACTGAAGTACATCACAAAATGCATAAATCCTAAGTGTGTCCATGAAACAGCACTCAGATTTGAAAAAAAAAAAAAAAGTAATTTTTTTAAGAGTGTCATTATGACATTTGTGCCCTCAGTTGAGAGCAGAATACTCTGGTCTTGCAATATTGTCATCTGCTAAGCTGGTCTGATTTTAAATATTCATCTTTATGGTGCATAAATGTGCAAATAAAGCTAACTATTGTGTCAGTTCCTTATTCACAAACTCTCCCAGTGGTTGATTCAGTGCTTAATTTATTCAGGAGAAACTTTTCTCCCCACAGCTCGCTGTATTCTGTTCCTCATCATTTGGCTGATAACTGGAGGAAGACACCACTTTTGGTTCTTGCCAAACCTGACTGCTGATGTGGGCTTCATTGACTCCTTCAGGCCTCTGTACACACACGAATACAAAGGACCAAAAGCAGACTCAAAGAAAGACGAGAGATCAGAAACCAAAAGGCAGCAGAAGTCCGACAGTGAGGAAAAGTCAGACAGTGAGAAGAAGGAGGATGACGAGGGGAAAGTAGCAGCAGGAAATCATGGAACAGAAGGCTCAGGTGGAGAGCGCCACTCAGACACAGACAGTGACAGGAGAGAAGATGACCGCTCCCAACACAGTAGTGGGAACGGGAATGATTTTGAAATGATCACGAAAGAGGAACTGGAACAGCAGACAGATGGAGATTGTGATGAAGAGGATGATGACAAGGATGGAGAAATGCCTAAATCTGCACATGAGAAGTCATAATCTGACTCATTGGGGACTGGAATGCAGCAGGTTGGGTGTTCTGTGTTGGGTGATCATCATAATGTACACATGACATTTGTAGCATTCTTTAAATCCATTTTCTGAAATGTATTTGACATTCAGTTAGAGTCAGCCTTTTGTTTTGTAGGACATTGGTACTATTGGCACAGTCGAAGCCATTAATAACTTTATCCATCAGATTATTTTTCAGTGAGTAGGCCTCATTTTGATAGTCATCAAAGAAACATTGTCTACAGTGACGTTTAGATTAAGGACATTTTTGATAGTTGTATGGCTTTTTACTGTTAGACTAATGGAAATCACTAAAGAAACTGCAGCATTTCAAATTATGCATAAGTATATAGCCATTTTGCAGTTTCTTTATGATGAAATGCTTAAACTCATTGTTCTTGGTAGTTATGCTTTTGTTTTTCTTCATGAAATTATACCAGAAAATTCCTTTTTAAGATTTTGAGTTAGCAGGGATCAAGAGCATTTTGTGGAAACAAACCAGCTAGTAACAGTACAGCAACACTTTTAATTTAGCTACAAATTCTCCTTTTCCAACTTAGGAAGTTCAAACTGAATTGTACATTCAATCCAGAGAAAGGTGGTCATCTCCAACAAAAAGTGAAGAGCAGTGATTGGAAGGTGAGGGCTCTTCCTTCCTCCCATCTCCTTGTCATAACATAAAATGTATTCTGTACATAATTTACAAATAAACATTTTATTTTAATTGTTACTTCTTATTTAGACATTTCTCAACACTTAAATTTGTAAAACGAAAACCATGTAAGGGTATGTTTTTAGAGTTTCCGTAACCCACAGAACATCTGATCTTTCTACAGCAGCTTCAGTTGTGTGCCAACATTCCATGTATTTTAATATGAGTAAAAATTATTCTTATTTTCAGTAAGAACAGACTTAAAGTAGCTGTTTGTATGCCTTAATGTTCATTTTGATTTTCAATCTTTACATCTAGAAATGGGGACTATGTTATCAGACCAGGAGGCACTGCTGTGAGAGACAGTTTGCTGTTCTCAAATACCAATTAAAAATAAAGGATCTAAAAGAAAACAGAGAAAACCATTGGACTCTAATTGCTTCAAACTAGTTCTGCCATTTTATTTTTTTACACAGTTTAGTTACAAACCTTTTTTTAAAAAATCTTGTTTACTTACAAGTATTCATTCCTTGGAGCTACAGTCTTACACACTGATAGTGAGCAGTAAATGACTTCCCTTCAGTCACAGTGGTTTTGTTATATTAGTAAGTGGTGGAATATGTAAGGTCTTCATCTTTAGGCTGTTCCCCTCTGAGTGTTTGACTAAAAGATGACTTTTAATTGTGAGAAAGTACATTCTGTGTGTATTGAAATCTTATGAAATATGGCTTGATTGTTTCTTTAGTCTTCTTGTGTGTGGATGGAATTGGGGCTGTAGTCTTTTAAGGGTTTTCTCAAAGCACTGTGCGTTGATTGTAGTGCCTGGGTAGTTTTCATCCACGTTTGCAGAGCCCTGCTACTTCATTTGCACAGTAAGGAAAAGGATAATTACAGCTTATGAACTTACTAGTTACAGTACATTAGTACCTATTTGGGGCTGTGAAAATGGAACCAGAATGTTTTATAACAGTAAAACTGCTTTGTTAACCTTTACTATTATGGTACCCAGGCACTCAATATTTATGTGCAAGTTCTTTATATGTCCTGTGTCTAGTCTAAAAAGTGAGGAATGCTAGCTATAAAGTCCACCCATTGATATGTGTGGATTTCTACAGATTACTAGTAACATTTTTATAAGTATTTGATGACCTTTGGGGGGAATATTCTTACTATAGTTAAATACGAACTAGAAATTTCAGCTTAATTTCTATTGTATGCTTCAAGGTTGAACACTTTAAACAAATACAAAAATCAAAATGCTTCCTCTGTCCTAGTCTTCAGAAGTCTTTGTTGGCTAACTAAAATATCCTTGTGTCCAAGCATGGAGAATTGTTTACAATAGCCAATGGAGTGGGGATTCTTAAAAAATGATTTCATATGCTGCTGTTAAGTAGAAGCACAAAGCTTTTGAGTAATGTGGGATTTATTGTGGAGTGTGTGTATATTGGCCTAAGCAGGATTGAACTAATGAGGGCCTGAGTTCAGATGGAAGAATAGTGCATATGTGAATGTTCTCAAAATTAACATATTATTATATAGGGTGCTTTTCCTTTTCCCTCCTACTGAATTCTTTAATTTTTAAATTATAAGGCCTTCTAGAGAATGTTAATTGATAATCTCAATGAATACTACTCAGAAAGTAATAAATTTCAATATATTACATTGAAATATGCAATAGTGGTGGATTTTGGTGTTTTCTCCCTTTTTCTGGTTTTTTATTGTAAGAACCAATTAGCTTCTGGCTAGGAAAATCATGTCATTTGTAAGTTTGCTTTTTTAAAACTTTTAAGAATTGAAAAACATTATGTACAGTTTTTCATTATGATTACATTTTCTGAAGTCTAGAACACAGGATTAGCAAATCCTGAACCACCATGTCTAAGGGAAATATGGGGCTTGGCTTCTACAAGCCTCTGTTAATAGCATTTAATCAACCAACAGTAAACCTGTTTTAGCTGTCTGTTTAAAAGACATGTTAACATATGTTATTGACTTCTTAACATTGAAGTCATGACCAATAGAATATTAGCTTCTGCCCAAACAACTCGCATCATTGTGTTTTCGCCCTTAGGGAACATGAGATGGCATTTTAACACTACCTTTGGTGACCATTTTAAACAAAAGCACCAACAAAAAGCACAAAAGTGAAAAACAGATATTAAACAGCAAAACACAGTGTAAGATGTAGAAGGAGTCAGCTCTGTTCAGCAGCCTCTGCCCCCTGGAATAGAATATATTGGTGAATCATGCTCCAGTATTGAGTAGTGTTTTAAATGTTTACTCTGCCTGGAAATAGTTTCGAATTATATCATTAGTAAATTGCCTTTTCTCTATTATAGCAGTATTTCAGGTCTATTCATTGCTTCAGTAATACTGAGCTCATTCATTCATATGTCAGAATCTACTAGGCACACTGGTGAATGAAAGTCCAGTTCTGCCACCATGGAGCTCCAAGCAGTGTGATGAGTGCCATGCAAGGGTTTGCTAGATATGCTGGGTAACTCTTAACCTGCCCAGCTCCTGGTTCTGCTCACTGAGGGAATCTGAATGGAAATGAGCAGTGGGCTCCTGGCTTGGGGGGCTGGGGGCAGAAGTGTCACAGCCAGAAATCAGGGAGGCTGTCTTAGCTGACAAAGGTCACCACTTCCTAAATCCACTTCCCTGCTCCTGTGCTGACACTCTTTGGTCAGGATGATGTCTGTTCTGATGCTCGCTCATGCGGTTTCTAAAGCTAAGTACTTCCTCTGTGGGCCCTGTAAGATGAATTGCTAAATGGTCTTATTAATAATAATAATAAAAAAAAAACCCGCAACCAGATATTGGGGTGAATTCTGAAAGATCGGAGAAGCAGAACAAGCCACAGCCAACCTCACCTCGATAACTCCTCATTCGATTCTGTTTCCACTAATCCTCAGACTGAAAGCCTTTGAGTCCTCATTCAATGGATCTCAGCTGAACTGCTGCTCAAAAGCCTCTAGTTCCTGGTCCTCATGCCTTATATACCTTTCTGCTTCCTGCCATCACTACCTGGGATTAAAAGCATGTGTCCTTCCCAAGCAAAGAGTGAGCTCTCAAGTGCTGGGGTTAAAGGTGTGTGCCACCATGCCTGGCTCTGTTTCCATTGTGGCCTTGAGCTCACAGAGATCCAGACAGCTCTCTGTCTCCTGAGTGATAGGATTAAAGGTGTGTGCTACCACTGTCTGACCTCTGTCTAATCTAGTGGCTGTCTTGTTCTCTGACCCCCAGATAAGTTTATTAGGGTGCACAATATGGTGGGGGACACTATATCACCACAGGTCCTGCCCCACACGTACCAAAACTACTGGTGTCTCCAGAGTGTCCATATAAAGCCTTTTTCTGCTGACATTAAAACCAGATACCTACCTGCTTATCAGCCTCATTTGCATATCCCACCTTCTTCATGCAAGTGTATGTAACAGATAAATGCATTAATACACGTGAACCTAGTTCAGAGTCACTTAAACTTAGTTATATGGCTTTTCTACCCTGTCATTTTAACATGAAGAGTACATCATTAAGTTAGCCATTTTAGAGTTGGAAGAAAAAAAATACTTTTTTGTTGTTGTTTTTTGGTTTTTTTTTCGAGACAGGATTTCTCTGTGTAGTTTTGTGCCTGTCCTGGATCTTGCTCTGTAGACTAGGCTGGCCTCGAAATCACAGAGATCCACCTGGCTCTGCCTCCTGAGTGCTGGGATTAAAGGCGTGCACCACCACAGCCTGGCATTTTTTTTTTTTTTTCAAAGATTTAATTTTGAGTGTGTGGGTTCCTGTGGAGGCCAGAAGAGGGTGTCAGGTCCCCTGGAGCTTGAGTTACAGGTAATTGGGAGCTACCCAGTATGGCTCAGGTCCATCACTGAGTCCCCAGTCCCTGTGACCTCTGTTACCATGGCATTAAAGGAGAACAGGATATTTTTCTCAAGTCAAATCATCATACCAAAGCCTCATTTTTATTTTAAGGGAATACCTAGACCACTTCACATTTTTTGTACCATAGGCCTTACTTCAAAATAAGGTGTCTTAGTGTTCTATTGCTGTGAAGAGACACCATGACCATAGCCACTCTTAATAAAGAAAAACACTTAATTGGGTAGCTTACAGTTCAGAGGTTCAGTCCGTTATTGTGGTGGAACATGGTGGCAAGGCAGGAAGACGTGGTGCTGGAGAAGCAGCTGGGAGTTCTATATCTTGATCCAGAGGCAACAGGAAGTGAACTTCATGTAACTTGAGCAGAGGAGACCTCAATGGAGACCCCACCCCCCACAGCAATACACTTCCTCCAACAAGGCCACACCTCCTAATAGTGCCACTCTCTTTGGGGGCCTTTTTCTTTCAAACCACCACATAAGGTTTTTTAATTTTTTTATTTTTTGTTCATTTATTTTGTTTTTTAGACAGTGTTGCATGTAGCCACATGGCAAAGTATGGACTTTGATTATGATTATGACCTAAGTAATCATATTTGTCAGTGTGCCATTCCAAAAGCCAATGATACTTTATTTAATGTAATCCTTAACATTCACACCATGCCTCTGTTAACACCAGTAACAAACTTCACGTGTGTTTATAGGGTTTTAAGTAGATTATATCTTTTAGATAATAGTGAAGATTTTTCTTATAGCAACTTTTTTAAATAGGAGAAGCAGGTCAGGCACCCATCCTGATAATTCTTCAGTCATTTGGCAAACATCCCCAGAACAGTTATTGTTGCCAGGCACTATGTGATCACCTAAGTCAAGGAGCATGGAGCATGCAGATAGTTACAACAGTGTTGTGTGATGGTAAGAGGATCTGTGGCCTGCCTGTGCGGTCACATAAATGAATCCAGTGCAGAATAGGGAAGTCTGGAGAGGCTTGCCCTTGGTGTATCTTGATCTGAAAGGATGAGATAGTATTATCTCAGGTCAAAAATAGAGAAGATGCATCAAGATGTGTGTCTAGTTAGTGTTTCTAGGCTGAAATGACAGAAACCAAGGTGGGGAGGAAAGGATTTGTTTCACTTTACATTGTAAGTCTGTCACTGAGGGAAGCCAGGGCAGGAACTGGAGGCAGGAACTGGTGCAGAAGTCATGGAGGAGTGCTGCTTAATGGTGTTTTCTCTATGACTTGCTCAATCTGCTGACTTGCTTTCTTTTAGTCTTTACCCCCCCCCCCGGGGGGGGGAGGATTTTTGTTTTTTGTTTTATTGTTTGGTTTGATTTGGTTTTTGGTTTTTGAGACAGGATTTCTCTGTGTAAAAGCCCTGGCTGTCCTGGAACTCGCGTTGTAGACTAAGCTGGCCTCAAACTCACAGAGATCTGCCTGCCTCTGCCTCCCAAGTGCTAGGATTAAAGGTGTGTGCTACCACCTACTGGCTTCAATCTGCTTTTTTTAAAATTATGTTTTGAGATTATAATTTAAATCATTTTTTGAGAATACCATTTTCCCTTCCCTTTCCTCATTCCAAACCCTCCTCTATATCCCTCCTTGTTGTTTTTCAAATTCCTGGCTTCTATTTTTATTAATTTTTGTTACATGAATACATTCCCAAATACATAAGTAAAATCTGCTCAGTCTGTATAATGTTACCTGTATGTATGTTTCAGGGCTGACTGCTTGGTATTGGAGAACCAATTGATGTGTTCTTAGGGAAGACCATTTCTCCTGTCTGAGCATACCTGTAGTTCTTTGTATAGGGTTAAGGCCTCATGGAATTTACCCATTCCATATTAGCATGTCTGTTGTCCTTGTTCAGCTCATGTTGAGGCAGTCATGTTGGTGACGTGATGGGTGTAAACTTCTGACCTTACTAGGAGACACAATCTCACAGCAAACTCCCAAATCCTCTGGTACTTACAGTCTGTCTTCCCAAACCTACTTCTGCAGTGACCCCTAAGGCTTCACTTCCAGGAGTTAGGTTGTATATATACTGTTGGGACTGAGCTCCACAATTCTAAATTTTGATTGCTTATGATTTTCTGTAAAGATCTCTGTCACAAAGAGAAGTTTCCTTATCTGTGGGTATAAAGACAATATTTAGAATGCAGTTATGGGTTCTGCCCATTTGTAAAGTGGCAGTTATAGGTTCT
Organism: Peromyscus eremicus; assembly: GCF_949786415.1. Classification (NCBI taxonomy): domain Eukaryota; kingdom Metazoa; phylum Chordata; class Mammalia; order Rodentia; family Cricetidae; genus Peromyscus; species Peromyscus eremicus. Next base: position 27,670,140 of record NC_081421.1, on the reverse strand, counting down.
CTCCCAAGGTCCATGACTTCACTAGCCCTGGCTTAGTTGGCCAAGTTTCCGGTACCAGGCATGATTTCCCTCTTCTTGAAGGGGTCTTATATCCAGTTAGAAAGTTGATGGTTACTGCCTGATATGCATGCCACTACACCCTTGAGGTTATCATGCCACCCATGCTGGTCATTGTTGTGATTCCGAGGCATCATAGCTGGGTTGGACTGTTGGTGGCTTCCCTCCTTTGGAAGCTTGTCTGGCACCTTCTGGTACCATGAAAGTTAGTCCTCAGGCATTGAGGTCAGTTCCAGCCTAGGGGCCTCTGGGCCATGTCTGAAATACATGGTGTTTTCAGCAATAGGAAGTTACCCTCCACTTCTGTCTTGGTGGGACAACCAAGGGCGGTAGAAATAGTCTGTAATGTTTTGGGATAATCGTGACCAATAACCTAAAAGAGGGCTTCTCATGCCTGATGTTGGCTTTTTGTTAGATTATCTTTGTCTCTTGAGAGTATTGCCAGCCCAGATGGGAAATTGTCATTTAAATTATATATGTTTATTTATATGCTGACTCAAGAGTATAAATTTGAGGTAGTTAATAGTATGATTCCTTATGACTTTTTCAGAATCCTTACTGTTTTACCCTCCTTTTTCCTGTGTTTATCAGCCTGCTTTGTTATAGGTTGCAGGACCACCAGCATGGGTGGTACCACCCACAGTGAGCTGGCTCATCCACATCAATCATCAGTCAAGAAAATGCACCATAGGCTTGCCTGTGGACCAAACTGTTGAGGATGTTTTCTCAGTTCCCTCTTCCCAAATGACTATGGCTTATGTCAAGTTGACATAAAACTAGCTAACACAATGTACAATTTAAGAACCAGCATGAGCCTGGTATGCTCCTGGAACTACAAACAGTTTAAGTTTAGCTAGATGAGTTTTTACCACAGGAAAGATCACTGCATTAGTCCATTAGTTTGAGACATAATATGCCTCCCCAGTAGAATCACTCACTACTCTGCACACTTAGGGCTAAAAGCAAAGCTCTTTACTGTGCTCACCTGGATGGAGCTAATGCCCAAGGAAGAGCCAGCCTCAAACAGAAGAGTTTACTAGCTTGCATACACCTTAGGCTGTGCATTTTATACATGCTGCCATCCTTAAATCTCACTGAGGTTCCACATTTCGAACAGTTTAAACAGACAGGAGACTGGAGTCTGACCACTTGGGCAGATGGGAGATTCACACAGCAGATAGTAACAGAATTGTTTCTGAAGTTCACTACTGTTTTCTTTCTTTTCAAATAGCTGCTACCCAGGGTCATCTTGCCCACCTGGCAGAATGATGTTTTTCCTGATAAGGGCACTGGGGACTTAATGGCTGGTTCTAAGTCAGGGCTGTCTTTGCTATGGGAACAGAGCCTAACAGCTGGTGAACCCTGGTAAACAAATATTTACATCGTAGAATCCTAAACTGTGCTTCTCTCTACCAGGCCTGGTTAGCAGACTACTTATGTTTGGGGTGTTTTGGAGACAGTGCTCCTTTAGCTAAGTTCTACTTGTGTGACTTAATGTCTCCGAAGCAAATACACTAGTAAACCCTTCATAGCTTCATTTTTATTTTATTACTCTGAGTTTCTCAGAAAGCACACCCTCTCCTCTGCAGTAGTCACACCAGCTAGTCCAAGACTGAGTGCCCAGCCAAGCCCCTTACCTCCTTAGGGCTTCTTGAGTTTCAAGGACCCTGTGGAGCAGATGGCAGGAGCAATGTTGCCTCCCCACGAACAAAGCCTATCCAGAAATAACCCTAGCACAGAACCAGCAGAGCACAGGGAAAGACCAGGAATACACGAGACAGCAAGAACATGTCTGTGAGCCTCCAACTCTAGCTCTGCCCAAAGCCACCCCTGAGCTTTTTAGTCATGGAAGCCAAGGAATGATTCATTTTTGCATAAGCTACTTTGAATGCAATTTCCATCTGGAACTGAAAGATGGCTGGCACACACAGTAATAAGTACCAACAGTGAAAAAAAGATTCCATCAAACTTGTGTCTTAAACCACACTTTGTTATCCTGGAAATTCAGGGCAAACGATTTTGTTTTGTTCTGTTTAATTTTTGTTTTAGACAAGATTTTGTTATCTAGCCATGACCCTTAACTAGCAATCCTGTCAGTCTTGAATGCTAGGATTACAGGCATGGAGAGAATCTTGGAAAGAAAATGATACTAATTTTAGTAATCATTAAATTCCCCAAATACTTGCAATAAGTCTTAGTTTTACACATTCTAACTACAATGTCTGTTCTTGATTTAAATTTTTTTAATATTATTACAGAAAACACTTATAAAAATAAACAGGAAACTTAACTATTCCCTCCAGAGACAACAACTCATGTATTTTGAAATGCCTGTATGTACAACACATGTGCCTGTGTTTTCACAAAGGTGAGATGAGATCATAGTATGGGTACCTTACTCTTAGACTACTGAGAAGTTACTGATCTGGAAAAGTAGTATGTAGGAAACCAGAACCACCAGCTTCAAGCTTTGAAGTATGAACTCAACCCTGGAATAATTACATGCCAGATATAGATTATTAGTATGTTAGAAGCCATCATCGGAGAGTGTGGCTTGTAGTTGGTCTTCATCACCCCTGGGTAGAAGGGCAGGACAACTGCAGCTGGATCAGCAGCAGCATCTTGTTCTGTATTCATGAGTCTGTCTTTCCATTGCACCGCTTAATAAATTATTGACCAGACTTTTGTGGGTTCTCACTTCAGCCACCCACTCTTATGTTTCCTTTGAGACAGGGTCTCTTACTAGCCTAGAACTTGCCAACAGCTGGGTAGCCAAAGCTCCAGGATTTGCTTGTCTAACTTCTCCAGCTGACTACTTAGCTTTGTCTGTCAACTTGGCACAGCCTAGAGTCATCTGAAAGAGGAATTGCCTAGCTCAGATTGGTCTGTGGACATGTCTATGGGGGGAGGGACATGTCTCTTGATTGTTAGTTGATAGAGAAGGGCCCAGTCCACTGTAGACAGTACTGTTCCTAGACAGCTGGTTCTAAACTGTGTAAGAAAACTAGCTCAGGAGCTGGAGAGATGGCTCAGTGGTTAACAGCACCCACTGTACCAGAATTTGGATCTCATCACTCATAGGGCAGCTCACAACTGTCTGTAAATCTAGTTCCAGGAGATCCAATGTCCTCTTTTGACCTCCATGGGCACCAGACACACATGTGATGCACATACTACATTCAGACAAACATTCACACTCATAAAATAAAAATTAATCTTAAAGAATGAGACTGAAAGCTGAGTAAGGCAGCTAGCAAGTCCCAGCATCCTTCATGGCTTCTGCTATACTCTTGGCTGTGAAGTGAGTTGCTTGGTTGAAAGTACTGTTGTGCCGAATGGCATGTGGGGCTGCCTTGAGTTCCTGCTGTAACTCCCCTCAGTGATGGACTGTGACTTCTCCTCTCCTAAATTGCTTTTGGTAACTGCCAGGAGCCATCCCTGGCAGTGGATGGGTCCTGTAGAGGGAGGGTATAAGGAGTCTGTGGGAGAAGGAAGTGAGCCAGGCCATGGTGGTCAGGAGACTCTTGCAGCCTGACTGACTAGCAGCCAGAGTGTTTCTTTATTTATACAGAATTTAGTAAGCAGGGATACAGTCATGATGTTCCAAAACATAGATCATATCATTTTTGTTTTTGGACATGTGTTTCACTTCCTTTTGATCATCTTTTAGTCATCATTAATAAACTATGACAGAACAGAGTTATCATTTCCAATCATTTTCCCTCAAGTTTTGACATCATTAATAAACAGTTATCATTATTACTCATTAACCCCATAACCCAATTTTTGAGAATCTAGAGGCATATGACAGCCTGTGCTCAGGCTGGTTGCTTTGGTTGCTTCAAGGACACTAGACCAAAACAAAAAATCTTCAACTACCCTGGGCATTTTGCCATGTCCCAAGCAGTGTATTATTAACTCTTAGTGGTCAGAGTGCCCAGGAAAAATCCTCAGGCCAAAGCTGCTGCAGTTATTATTCAGATTCTGACATAATATAATCAATGTTCACATTTATATCTTCATAGAATTTGTCTGCATGTCTAATCCTGGCATTCTACTGTTCCTTGGTTATATGACATAGTGGCTCTACATGAGCTAACTTCTAAGAGAGGGAGGTCCTAACATCTCATACTTTTATCATCTTTCCACTCCATACTTGGCTCATCAATATGTCTCTATGTAGGACAGAGTTGTATGCCATGTAATTGTCTGAGAGTACAGTGGGAAGAGGCTTGTAATCTGAACTGTGGACAATTCCTGTAGCCCACCGCATCTTGCTGACCTTTTTAAATTTACTTTGTTTTGAATATCTTGTTCCTGTATAAGTACAGGAACAGATGTTTCAAGAATGTCTCATAGCCTCATGAAGAGACCTGTGGCTTCTTTATGTATCACAACCTCCAAGGCATAAGGAAGACCAAGTAGATAAGGATATCTCCCTCAAAATGTGTGTGTGGGGGGGAGTATGTTCAGGATTTTCCTGGATAAGCTTAGAAGCAGCATTCCTGGGAGAAGGCATAAATGATTCATAAGGAATTTTCCATCAATCTGACATCCCCAAATTGCACAAATATTAAAAGTGCCCCAAGTATGTAACAGGTGGAGATGAAAACCAAAGGTGGTGTGGTGGCCATCATGTGGCTCAGCTCTGCTAGATCTTTGTCAAGCAGCTGTGCTGGCTTTATGACTTCTGCCATTCCATTCAGATATGGCTGTGCCAGGTAACAGTGGTGTTTGTCACAGGTACAGAAAAGAAACTAGAAGATTAACATTGGGACTGCAAGGGCACACTGACAGCACCCAGGCTTTTTGTAGGAGTTCCAGGAATCACACTCCTCATGCTTGCAAGGCAAGCACTTTACCAACTGAGCCATCTCCCCATCGCACACGCACCAACAGTTGTGTGAGCCAATACTATGAATGCCAAGCCACACTTATGTACATGAATAATTTCCTGATAGCAGAGAACCAGCTCCTGCCAAGTGGGAGCTCATTCCTACCCCTTTAACATGTGGTATTCTTAATCCACCCTCTCACACCCTGAGAGGTGTATTGACAGGTGCTAAGTCCTTCCTGGCTTGGTCCTGGAACCCTGACTGGGTGATAGGAGAATGAAGAGGCACACATACAGAAAAGCTAGCCAGGGTCAGCTGGGCTTTGCTTACTCTGATGCAGGCACTAATAGGAAACCCAGAAACTCGGGCATTGACTATGTACCACATAAGGAGGTGAGGTTAACTTGTCTCAGTGGGAGGTCCCTGTGGGAGAGCAGTCTCAGCTGCAAATACTCCTGAGTAAGAAACTGTAGTGTATACCATTTATACACTGGCCTTAGCTAATGGTCAGTCATTGGTCAATAATACTTAGACCTAAAGAAGGCTTTGTCATTTCCATAGATCCAATGCATCAGGGTTATGAGATGTGGATGTGCCCATGTTAACAGTACACATTCACTCAGCCCTGCATCCATTTCCCACAGACAGAGATGAAGGAATGCTAGTTAGACTCCCAATATGGCCCACAGGTTGGTTTTCCAGGATACAGGCACAGCTCTGCAACACCAAGGCAGAGAGCATCCGGAAAGTGATTCCAGGCCACCAGCCTTTCCTGTCTTCACTCAGCCAACACTGACTGAACCTCTGTTATGATCTGAACTATAAAGTTAGGAACATGTGCCTTTTGTAGTCTCTAAACCCAGGCAGCAATCCAGGAAGGAGCAAAGATCCAGCATCAGCCTCATGTGACAACAAACAGGAAGAGACTCTCTTTTGCCCTAAAGGCTGCAATCCTTGTCATCTGCAAACTGTTGTTAAGGACGGAGTAAGTCAAGTACAGAGCAGAGCCCTGTGTGCAGTGGTAGTCTTTGAGAAGGAAGAGGAACATGAAGGAAACCTTGAGCAGGCAGGAGGGAACGGTGGGGGGCATCAGGGAAGGTCATTAGCTGCTGCTACTCCTGACTCGGTGTGCTTCCTTCTTAGCATTGGCCGGACACTTTCCCGTATTTGGAATATTGCCTTCCAGGAGTTCACAAACCCCAGAGGAAGATACCTGTAATGGGTTAGACTAGAAAGCAAAAGGACAAAAGAGTAACACAAATGGGCCTCTTGGTTCAGATGCTCCAGCATAGAGTCCTAACATTCAGGACAATAGCAGAGAAATTCTGTTTGTCTCTTAAATAACTGGTGTTAAGCTTGTGTAAAATGAAATCATAACTAGAGAATAGATATCTGTTTACCCTCCTCCTGCCACATTTAAAAAAAAAAAAAGGAAGCACAAAAGATGTGTTCTGTGCTGCTGAGAACAATCTCTTTTCCTTCCTGTTGCCTGGGTTTTTTTCTTGGTACAACATCTAATTACAGAATTTTTAAAATTTTCCAACAGATGTGTAGTATACAACTCAGTGGCTCCAGTGGACAACATCAGTTTCTCCCGACAGGCAAAGACAACCAGAAACCCACAGTGAAAGGGGTTGGCTATAGTGTGTACAACTCATTTTCTGTTGTCTTTTGATGTTCTGCTGCTAGCACAGCTTAATTGGGAAATTAAGAAATTCTAATTAATATTTGTGTGGTACTGATTTTCTTTTGTTAAAAGTTAAGCATTTGAAACACCAAATTGATTTTTCATTTTCCACTATAATCTTTTTAGTATATGACACATATACTACTTATTTTTAATATGCTTTTTAAAATTATTATATTTATTGATTTATTTATTTGAAGAGGGGTGTACACATGCTAAGGCATGTGTGTAGTAGTCAGAAGACAACTTTCAGGAGTCAGTCTCTTCCTACGTGGGTTCCAGGGAATGAGGTTGAGTTCCCAGGCTTGTCTGCAAGCACCTCTGCCCACAGAGCCATCATCCCCCTGGCCCTAAAGAAACTGTTAGAATAAGTTCAGCAAACTTAGAAAAACATGCACAAATAATAGAGTTTCAATGAGTTATCACAAACACATCAGTCTGTCCCAAGCCCTCCCAGTCTCCCCCCCCTCCCCCCCACACCCACCTTTGAAGTCATGAGTTAGATTAGCCTCTGTTTGAACTTGGTGCAAGTGGGATTATTTTAAGTAAGACTTTGTGTACTTTTGCTCTTGTTTGGTTTGGATTTTGTGGTGCTAGAGCCTGAATCCAATGACTTGTACATAATGTGCTCTGAGCTGCATCCCACCCTTTCCTTCCCCCCCCCCCCCCAAGACTGAACCTAGGGAACTCAGGGATGCTCATCAGGCACTCTACTGCTGAGCTTCCTTTCCCGGCCCTTTTGCACACTTTGGACTTTCAACACTGTAAGCTCTATACTGTGTGTGGAAGCCTTTCCTTCATTATCTTGGTACAGATGACTATCACTTCTGGATGAGAGAACTATACAAATGGGTAGACAGAGAGTCCTCACAGCCTGGGGCTCCACTTAAACCTCCATTTCCTTATCTTCCCAATCCATAAGAGTGCACGGAGCCGCCATTGTTTACTGAGGATGTGTTCCTGCCTGGAAGAGTAATTTCCAGAAAACTCTAATCATTCTACCTCCGCCCTGTGGAGAATGTTTCTGTGCTTGTCAGTGTGAGTCAACCCGGTGCCGAGCCCTCTGTGTTCATTCTTGTCTGTGAGTGCTGCTAAGAGAAGGAAGCGCAGATTAAAGGAGAGTAAGTCCCCACACAGGTTATTCAAGGGCACGATCTAACTAGAAGTGGTAAGAGAGATACAAAGTAGTTTGAGGATTTTAAAGCCAGCAGAAACTTCACTCATCTGTGGGATCAGAACAACTTTGAGATGGTGTTTAGGCTGTAGAGGACCAAGGCAATTAACAGATTGGTCTGTGGACATAATCTAGGCCAAAGCTATAGCCTTAGTAAAACCTATAGAGTAAGGGTGTGGTGACACGTGTGTGACCCCAACATTTAGGAGGCTGAGCTAGGAGGATCGTGAATTCAAGGCCAGCCTGCACTACATCTCACCTGCTTCAAAAACAAAACAAACAAACAAACCTACAAGTATACAAAATAGACAGCCAGGCATTTGTAGATAATATTAAATGTGCAGTTTGCCTTAATCAGAGGGAATACTGTGGCTGGCCTGGAAAGCCAGGTGGAGGCCATAGAGGAGAACTCAAATGTCAAGCTGAGAAGGGAAATCTGCACCCATTCTCAGTTTCTAGAACATTTGGATGCCCTCTCCCAACAGCTAAGTTCCACCAACTTCGCTTCTTAGTGGAGTATCAGTTTACATTCCTTTTGAATAATGCTCTTCTTTTTTCTTTTTCCATTTTCAAGTGTGTGATGTGCATATGTTTTTAGGCATATTTGCATGTGATCACCTGTGTGCACGAGTGTGTATACACATAGGTGCACATGCATCTAGAGACCTTATTCTTTGAAACAGGGTCTCACTGTCAAGCCCAAAGCGTGTGGATGTGACTGCTCTTGCTAGTAACTTGCCCTGGGGATCCGCTGTCTCTACCTCCCAGGGTTGGAGTTACAAGCAGGTCAGCATGGCACAGCTGGCATTTACATGAGCTCTAGGAATCTGAACTCTGCTCCTCAGGTTTGTGTGGCAAGTGCCTAACCACTGGCCCATCTCCTCACTCCTCTGCTGAGGAATTCTTAGTCTCCACTGTAATTTAAGTGTAAGCTGGGATTGGGACCTGAAAATATTCCTGTCGAGATACTGTGTACTTGTTTCAAACAATGGAACCCACTCTGTCTAGAGGAAGAAGAAAGGGGATTCATGTGGAGGGGCATTGAATTATTCCCAATATTGAATGGCAAGCTAGGAAAGTGAACATAGAATATAGAACAGAAAAAAGAAATCTCTGGAATCCTAAGACTCTACCCCCAGACCAGGCCATCAGGTCTTCATGACCATTTAATATGTAGCAAGCTTTCTTGTCAGAATGTCATTGGACTGCCAGCTCTCAAATAATGACCCAGAGGCCTATTATTAATTATAAAAGCTTGGCCCTTTTTTTTTAACAGCTAATATTTTATTCAGATAGCAGTCTCATTACATGTGGTCCAAGAACATTCAAATAGGAACTCAAATAAAATCAGATGTTAAAGATCAGTCTTCAAACATCATAGCCAACGATGCCACGTTTGCCTATGATCTTTCTGACATAAAGCCACATCCACACCTCAGATTGGCCACCAAACCATTTAGCATAGCTTCCTTAACTGTAAGGTGTTTGAAGCTACCAGTTTTAGCACTTTGGATTATCCCCCCCCTCCCCGCCCCCCCCCCCCCCCCCCCCCGCACTCTGAATAGCTAGCTGCAGGGAGTTTAGCAGGGGTTGGGGGAACCAGCTCAACCTTGGTGTACCACCAAAATGTGGCCAAACGAGGCTTCGAGTAAGTCACGGCAGCAGTTATTAGCCCCGGGGCCCTCTCCTCGAAGTTATGGACGAACTTGGCCATGGTCTAGGGTGGAAGGTCTGTCTCCTCGAACTGGCAACTGAATGTCACCCTCGGAAGCAAAAGCTTGGCCTTTGCTTAGGCTTTTTCCCAACTAGCTCTTGTAACTTAATTAACCCATATTTATTTTTTAATCTACGTTCTGCCACATGACTTGGTTACCTCTTTTAGTATGGCACATCCAACTTGCTCCTAGTTTGCTGGTAAAATCACCCACCTAGATTCCTCCCCCCAGTTTTTCTCTCTGCCTGGAAGTCCTGCCTAACTATTGACCCTTTAGCTCTTTATTTAACCAATCAGAAGGCACCTTAGGTGAGACACATATTTACAGTATAAACAAATATTCTGCAGCAATTGAACCCTCCCAGAGCATGTCGGTATAAGTTGACCTGGCTGCCCTAATTCTTTGCAAAAGAGTCAAGATCCTCAGTGAGAGGAGTCATCTGCTTGAACCTGAGTTATACTCTGGCCTCTCTCCCTGGAGCCAAGAGGAAGAGCAGCAAAGTAGGGCCCTGGTCTCCTCCCATATTGAGTAAAGCCGTTGCCTGCTTGCCGACCTTGACCAGATGTCCTCCCTATGCTAATTCCCTGCCGGGATCCACCCTCCTGAACACTTAAGGGAAGTTCCTTGTTTGTGTATCCTGCATATTGGGCGTTAACAGCTTAGATGCAAGAATGTAAACATCAATAGCGAACTTCTGCCCTCTGGGATTCTCCCATTGTGCTGTAAGCCTGTATTTAAGGTTTCCTCCCTCTTTCAATAAACGGCATTTGGCATTCGGCATTCTGCTGAGGCGAATGACCCGCTGTCTTTTGTCTCTGTTTTTCGATCCACAGCCCCTCGCTCGGACATGGTGAACGGGTGGTGGTAGCACGGGCGTTATCCCTACACAGCAAGGGTTTCTCTTGATGGTTAATTGTTAGCTTTATACAACCTAGAATCATCTGGGAAGAGGATAGTCTAGAGTAGGTTGGCCAATGGGCATATCTGTGGGGGGATTGTCTTGATTCCCATTGATGTGGGAAGACCTAGTCTGAAAGTGGGCAGCACCACTTTCTGGTTTGGGGCCCTAGACTGTCTGAGAGTGGAGGGAAGTAGTAGAGTACTGGGCATGTGTGCGTTCATTTGTCTCTGCTCTTGACCGTGGATGTAACTAGCTGCTTCAAGTTTGTGCCTTGACTTCCCAGAAATGATGGCCTGTTACCTGGAATTGTAAGCTAAGGAAAGCCTTTCTGAAAGTTGATTTCCATCTGTGTTTTATCACAGACATAGAAATAAAACTAGAAAAGCCCCCCAAATAGACAAGGATTTATATGACCTCTCAGCGTCTATGCCAAGTAGTCTCTCTCTGCTCTTCGTCTTGGTTTACCTCCATGTCACTCTTCAGCACCAGCTACTGAACCTATCACTTCCCACCTCAGCTCCAGGGAAATGACTTTTTCCTGGCTCTTCTTAGCCTGGCCACTTCTCCATTCCCTTCTTATGTATCAGGGATCCTCAAATTCCTGTCTTGGTCCAATCTCACTTCACAAACTCCTCAAGTAGTTGTGAAGTGAGTTGTGAAGTTGGATTTTTTTCATCAGCTTCCCATGTGACCTTAAATCTTTTGCCCCAGTCTTTACTCATATCATGGACCTAAGTCACATGGTACTTCAGTGACAGCATGACCCAAATGGAGTTTTAATCTCAGTTCTGCAAAGCTTCTCAAATGACAACTGGCCCAGTTAGAAACACAGTCATCCTCAGTCTCTAATTACATTGGCCACTAATTTTATTCCTACTACTTCAGAACCATTCCTTTACTTAGGAGATAGTTAATGTCATGTGACTCTATCATGCTGCTTCCTAATTAGTTCAGTGCTGTATTGTCTCATGATGAGAGTGATGGTGTGAAGAACTGCAGTGGAGTAGATGACTAAGAAGATAAAGATACAAAGATGGAGAGAGATGGAGACAGAATAAGTGTATAATGAGAAAGGATTCCAGGTTTCTGGCCCAACCAACCAGAAAAGCCAAAAGAAATCTGGGACTTCAGAAGAACATCTGATTTGAAAGGTAGATCAAGATAGCTCATTCAGTTTTGACCATACCCTATTTGAAATGGGACAACTGGATTGAAATGTCTAGGCAACTATGGTATAATAATGACAGGTGAGGAAAAAGGAGAGATTTGGAGACCACAGTTTTGTAGTCATTTACTCAACTATCTGTTGGTAGATAAAATCACGAAGGGGTGAGATTGACAACCAGGAACAGACAGAAAACAAAGACCCATGAGCTGAGGTTGATCACTGTGTCAGAGCAGGCTCAGGAGGTACCCATCTAGAGGCTGTGAGGAGAAGCTCCTGAGGGCAGGAGCTGAGCAAGGAATGTAGAAGACAAGGATAAGGTGACAAATAGTGCAATCAGATGTCACAGAAAGTACAATGGGCTCTGCTATGATGGAGGTGTCATCTAAACACCCAGGAAAGCTCTTCAAGTGCTAATACACTCATTGGGAGTAGCAGAGAGTTGCTGCAGGAATACCTATACCGTAATAAACTCTGAGCATGTCCAAAGAAATTGCGGCAAGGGCAGATTGTTAAGTAAAATGTGGAGGATTGCATAATTATATTTTGATTCAACAATCTCTGGCTACAAAGATTGATAACAAGGGTGTTTGAGGCTCAGTGGCAAAAGCGTTACATGTCAGAGGTCGGAAGACCTCTGAGTCCACTTTAAGTCTGATCATTTTCACAACTGTCCATGTCCCTTGAGTAGTTTTGTCACACAGTGGGGTCAAGGGGAGTGAACAGGAATGGGGTGAGTGCAGTCTTTAACTGTCTGAGCTGGGAGACATGATCCACAAGAGACAAGTTTGGTAAGGTGGATGTACCAGTTACTCTCTCCCTGAGTTACAGAATACGTCATAAAGGTGAGTTAACAAAGGAAGGGCTTGTCCTGGTTCACGTTTGTGTGTACAGTCCTCTGTGGTGGGGAGTCAGGAGAGCAGCAGCATGAGACGGCTGGTCACATCCCATCTGCAGTCAGAAAGCACAGAGGTGAATGCTGGTGCTCGGCTCAGTTCTCTTCATTCATCCCAGGACCCCACCCTGTGCCATAGCGCGTGCCCACAGTGAGGGTGGGCCTTCCCACCTCAGTTCATCTAGAAATGTCCTCACAAACATGCCAAGAAGTTTGCATCCTAGGTTCTTTCAAGCCGACTTTTGGTATTAACTATCACAGTGGGCTTCATTCACACCAAAACTGCTCTGTGGAAAGCCACTGTTAGAGAATGAAAACCCAAGCCACAGCCTGGAAGAAAATATTGGCCAAGTGCCATCTGATGAAGGGCTTGTATCCAAAACAGACAAAGAACCCTTACAACTGGACAGTACAAAAAAAAAAAATAGACATCTCAGCAAACAGGACATAAGGACAGCAAAGTAAGCACAGGAAAGATATCCCTGTTATATGTCACAAAGAAAGTGAAAGTCAGTTCCATTAGTGACTAGCATCAGCTTTGCATGCTATAATGAAATATCTCCCACAGCTAACTTATAAAGGCAAAGGTTTGTTTTAATTCAGGGTTCTGAAGATTGCAGTTTATAGTAGAATGACCCTGTCGTTCTGGAGAGGACAGCCACCTTGTGTAGGAGTGCACCATCATGCCCAGCTTTTTACATGGATGCCTGGGATCCAGATTCAAGTCTTTGCGCTTGTGTATCAGGTGCAACTGGCCAACTGAGCTATATCCCAAATAGTTCTGAAGAGCAGTTTAGGGAATCACGTGCCTACAGCACATAAGTACTGCTATTGTAGAATGGCATATCATGGAAAGTTCTTTAGTGAAGCTAACTGACAATGAGGGTCTGGTGCTGCCCAGAGCCATGTAGAAACAAAAGAAATGTTAGAAATTGAGGCTGCTTCAGTGACCCTGGGAAAGCTGGCCTTGCCTCTTGCTGGACAATGCAGCAAAAGAGCTGGCCCCAACCCTCACAGAAGAGCTGACCCTGATGCCATGGGTGTAGAGGAGCTGGTTCTGCCCCTCACCTGAGAGGAGTGCCCCAAGTATCCCAGACTGACTAGCTCAGTTACCACCTAGGCCAACAGCCATGCCTTGGGTTGGCCCACCCTAGCATCTACAACATCTAGGACCTGCTGGAGCTCATGAAGGGACTGGTCCTGTGGAATGGTATCCTCAGGATCTCCATGACTCTGGTCAGCCGAGGGATATCCTAGAGGAGTTTCTGTGATGATGGTGTACCAAAAACCAGAGGTCTTGAACTAGACCAGTGACTCATCACAATAAACATTTGCTAGTAAAGCTGACTGGACAAAAGGGTACATTGTGTGACACACTGCACCCAATACCACCAGGACGAACGAAGAGGTGTTGGAGAGGTGGGAAAGATGAGAAGAGGTTTTTGTTTTGTTTTGTTTTATGTTTTGTTTTATTCTTGTTTTTGTTTGCTTGCTATGTTTTGGTTTGGTTTGATATTTTTAAATTTTTTTGGGGGAAGGGAGGACATGGGGGAGGACTGTAAGGTGAGTAGAATTGGGATGCATGATGTGAAATTCCCAAAGAATCAATAAAGAAATTATGTTATTAAAAAAAGAAAAGAAAAAGAAACTGAGGCTGACAGAATAGGCCAGAAAACACACACTGGAGATGAGAGCACCAGAAAGGAGCTGCTGAGGCTGTGAGGAACTGGTCTGGGGCATAAATCATTGACCTGCTCACGGGAACCAGTGTACCTAGCAAATATAACTGCCTGGCAACCTTAGTGATTAGGTGTTTGAAACACAGATATCACTGCAGACTTCAGTTACATTTCATAATGATGCCATGTAAATTGTATCTGGCACTTCTGGAAACATCTACATCCATTATGGTATCATTATCCACAGCCACTGTGTATCTGTCTGTTTACAAAGAACGTGCCAACTTAGAGAAGGAAGAGTGGGGGGTTTGGATTCAGATAGCCCTGGATGGTAAGCTCTGCCTCACCCACCTCTTTCTGAAAAGTACTTGGCCTGGGAAGGGTCAGGGTCCTCCACACAGCCCCTATGCTGTGATTTTGGCTTTAGCTTGGACCACCTGGCCACTCTTAGAATTATCCAAAGTCTGGGCCTGCTGCTCCAGCTTTGCACATGTCTTAGAGACTGTGTGTGTGTGTGTGTGTGTGTGTGTGTGTGTGTGTGTGTGCATGAGACATCCCTTCTTACTGAAGTGGGTGAGGCTCAAGTCCCTCCCATGTCCTTACCAGTCCTTTTCTCCACACTCTTTATTACAACCATCCCAGCCGGGGTTGATTTCCACTCTTTGTAGCTAAGATGATTGTGGATAACCTCAAAATAACTGAATTCTAAACCTTTCAGGTAACACACCCCACCATTGTTTACAACACTTCAACTTTGGGGAAGGATTAAATTTGTTCTTTGACAGTTTCATACACACACACACACACACACACACACACACACACACACACACACACACACAATGCAGTCTGGTCACACTTGCCTCCCACTCTCTTACCACTTAACATTAACCCTCCCTTCTCCCGACAATTCTGCTTCCAATTTTTACATCTTTATGTTTTGTGACTCACCCAGTTTTCTAGTAGGGGCAACCCACAGGAGTATAGTATAGTTATGAACTGTCTACTGGAGCATGGGCAACTCACCAGAGTTACACCACTAATATGCTAACTCCTCTCCACAGCAGCCCTCAGCAGCCACCAGTGCCCCAGGAGTGTGATACCATAGGGCCATCACGTATTTTTTTAAGTCGAGGAACTATGTTTTGACATGAGGACAGAACATCAAGAAGTCAATATTGTATAACCACAGAAGGCACAATCCTACAAACCATAGGAAACTGACCACACTCGAAATGAGTAAATCCCAATTGTATCTGAGCCCTACTGCAAATCCTAGCACCTGGAGTCCACACCCAAATCTAGTCACAAGCCCTGGGTTATTAATATATCCTGGGGAGAATCTGGAACCCAAACTGCTGGTAGCTGATGGGTGGAGAAATGCCCCGGCTCTTCTCCTCTAGGAGAGTAATTCTCAAAAGTATTTTTATCTTTTTTAAATTGAGAAAATTCATATACCATAAAACTTACTTCAAAGTGTTGACCCCAATGTTTTAATACATACTCACATTTATATGATTATTATCACTATGAACAAGCAAACAACAACAACCAAAAGCCCTCTGCCATCTGCCCACAGACACAGCTGCTGTACTTTGGATGGGTTTGTCTATGCTGGAAATTTATAAACAGAATCATGTATTGTGTGGCATTTTGCAATTGGCGTACTTCACTTATCATGATGTCTTCTGGCTAATTTATTATATCGTGCATCAGGAATCCCTTCCTTTGTATCATTGAATCGCATTTCAAGATGTGGATAACCATTTCGTTTACTCATCAACTCATGGACATTTGGAGTTTCCCACTTCCAGTAACTCTAAGTAATATTGCCATGAACATTCACATACACGTTTTTGTGTGAGCATACTTCTCCAGTTCTATCAGGTATATATATAACTAGGAGTGAGATTGCCAGGCCACAGGGTAGGTGTATATTTAGCTTTCTGAGAATGGGAAAACTGTTCTCCAAAACAGCTGTGCATTTTTCATTACTGCCAGTAACGAATGAGAGTTCTAGTTCCTCTATATTCTCACTAACACTTCACATCATATTTTTTTCTTTCCTTTCCTTTCCTTTCCTTTCCTTTCCTTTCCTTTCCTTTCCTTTCCTTTCCTTTCCTTTCCTTTCCTTTCCTTTCCTTTCCTTTCTCTCTCTCTCTCCCTCCCTCCCTCCTCCTCCTCCTCCTCCTTCTTCTTCTTCTTCTTCTTTTTCTTCTCTCTCTCTCTCTCTCTCTCTCTCTCTCTCTCTCTCTCTCTCTCTCTCTCTCTCTCTCTCTCTCTCTCTCTCTCTTAAGACAAGTTCTCCCTTTGTAGTCCTGGCTGGCCTGGAACTCATTGAAATCCATCTATCTCTGCCTCCTGACTGAGTGCTAGGATTAAAACTGTGTGCCACCACACCCAGAAGCACCATCTTTTTTGAAATTATCTTCTCATTATACAGTAGATGTGAAATAATTTTTGGTTGTGGTTTTGATTTGCATTTCTTTAAGGATGAATGATACTAGCTGTGTCAGTCTTGAACTTACTGCCCACTTATATTATCTCCTTTGGAAAACAAAACAAACGTGCAAACCTTCACCTGTTGTTGTATGGTGCTGGTTATGTATGGTATGGTGTATGGTTGGTGCAGCCAACCGGTTCACGTTTTGAGATGTGTGCACTGTACCACCTCCTGGGGTTCACCGGTGGGATTACACTCTGTTTGCTCACACTGATAGCTTGCTTGATGACATGTGCTCTTGTCATTTCACCCCTGCATTGGTTTTTGAAGACTATTGTAACAAACTGCCACCAAAGAGGGGCCTAAACCCTAAAACTCCACAGCGTCTGTCTGAAGCCTGAGATCAGAATCAGTAGGATGGGTCCTTCTGAGAGCTGCAAGGGACATCTGTTCCGTGCCTCTCCTTGAGTCTCATTATTTTCTGCCACTTTGTGGCATTCCTTATCCAGTAGAAGGATTAGCCCACTCTTCACCTTCCTCTTCTCATAGTGTTCCTTCGTATGATATCTGAGCCCTAATTTCCCTTTCTAGGATGACACCAATCACACTGGATCAGAGGCCCATCCTACTCCAGTGTCATCTCATCCTAATTAAATACATCTTCAGTGACCTTCTTTCCAAATAAGATCCCATCTGAGGTCCTGGGGTCAGAACATCAGCATATGAGTTTGGGCAAAGGATTCATATGAAAGCCCATAATCTCTTCCTTGCCTTGTAGCTAGAGAATTTTTCTCCAGCTCCCACCTCCAAGTCCTGCCAGTCCCGGAGCCCATTTATAAAATGAACACACAGAATCTTACATTATTTAAACTGCTTGGCCATTAGCTCAGGTCTATCTTTGTCTAGCTCTCACTCTTATATTCAGCCCATTTCTATTAATCTTTACTTTGCCACGTGGCTCGTGGCTTACCGGTACTTTACATCTTCCTTGTCTTGGCGGTGGCTCCAGCCGGTCTCCCTTTCCTTCCTCCTTCCTCAATTCTCCTCTCTCCTTGTCCCGCCTATACTTCCTGCCTGGTCACTGGCCAATCAGTGCTTTATTTACATAGAGCGATATCCACAGCACTTCCCCTTTTTTTTCTTTTTCAAAAAGGAAGGTTTTAACTTCAACATAGTAATATTACATATAACAAAATAATTATCGAGTAAGAATTATAGTTACAATATAAAAGAAGATATGGGTCTTATATTTGTGAGTTTAAGGTTTTATATCTAACTTATCTTTTATCATAACTAAGGAAAATTGTAAGTATCTAGTCTTTAACCACATCAAAGACCTCAGAAGGATATAATACTACCTGAGAAATGGGAGAAGGATGCAAGCAACTTTCGGGAGTCTTGTAGGGTAGACAGAGACAGCTGAGAGCCTGTACAGTCATTCAAAGTTCTCTTGTAAAGTTGGGGCATCAGTCTTCAGCCCGCAGGCCTAGAGTCTCTCATTTACTTTTTTCTGTGTCCTGTAGAATGTCTTGCAGTTTTCTCTGCAAATCAGGAACCTGAAGGACCATTTTGTCAAGCAAAGTTCAGTGGTTACCTTTCTATGGGTCCTGTATGTCAAGTTGATCAAGAAGTCCAGGCAAGAACAGTTTGAAGATTAGCAGTTATAGTTACAACTTAATAGAACATATTAAGTATTAGATTCAGGTTCTTTAGGATAGGACACCTTTTGGAATGATCTTTGTAACATGCCATTTACCTATGCTCTATACTTCTCTGGATTTTAGTATGTGTTTCTTGCTTGATATTGTTTGCATTGGTTGTAGTTCCATCTTATCTAGGTCATTATCCCTCATTATTCCTGGACAATATTTGATAACCATTCCTTTGTATATAGTCTTGTATTAGGTTAGAACTTTCTTATTTAGACAAAAAGGGGGAGATGTAGTGGGTAGCCATTCCAGCTTTGATCTGGAAGTTCCAACCCCCATTAAGACTTCAGCAACTGTCACGCCTACAAGGCAGGGCCAAGGGAGGCGCCTTGAGACCCGAGATCTGGATAGGAGCGCTCTCGGTTCCGGGACCCTGGATGGTGGAGGTGGGCCAAGCAGAGCTCCAGAGAACACCGCTGGACTGCGATACACCTTCCCCAGACCCCGCGACCTACCTATCCCTTAATTTGTAAGTTACGCCATTAAATAAATCTCCTTTTAACTACGTGGAGTGGCCTTAATAATTTCACCAATATTGCCTCACCTCCCAATACCAACTTGATGCTTCTCTGAGGTCACTGTTCGATATGCTGCATGCTGCATGCACTTGACACCTTATTGCAGAGCCTGTTTCTAGAGATATCAAAGTTAAAGCAAAACCAGCCAATGTCTTGTCAGTTTAATGGTCATCCGCATCTCCATGTCCTTCTGACAGGTTGGGAGTTTCCAGGAACTCTATTCTCAAAACAGACCTGGGATTTTGATTGGAAGTAATCATGGGCCTTTCCCAAAGAATTGGTTTTGATGGTAATTCCAGGAATAGAATTTCATTCACTAAAGTTTTGCAGTTTATGTTGTAAGAGGGTCTCAGACCTTTGTAGGCCCCCAGACATTAGCACAACTGACTCCATGATGGAAGTACCATTTGGGCCATAAAACTCAGCACATAGACAACACTACCAACCAAAAACAAAACAAAACAAACAACAACAACAACAACAACAACAAAAGACCTAGTCCATCAAAGTCCATAGTTCTGAGAAAGTCTCTACATGTACTAACCTTGCTTTTTTGGCTTCTGTAGTTCTACTTCTGACTAACTGTTCTTGTTAACTGAAGTATGTCAACTCAGAACATGTTTTTTGTGCTTAAAAGCTCACCCTGAGAAAGGCTCAGGGCAACACTGAGATCCCAAATACTCAGCATAGTCTCTGGCCAGCTAATGAAGACTTTCTACTGGCTTAATACCATGTCTGAGCAGTCTTTTCTGGTGGATACCCACAACTGTATGGTGAGTTTTCAAGGCATAAGAACAATTACAGATGAGGCAGTACTTTAGGAGGAAAGGTTTTGAGCAAATTTATGCAGATTTAATATGAAACCTCACCACATAAGTTAGATTTTTGGATCCACAAACACACAAAATTTGGCCAGATCTTAGCCGAGGATCTATCATCCACAATGCCGTTGCTATCTTTCAGTTACAGTTCAGATGCCTCTTCTTCCAGGTTATTCCCAAATTGACCCATTTGAAATCCAAGAGTTTTATGGGAGCTCTTCCTCATATAAGCTGGAGTGTTCTAGATTCTGGCAATCATCTTGCCAAGCATAGGACATGAGCATTAAGCCAACTCACAGAAGGGCAGACACAAGAAAGGTCATGAAGAAAAAACTTCTAAGGACAACATTGAAATCTCTGGATCAAATTATAACAGTTTTTGTCAATCTCTTCATTTTTCAGTGTCCTGTAGAGATAGCAGGATAGTAGGATTGCAGACAGATTTTTCTTTGGGCTGCCAGCACGCAAAAAATGACATGGAGACTTATTATTAATCATGAAAGCTTGGCCTATAGCTTAGGCTTGTCCCACTAGCTCTTATAACTTAACCCATTTATATTAATCTGTGTTTTGCTGGGTGGCTTTTTACCTTTCTTCCATCTTGCACCTCCTGATTCTCCATGTCCTTTGCTGTCTCTCCTGTACCTCAGTTAATCTCCTCTTCTCTCTCTCTGTCCAGAAGTCCTGCCTAACCTATGCCTGCTAGCTATTGGCCATTCAAGTTGTTATTAAACCAATCAGAAGGCACCATGGCAAAGACACATCTTCACAATGTATAAAAAAAGATTATTCCACAACCTTTCCCCCTTTTTTGTCTAAATAAAAAAGGTTTTAACTCTTAACACAGTAAGACTATATACAATAAGAAGAATTATCAAGTATTATCTAAATAAAAAGGGGAGGTTTTAACCCTAACATAGTAAAACTATATACAATTATCAGGTAAGTATTATATTCACAGTATCCAGTCCATGTGTATTTGTCATATTCAGAGAAAATACTCTATTATCTCTCTTATCTTGGTAAATTTAAAGTTTTATACCTAAACCATTTTCTATCATAACTTGTATTACCATCTTAAAACTATTTTTCTAGACCTCAAAACGTTTTTTTGATTGACAATTTAAGCTTTTACGACTCTCAAACTTATACATTTTATACTTCTTTTGTGAGTTTTCTTTTTTGAATTTGATAACAAAGAAAACTGTAACTATAACTATCTTGTCTTTAACTCCACCAGAGACCAAAGAAGGATAAAATATTACATGAGCAAACAGAAAGTGCAGAGCAAACAACTTCCAAAACTATAGAAATGACAGAAACACCTGGTTGCCTGGACAGTCACCTAAGTTTTCTTTGTAACATTAGGGCATCCATCTTCGGCCTACAGGCCTAAAATATCTGATAGACTTTTCTGTAAAGCAGGAATTTTGAAGAACTGTCCTACCCTGTCTTGGCAAAGTTTGGCAGTTGTCTTCTTTTGTGTCCTGCTTGTCCAGTTTAGACAGCATTCTGTCAGCAGTGAGGCAAGGGCAGTTTCTTTGCCCGGTGACTAACCTTACCACAAATGAAAGCAAACTTCATATGGAGTTTCTTTGGTGCCATCATCCTCTTTTGAAGTAAATTGGTGCTGCCAGGAGCAGACATGTTTCACGGTCATGAAAACTTTATGTTATTAAAACATTTTAAATGCCATATTCTGTTGGTCTTTGAAGTGTTTAGAGACCACCTATCTATTTAAAATATATCTGTTTGACCTTGAAAACATACCTAACATGGCTACAAGTTTGATTTTCATACATGGCTAACTACTAACCTGTCTTTCTTTATTATCCAAAATAGTTTGTAATATTAGCTTTGTCTAAAACTTTGCATTGCATTTTTAAATGAGCTGCATAGGTACAATACCTGAAACAAGAATGAAACACATATACAGTATAACAAAAATAACCTTAAATTAGTATCAATATACAAAAATCCATACCAATGTAAAATATTTGAGGCTAGTGGCTGTTTAAAAGTAAACTCAACAATCCACTCTTTATCGCATCTTTTCTATATTGTATCCCCCTTTTTCTCTTCAGAAAGAGACCCCTGAATCCAATTTCCTTTGTTTAGCTTTCTCCCTAACCATGACCAGAACAATTTGTAATCTCTCTAAATGATGACAAACATCCATAATCCATGGAATAACCAAACACCACCCACCCCACCTCTTGGAAATGTGGGTGTCATGTTTTCTAGACTGCTTTCTACTGTCTGTGGGCACTGTCTAGGGAACCTGAGAAAATTGAGATAATGGTCCAGTCCTGGGAAAACTGCCATAGCATTTGTTGTCCAATCTTTGTGCAATGGGAAAGTGCAAGCCTTAGCTGTAGACCTGGCTAGAACAGTCTATGGGGCTGGACTATCTCAGCCAGCAGCCTTGAAGATGTTCTGGATGCAGAACTCTGAGGAAACTGCAACAGAGGTACTCTGAGAGGCTGGATCACCTGGGCTACCCGTTTTCATTGATGTGTAGTCCCCTTGCTCTGAAAACACACAAACTTTCAAAGGAAACACACAAGTATGGACTGTGTGTTGTACACAAGCCAGCCAAAGATGATTTTTGTTTTATGTTTGAGCAGGTAAAATATACATCACCTGTCTTGTGGTTTATCTAGGTTTATTTCTTTATGTCTGTTGCCAGGATTTTCAGGGGGTTTCACCCAATCAAACCTGATCTCTGTCAACCTTGAATGAATCCACAGTCTCTCATTTTCTGTGAAAACAAAAGCATAACCTCTTCCCCAAAGCAATACATTTTCTTGCTTCCATTTTAAAGTTACAGCATTCATAAAGTATCTAAGCTGGCTTAATTCAGGAGTTCTTCTTACAATCCCATGTCTCTCAGTAGCTGTCATTCGCTCATCAGCAATCAAAAAATTCAAAGTCAACAGACTCCATACAGGATCCAGACTCCCTGTGTATTTTCCATCTTTACATGGTTTATCTTTTTTATATTATTTTACTTTCTCTTTACAGACTTTATTTTATGATTTATAAACTATTTTTTCTATGACAGTCTATACCCATTTTCTTTTCTTTTTTTAAGCCTATGCACATTTTTAAACATACTTTAACTTATTTAGAGGTTTTTTCCATGTATAGTTGTCTTTCCTGAATAACTGCAGCATTCTCTAATCACGTGAGACAAACCTTAAACTGCCATGTCAGCCACTGCACACTCAGCTTAACGCATGGCACTGGCACGTGGCACTGGTGGCTGGCTCCAGCAAGCAAGAGCAGGAAGTTTTTGCTCTTTGCTGCTTGTTCTTGCCTCAGTAGCAAGTCCATTCCTTCACTGGAATTAGAGCCTACATCTTTGGGATTCCAATGTATTCTAAAGGCCAGCTGAGCCATCTGGCCTCATGGACTGAACTACTACAGGATTCTTGGACCTTCTATTTATAGACAGCCATTGTTGGATTAGCTGGATCACAGCCTGTAAGTCATTCTAACAAATCCCCTTTATATAATATATATATATATATATATATATATATATATATATAGAGAGAGAGAGAGAGAGAGAGAGAGAGAGAGAGAGAGAGATTCATTCTATAAGTTCTCTTACTCTACAGAACCCTAACTAATACATATCTACTGTTGGACTACTCAGACCACAGACTGTGACCCACTCTAATCCTACGTATTCATTCTATTAGTTCTGTTACTTTAGAGAACCCTGACCTTTGTTGACTTCCTACCATAGGGTCATTAGAACACTGACTATGTAGGGACAGTCAGCAAATGTGGGTAATGCTCACACAGAGGGATTGCATCCAAGGTTCCAACCTTTGCTTTTCACCAAGAGCAAGACTGCCATTCTTTCCTCAAGTAGCTGCTGAGGCTGCAGAGGCCTCTCTACCTCACCCAAAGGCTTTTTGTGGAATTCACCATCACCTCTAGCCTCACTACCCTCCACTCCAAGGACAATTGAAGCTTACTTGCTTGTTTTATTTACTTAAATTATAATTAGCATGTACTCATATACAAGGACATTTGCATACACATATATCATCGATTTTGTTCCTATTCACCCTTCATTGCCCTCTTCTGTCCCCATACTCACCTTCTGCTGTTCCCCTTCTTCACCCAGATAGTCCCACTTTTACTTTCTTGTTGTTTGTTTATGTGTGTGTGTGTATCTGCATATGCTTGTGTATGTGTGCATATGTGCATGCATGTGTATCTGTATACATTTGGAGGTCTGAGGTCAATATCAGGTGTCATTCCTCAGACACAGTTCACTTTGTGTTTTGAAACAGGGTTTCTCACTGATCTGAAACTCACACAGCAGGCTATACACACCAAGAATCCACTTGTCTACACTGCCTCAGCACTGGCATTTCAAGTGTGTGCCACCACACCCAGCTTTTTAAACATGC
The DNA here is from genome assembly GCF_949786415.1 of Peromyscus eremicus. Classification (NCBI taxonomy): domain Eukaryota; kingdom Metazoa; phylum Chordata; class Mammalia; order Rodentia; family Cricetidae; genus Peromyscus; species Peromyscus eremicus. Next base: position 27,646,111 of record NC_081421.1, on the reverse strand, counting down.
ATTCTGGAGCTCACACTCAGGTCTTCATGTGTTGGGAGGCATGCAGCCTAGTCTCAGATCAGCATATGACTACCTGTCCAATGGGTTTCCTCAGTGCAAGGCTCCTGTGGAAATGGACTCTCACTTGGCAAGGACCAGTGGTCCACAGGACAGCATAGGAATTGGCAAAATGCAGCTTGAAGGCTCTTTTCCCTCTCATTATATTGGTGATTCTTTGGGTGGTTTTTAGTTTTGACTTTGTCAGTGACACATGCAATAGCTGTATTTTTCCCTGAAATTCTGCTCTTTCTTGAATATTTTCCCCTAAGATTCAACAGGGGGCTAATGCTTCTTAAATCTCTTATCTTGAATTACTAACTACAACTCCCAACCCTGGGAACTTTTCTGACTCAATAGAGGTAGTTAGGTACATATGAAAAAATAACACTTGGAATAATTACCATGTCTAACTGTTCTGGAAAAGAGAGCAGGGCATGCACACATAGACTAGGGAGAAATCCTCAGGAATACACATAGTGCCAACAGTTGAGAGTAAGTTGCCTGAACACCAAGCATAGAATCATTGGTAGGATCTGGTATGCTCCAAGAGGAAAAAATGCAATATAAACTGTGGGATGGATAGATCCATCTTTATCATACATAGGAGCTTACATTGGTGGAAGAAGTGTGATAGAGTGAGATGGGAAAAGAGTGCTTTATTGAAATCTGCCTTTTATAGAGAGATTGAGACATGAGACCCTCCTTTAGAAAAGGGAACTATATAAAAAATATATCTTGCAGACATAAAACAAATTGTCTGGGTTTAAATATTGTTGTCCTTAAAGCATTGTGCCCATGTCTATTACTTTTTAACTTTGTAACCAGAGGTAACCCTAACCCTAACCCTGCCAGCTGACATAAGTGCTGTGAGAGCAGGATGGGTCTGGCTCGACTTTTAGTGAAGCCTGCAAAAACGCTGACCTCTATGTCTAGAATAAAGTTATGCAGGGGATGGAAGGTGTATTTGGGGAAGCATAAAGGGGAGCAATGGGGGTTTCATAATGATCACAATGTATTCCTTAAGTTATGATGTATTTCTTAAAGTAAAAAATGGAAGCCAATAATAAAGCTGTTCATGTAACCGTGGTAAGAAAACTCTGTTTAAATATAAATAAAGATGGCCCAAGCTATTAGGGGCCACTTGAGTGCAATCCACTTGGTGGTCAGGGTAGCTAGAGTTTTCCTGCCTGGCCCACAGTCAGGACAAATCTCTGTCACCTGCCAGTCCCACAGCTGCTCAGACCCAACCAAGTAAACACAGAGACTTATATTGCTTACGAACTGTATGGCCATGGCAGGCTTCTTGCTAACTGTTCTTATATCTTAAATTAATCCATTTCTATAAATCTATACCTTGCCACGTGGCTCATGGCTTACCAGCATCTTCACATGCTGCTTGTCATGGCGGAGGCTGGCAGTGTCTCCCTCAGCCTTCCACTTCCCAGAATTCTCCTCTCTTCATGTCCTGCCTATACTTCCCGCCTGGCCACTGGCCAATCAGTGTTTTATTTATACAGAACGATAGCCACAGCACTTCCCTTTTCTTTTTTTTTCAAAAAGGAATGTTTTAACCTTAACATAGTAAAATTACATATAATTTGGGAATTTGGGCATAGCTTCTCTTACTACTTCCTGCTGGAGGGGGGCGCTGTATCTTATGGGGACACAAAGAAAATTTTAGGATTATGGAGTAGTCCATTAAGCTGTATTGTCTGAGCCAGTTGCCTTCAAACCATTCTGGATGTTGGATCATCTGGGCCATGGTGTCATCGGAGACCTTTCAGGGGGTCTTGGCTGGTCAAACCTGATATATCTGAATCTGGAACAAATCCATAGCCTCTGGCTTTCTGTGGGAACAAAAGCAGAGTCTCCTTTCCAAAGCAACATATCCTTACATCCAAATTTTGAAGTCAAGGTACCTTTAAAGTATACATTTTGGCATAACTCAACAGCTTTTGCAATCAAATGTTTTTCTTCAGTTACGAATATCAAAGAGAACATAATCCGGATTCTCTGTGTGGTAGCCATCTTTACGTGGCTTATTTTTTATATTACCTTGAACCTACTGCTTTAAACTGCAGCATTCTAAGACTGAAAGGCACTGTGGCTGCTGGCTCCACCCACTTCAGCTTCCCAACATGGCGGTGGTACATTTACCACCAGCTCTGGGAGCCATCTTGGGTCTATGCTTTTATCCAAGCAGCGTGTAGTTCAGAAACCTCTTTTTGTTTTGTACTAGCAAAGGCACCACCACGCAGCTTAATGTGTCACTTGCAGAGGCCTCATGTCAGAAGTTTTCCTTGTGCTGACACCCCTTTCCCATCCCAGGACCTGAACCCAAGCCAAAGCTGGACCCCGGCGTTCATGCTCCCACTGCAAACACTTCAGCAATTGAGAAATGTGATATCTATCTTTCTATGTCTGCCCCACTTCATTCAACATTACTGTCTCCAGTTCTACCCATTCCCCACATTGCAGCTTTTTGTGAACACCATAGCCCCTCTTGGCAGATGTACCCACAAACTAGTTTCAGTTTCAATGCTTGACAAAACACTTGGCCCCTGAAAAGTCTTTATCTTTTAGAGACACATACTGCAGTCTGTAGTGGGATTGGCTCCAGAATAAGTACAAGGAGGAAGTGGGTGGCAGGGACTGAAACGAGCCAGGTGGTGAGTTAACTGCTGGAACTGCAGAACGGGAACATGGGGCCTTAGGATACAAGTTATTTTGCATATTTAAAATATCTGTAATGAAAACAGTTAAGAGAGAACATCTTCCTACATGCTATCAAACATCATGTGGAGATATTTAATGGCTGAAATAATTGCCTAAATTTAGTAAGTGAATGTAAGTTTATGAATATTGATGAGTTATTTTGATAATTGCAGTCAAAAACAATGAGGAGAGAGTGCTCTATATTACATCTGCTGGTTGCCTTGACACTACAATACTGCTTTTCTCTAAAGGGTAAACAAACACACAGAAAAAAATGAGAACATTGTTCCAGTAATTGAACTAAAGGCTAAGGGCACCTAATATGGGGGAATATAGCTTAACTTACCAAAAGATAGTTGTGGATTGTTAGAATGGAGGTGAGGAACTAGCTTAACCTGTCTTCAAATGTTCATATACCAATTTCCCAGTATTATCATTGAAATGAAATTTGTCTAATGGATGTGTTTCATTTTGCAGAGTTTGGAAAATTAAAGTATGTATACCATACCATAGATACATATTCAGTATTTCAATGGGCAACTGCTTTAAGTTCTGAAAAGGCTGATTCTGTAATCACACCTTTATTAGAAGTTATGGGTAGTGTAGGGATACCTGTACAAATTAAGACTGATGATGCTCCAGCATATGTCTCTAGTAAAACGAAACAGTTGTTGCATATTACAACATAAAACATACTACAGGAGTACCACAAAACCCTACAGGACAAGCAGTTATAGAACGCTCTAATCACACTTTAAAGGATAGGCTTAATAAACAGGAAGGTGTAAGAAAGATCACCAGAGACAGATTACACAGGGCTCTATTAACTTTAAATTTTTAAATGCTAATGAGAAAGGAACAAAAGCTGCTGAGAGACATTGGATAGTGGAAAAAACTGCTATTACCCTTAGCCCATTATGCACCATGAGAAAGGAGAGAGACAATGCATATGGGTTCCAAAGATTGTAATAACTCACCACAGAAGCAGATCACTGATCAATCAGGGCTGCAGGACAAGGACTCGGGAGCCTTTTTCCTCCTGACAACCCTGAGCAGGAAGAGAATCAGGATTTATAAGCACAAAAATCACAAACATTTCTTGCCAAGTTACACTTACAATTTTCACTAATCAGGATTTAGAGATTAGGGACTTTCCTTGTGTATTCCATCATTGTCAACCAATATACAATGCAAGCCTTTCAGTCCAACCAATCAGACTCATTTGTTCTTTCTGTTGTCAGGAACATCCACAATGTTTCTAGAGAACTAAAGATGCATAATGACTATTTCTATAATTTCAAGAGGAAAAGGTCAGCCATTGGAAAGTTCTCAGCTCCTCTAGGACTTGGGAACCTGAACTTTATTTCATCCTACAGGTAATGGAGTCTGAAGTCAAAATGGAAGTACTTAGGCCAAGGTGCTTTTGCCTGACACCTTCAAATTAAATCAGCCTGTATATTTTAAAGATATGTTGACCTCAGAATGGAAACCAGGATATGTGTTATATTGGGGAAGAGGGTTTGCTTTTGTTTCCATAGGAGAAGAAATGCTATGGATACCATCAAGATTCATAAAGATTAGATTCATACAGGAGAGATCTCCTGAATAAGGAGATGCAATAGTTCATCAGACAGCTTGTGCATTCAATCCAAACTAACAAATGCCTTTCATCTGATCAGGCATGAAAAAAATAAAAATAAAAAATAACAATATTTTTGAATGATAATTTACCAAAGGCATACAAAGAAAAAATGGGTTTTCTTAAACTATGTGTCTTAATTCCATGTTAGAATATTAGACTGTAGATTTCCAAATGGCCCACACCATCTTAGACATAAGCTTTTTGAGTTTTTTCCTAAATAAAAGGGATATTTTTGTTGTCTGTTATTAAAAACACAATTAAGATATTTAAAATGTCCAGGTGGTGATGCACACCTTCAATTCTAGCACTTGGGAGGCAGAGGCAGGCAGATCTCTGTGAGTTCCAAGCCAACCTGGTCTACAGAGCTAATTCCAGGACAGCCAGGACTACTAAAGAAATCCTGCTTCAAAAGAAAAAAAAGATATTTAAAATGTTTTAAGTAAATTCAAAGGGTTACTACAGTTTAAACTTGCTTGCTAAATCTCTAAGAGTTGGAGTGTTTGGAGCTAAAATAAAATATTTGAGCAGGGTGATGGTAGCCCATGCCTTTAATCCCAGAAGAAATAGGAGGACCTCTATGAGTTAGTTGTTTTCTAAATTCTAGAGCTACAGTGAACAATGTGGTTTACATGCCTTTAATCCCACAATCTAGGGACAAGATTCAGATACAGCTCCTAATTGATGTGCTTGAATACTAGAGAAATCACACACCATGTTTACAGATTATTATAAAAATGCTCTACAGGGTTATTAGAAAGGCGGCTAATTTCCAATGGGAACAGGAGCAAAGAGCAGCTTTCACAACTGCTGGTAAGCTCTTCTCAGTGCACGCAGCCCTGACCATGCTGAACCAGATGAGACCCTAATTATGAATATCATATTTATTGGTGAATTGGCAACTGGGGACTCTGAATAAGGTAGAAAGGAAGGAGTCCACCAACATTTTTCTGTTGGCTTCTGTTGCAAACGCTTTGCATATCTGGAGAATAAATACTCTCTCCTTGAGAAACATATCTGGACATTTTATGAGGCATGGAGAACCTTATACCCAGTCATTGCCAACCACCCCATGGTCATAAGAGCACCCCTTACAATGGTGGATTGGATCTGTTGAAGACAGAGTTCTTCACAGACTTCGCCATGGAAGGAAAGGTATTACAATGAAACTGGTACCTGTCTGAATTCCTTCATGACAAGGATGTGGTAGCAAAGGGGTCAGTGCCTTACTGTACTGAGGAAATAGCTCAGTTTCCCATAATCACCACCCCTAAACCACTCCCCCTTCCCCAAAAGAGGCACCATTGCACAGTGGGGACCAATGGAATGGTCACAACATTTGGCTAAGGCATGGTTTACTGATGGTTCATCAACCACTGAGGGAATGAAAACTAATGGAAAGTGTCAGCCAACAGATCAAGAGATGGAATGGCTGTTACTGGGGAAGGAACTACTAAATCAGCACAACACGCTGAAGTAACAGCAGCACTGTTGGCTACAAGACACACATAAGGAAGGCAAAAGGAAAATATCTTCTCCAATTCATGGTGTGTGTGTGCAATGGTACAGCTATATGGTCATCTAAATGGAAAACCACTAACTGGCAGATAAATGGCAAAGATACCTGGTCATGGGGGGCATGAATGGAAATGGCAAAACCTAGGAAAACTTGGCAAAGACATTAAATTTTTATGTAGTTTATACAAATAATAAAGACAAAATGTCTGAAAATAATGAAATAGTGGACAAATTAGCATCATGTTTAATTAAGACTAGAATATTGAAATTTTCCAGGGAACAAATTCAGAATAAATCAACAAGAATGGTAGATTATACATTCAAAAATCTTGAAAGTTTACCCCTAACACTAAAAAAATAAGGGTAAATGGAGAACCAAATTAAACCAGGACAACCCTATGAAAATAACTATTATAAGGAATCCATAGCCAGGCAACAGTTCACACCTTTAATCCCAGCACTTGGGAGGCAGAAGCAGCCACATAAAATTTATAGTGACTTAAATTTAAAAGCCACTTGCCAAAGGGAGGCTGAAATCTAAAAGGAATGTTCTTTGTGATCTAAAAACAAATATACTTTAACCTTGAATTTATATATAAAGAGTAAGGGGAATATAGGTGTATTTATCCACCAAACTAAGCTATATAAAAGTTTCAATTTTTCAAAAAGAATTTTTTAATTGAAAGATAAAATTTTTTTCTGTTGTCAAAAAACATTTTGCCCTAGCAAAAATATAACCTGACAAAAAAGGAACCCCCAGAGTTAGGGTTAGGGCAGGGTTTTGCTTTTATCTTTCCAGGAGAATAAAAGCATCTGACTAAGGAATCCAGAGACCACTGGACAGGTCTGAAGAAAAAGGATGGATCATTGGGAGAAGATGTCCCAGGAAAAAGATAACCTTTGAGGACTCCAAGAATATGATGGAGCTCTGCAGTGACAAATCCACCTGGATTGTGGTAATGCCGCTAAGCTAACAAACACCAATGAAAGATTAGCTTCCAACTACAAGCTGCTGAGGACATTCAAATTGCTGAGTTCATTTGAGACTGACATGAACATTTTACAGAACTTTGAACTCAGAAATACTTAATCCTAAAGCTGCCAAATACAATCAAGCTGTACATTGTGGAAAGCTTGGTAGAAATAGCTTAATTATTGTAAATAGTTTTACTGTGTTAGAGTTAAAACCTTTCTTTTTTTTATTTAGACAAAAAGAGGGAAATGTTACAGTGTATTTAATCACACTGTGAACCCCAAGACTGTGTTATTTACTGGAAAAAAGAAAACCTGCTTCTAGCTGTGGTGTGGCTCAGCCCTAGCACACGCCTATAATCCAAGAGTGTTTTGCTTGAATATTGTAAACAGGATTAAATAAAATCAACCATAGGTCAAGACACAGAGCAAGCAACCAGTTGACAGGAAATAACCATAGAGAGTAAGAGAGTCAGGAGGAAAGAGAGAGACACACATACAGGAAGTAGAAGGGAGGGACATCCAGTTGGAGGAATCTTTGTTTCAAACAATAGGTGAGGTGGGTGGACTTTGGATTTTTCTCGGGGTTATGGATAATTGTCATCGGTAAGGGGTTAGTAATAAGTCATTATAGAGGATGATGGGCACTGAAGACACTCCATATGGAGTTTGCTTTTCTTCTTGGCAAAACTGGCCTGTTGGGCAAGAAACTGCCCTTGCCTCAACTGCTGACAGCAAGTAAGCTGTCCAATCTAGACAAGCAGGATACAAAGAAAAGTGACTGCCAAACTTTGCCAAGACAGGGTAGGACAGTCCTTCAAATTTTCCTGCTTTTGACAAAAGTCTGTCAGATATTCTAGGCCTGTAGGCCAAAGTTGGATGCCCCAGTGTTGCAGAGAAGCCTTATGTGACTGTCCAGGCAGCCAGATGTTTCTGTCATTCTTTGCATTTTTTGGAAGTCACTTGCTTGCATTTCTTGCTTACTCAGGTAATATTATTTTCCTTCTGAGGTCTTTGATGGAGTTGAAGACTTGAGAGTTACAGTTACAATCCTCCCAAATCTTAGCTAAGGACATATTAGGTATAAAACTTAGATCCTTCAGGAAAGGACAATTATTGGAGTAATCTCTTAAAAATTGCCTATTACCTATGGTCTAGACGCCTAGGATGTATTTCTTTCTTGATTATTGTTCTTGTTGTATGTAGTTTCATTCCTTGTTAAGATTATTACCTTTTCCTCTTTCTGAACTCGATAATTGTTCTTATTGTATATAGTTTTTATTATGTTAGGATTAGAACCTTCCTTTTTATTTTAGACAAAAAAGGGGAAATGTTGTGGGAATCTGTCATTCAGTCCAATGACCAATTGGAACGGTTTGGCCCAGTGGATGTGGTCTTCTCTGAAGGCACATGACCCTTTAAGAATTTGTGGGAGAAGGGTCAAGCTCTTTCTTGGGCAGGTCATAGGGGGTGATGAGCAGCAGAGAAGCGTGGCTTGCAGTTTACTTCCATCTCTCTTGCGCAGAATGGCAGGACAGCAGCAGCTGCATCATTGGCAGTGTTTTAGCCTTGTTCAGTGTCTTGAGTGAACTTCATTGATTACATTCCTTACCTTACCTGGTCCCATACTCCCACGTCCTGCTTTATATCCTCTCTCTGTCCTTTAGTTAGTTTGGATAAGGATTTATCTTCTTGATTTTTCTCAAAGAACCAACTCTGTTTCATTGATTCTTTTATTGTTTGCTTTGTTTCTATTTTGTATTGATTTCAGCCCTGATTTTGATTATTTCCTGCCATCTACACCTCTTGGGTATGTTTGCTTCTTTTTGTTCTGGAGCTTTCATGTGTGCTGTTAAGTCACTACTACTATGAAATCTCTCTAATTTCTTTATGAAGGCACTTAATGCTATGAACTTTCCTTTTAGCACTGATTTCATTGTGTCTCATAATTAGGTATATTGTGCATTGATTTTCATGGGAAAAGAAATCTATTTGGTTTTCTGTATGCTTCTTGTACCTTGATAGGCATCTTTTTCTTTAGGTTAGGAAAATTTTCTTCTGTGATTTTGTTGAAAGTATTTTCTGGGCCTTTGAGCTGGGAATCTTCTTCTTTTTCTATTCCTATTATTCTTTGGTTTGGTCTTTTCACAGTGTCCCAGATTTCCTGGATGTTTTTGTGTTAGGAACTTTTTAAATTTAACATTTAACATTTTCTTTGATTAATGTATCAATTTCTTCTATTGATCTTCAATGCCTAAGATTGTCTCTTCCAAGCCGGGCGGTGGTGGCGCACGCCTTTAATCCCAACACTCGGGAGGCAGAGGCAGGCGGATCTCTGTGAGTTCGAGGCCAGCCTGGGCTACCAAGTGAGTTCCAGGAAAAGGCGCAAAGCTACACAGAGAAACCTTGTCTCGAAAAAAAACCAAAAAAAAAAAAAAAAAGATTGTCTCTTCCATCTCTTATATTCTGTTGGTGATGCTTGACTCTGTAGTTCCTGTTCACTTACCCAGATTTTCCACTTCCAGCATTCTCTCAGTTTGTGTTGTCTTTATTACTTCTATTTCCATTTTCAGGTCTTGAACTGTTTTATTCATTTATTTCACCTGTTTTGGGCAGATTTTCCTGAATTTCTTTGATTTTTCATTTCCTCTTTAAGGGCCTCTATCATCTTTATAAGGTTGGATTTAAGGTCATTTTCTCGTGCTTCAGCTGTGTTGGAATATCCAGGACTTGTTGTGGTAGGATAGCTGGGCTATGGTGATGCCATATTGTCCTGGCTGTTGTGTTCTTACACTGGCCTCTGGTCATCTGGGTTTGGGGTTGTTATAGGTTTAGGTGCTGGATTCTGATTTTATCGTATTAGATGGATGTTTTCCCCTTTGCTTTCTATTTCCTCTCTGGTCTTCTGTCCTGAGTGGCCTGGGGTTCTGGTAACCAGCAAGTTTTCAGGTCTAGGAGGGTGTCTTCACCGAGGTCTTTGTGTCCTGTATGACCTCTGGGGTTTTGGGGGCCATTGTTGCCTCTGGGGTTCCAAGTACCTATGTGACCACTGGGTACCTGCTTGGCCCCTGGGGTTCCTTGTATGGAGTGGCCTCCAGTAAAGCAGAAATAAATAAATAAATAGAGAGAGAGAGAGAGAGAGAGAGAGAGAGAGAGAGAGAGAGAGAAGGAAAGAAGGAAGGAAGGAAGGAAGGAAGGAAGGAAGGAAAGAAAGAAAGAAAGAAAGAAAGAAAGAAAGAAAGAAAGAAAGCAAGCAAGCAAGCAAGCAAGCTTGGGAGATGGTGACTCAGCTAGTAGAGGTGCTTGCTCAACAAGCATGAGGAACTGAGTTCAGATCCCGGCACCACACAAAAAGCCAGGCAAGGCTGCTTACCCTGCAACCCCGGCCCTGGAGCTCACTGGCCACAAAGTTTAGCTAGAAAAAAGTGGCAAGCTCCAGGGTAGGGCAGAGAGTGACAGAGTAGGATTCCCACCATCCACCTCTGGCCTCCAGATGTACATGCATGGGTGGCAGAACACACACACACACACACACACACACACACACACACACACACACACTTAAAAAAAATAACCAGGAGTCAAATAGAAATTTGCATTTTACCAGTTAAGCTAGTAATAATTCATGGGTGACCAAAATACTGCATGTTTTTAGTAGATCAATCTAGGATATGAAGAAATACGATGTGTCCCGGTTAGTTTTATGTCAAGTTGACAGAAGCTTGAGTCATCAGAGAGGAGAGAACTTCAATTGAAAAAATGCCTCTATAAAAGATCAGGCTGTATGCAAGCCTATAGGACATTTTCTTAATTGATGGTGGTCCTGGGTTCTATAAGAAAGCAGACTGAGCAAGTCATGGGAGCAAGCCAGTAAGCAGCTCCCCTCCATGGCCTCTGCATCAGCTCCTGTCTCCAGGTTCCTATACTGTGTGAGTCCTGTCTTGACTTCCTTTGGTGATGAACAGTGATGTGGAAGTTTAAGCCAAATGAACCCTTTCCTATTCAAGTTGTCAAGGTGCACCGTGTAGCGTGGGTCAGTTGAAGAAAGAAGGCACTCCAAGATGAAATTTTAAGGCCTATGTGGCAGCAAGATGGTCCAGCCTTTGTGATGGACTGAACCCCAAACCTCTGTAGAAAGGCATATTTATTGAAAGTTACACAAAGTATTTCCTCATACCAAGGTCCCTAATCTTAATTTACATGTCTTACTGAAGGAGAGCATCACATGCCTCTTCATTATGTATTGTGTGCAATACATAATAATACAAGAGATTCAGGGGTGCCTGAGTCCTCTTGTGACCAAAGCCCCTTCAGAAAAAAAGAAAAAAAAATCACTGTTTTCCACAAGGATTCTTCGAAGTACTTCTAAAAACGGTTGTTCATTCTAATGTCTATCCCAGATACGGTGACTCTGCTAATTCCTACAACACCAAGTAGCACTGGTGACGGCATTTCATCACAGCCATAGAAACCCTAACTAGGACAAGATGCTAGGCAAGGGTTCGAGGGACAGCTCTGTGATTAAGAGCACTTGTTGCTCTTCCAGTGGACCCAGCACCACACCAGGCAGTTCACAGCTGCCTGAACATCCCCAGACGATCAGATGCCTTCTTTTGGCCTCCACAGGCATCCACACTCAAGACAGACACAGACATAAAATGTAATTCAAAGGTACTAGGCCATTGGTGCTCTGTAATGAAACTTGCTGTAGCAAAAACATTTAAGATCTGAATAAGCAATTGTCTGAAGAGTGATGAAATTGGAAATGAACATTGTCAGATCTAAAGGAAACTTCACTCCCCCAAATTCTGGTGGTTAGACAAAAGCCAGCACTCCTCAGGAATTTGTGAAGCTTGTTCCCCTCTAACAAAGGGCAGAAAGGACAACTATCTATCTATTGTGCCCACATGCTGGCCTCCAGGCTCCTTCAGTATCACAGTGCCTAGCTCCTCCTGCCTCCTCCCCAACCATGAACTTCTCCATCCCAGGAACGTCCCCTGCCCCCAGCTACTCGTTTCTCCTTAGTAACCCTGCTGTTTCGGCTCTTCCCGTCTCTTTTGTCCCTCTCTTCTGTCCTCCTCTCTTAGTCCTCTCTTTGTCTTTGTCTGTCTCAACTCCCCTCTCCTGGCCAGGCCCAGTCTGCTGTCCTCAGTCTACCACTTTCTCTCCCTGCCCTCGATTCTTCCAGACGCTTCTGGCTGTTCTCTCCCTCATATCTACAATAACCTTCCCCTCAACCATACCTTGGAGAGGTCATGTCCTCAGTTTATACAAAATGGCGATGTTGAATTCTGCTAGAGAAAAATTTGGTGGGGGTTGGAAACAGGTGGATATCAATGATTACTGATAAATCATTTTTATATGCTAAGCACTATGTATCATCATGGGTCTTTATTTTCTTAATGATAGCTTTTGATTTTACAATACAAAATATTTCACAAACGTAGGCAAGATCATTAGCTAACATAATCAGCAGAGCTGTAACTAAAACCTGGTCTTTCCGATGCTGGAAAACCCCCTCTTTCTGCAATGACACCCTTTTAAGTAGGGTGCCTAGAATGATTTTTAGGCTTGTCTTCTGAGAGAACTTACCTGCTGCTATGGTGTTGAATTGTGTGAAACTATCTTGACCACGAGCTCAACAAGGGAGGAGTTTATTTTTTTCCTGTCATGAGAAACCTGAGCATAGCGGTCAAGGTGGGTGCAGCCCCCTTTTTCTGTTGAGTGTTGTTCTTAGTCTAAGATTACTGTCCCACCCCTGCTCACAGCAGGAAGGAAAGCGGAGGAGAGAAGAGGAGGTTTTCCTCAAGAAAGCAAGCCTTCCCTAGACTTTCTTCTGCATCTCTCCAGGGCCAGAACCACATTGACTGTGCTCCGCTGCACTTGAGCTTGGTACATCGCCTCCCTGAAGGAGTGTGGGACTCTCCAAGAAGTTGAGGTGGGGAATTATTGAGACAGTGTCTGTCTCTCGTAGACATCTGACAATTCTGAGGTGAGATGGTTGGGACAGAAGCCTCAGATCTAGGTTTCTAGGAGCTCAGGAACCTATCTTAGTTCATTTCTCTGTTCCTGTGACAAAATAAACAGGTAGGGCTTATCTGACTCAGTCTCCAGGATACAGCACATCATGGCATAGAAAGCAGGGGCCGGAGCGGAGTCAGTGTAGTCAGGAAACAGAGATAAAAGCTCATCTTGTTTTCCCCCTTTCATTCACTCTAAGACCCCAGTCCACATGGATGGTGTCACCTACTTTCAAGGTGGGTCTTCCCACCTCTGTGAAGCTTCTCAGAAAAATGTCCTCCCAGACACACTCAGGTGTGTTTCCATGGTGACTCTACATCCAATCAAGTTGCCAAAGAAGGCTAACCATCACAGCACCCTTTCAGATGAATTTTGTAGCAAGCGAGGCAGAAGAGGCCAGAGGAGAGAACCTGGGAAGCAATGGGTCTGTCACAATCTCACCACCAGCTCCCCAAACAGGATCCTGCTCTGGGGAGGAGTCTAGTATGTAGTCACTCTAACACCGCTAGATGGGAAAAGTCTCAGGACAGTGTTGATAAGAAATTTGGTAATGGGGGGAGAAAGTGGGCATGTGGGGATACTTGGGAATGCTAGGAACATTTGAAGACCAATTCTGCCTCCTGGATCACTTCATCACTATGAAAGTGTAGACTGGCTCCTCGGAGCTACTTCTCCCAGCCCTGATGCTAGCAAGGCACTTCTCCTTCATACTGCCGGGTATGTTTAGCCTAGCATGTAAGGTTGGCGTACACCTAGTTCAGAGAGATGTATGACTGGCCTCTTTAACGACAACGACAAGGGTGGGACACACACCCCTCTGGGCTGAAGCATTTCACAGCCTCACTTGATTTCATTCATTGCTCCTTTTTCCAGGATGTCTCCTCTGAGCTGGGAGGCAGGCACACGCAATTCCCCTTACAGCCCACATGTAACACCTGAGGGGCCTTTGCTACCATGTCAGCCCATTTCTGAGTTCCTGGCAAGGACAGTTCAGCTCAACTGGGAGGGGGAAAGGTGTAGACTACAACCCGGAACATGGATCTGCTTGGAGAGGAGTGGGAGAAAAATCGTGTCATATTTTGAATAACTAACAAGTCATAGGTTCTCAACAAATATTTACTGAATTAACACTGGCCAGCAAAGAAAAAAACACGATATGTTCTGCAGATTTTGATTTTTAAAAATCAGGATTTATAGCGCACTAAGGTAATTGGTAAGTGGCGCATGCGTCTCAAGTCATGTCGCCTTGGGAATATCCTCATCTGTAAACAATTGCCAAGGGTAAACTTGAGAAACTGGCCGTAGAGCAAGAGGTGGTGTTAGGAGGACCTCAGGCTGGGCTTGGGTCCTCAAGATCTGGCACCAGGAAGGGGTCTCCTTCACCCCAAACCCTGCAGCCTTCTGCCAACTCTTTTTCCAGCCGTCCTGGGGTGGCAGCCTTGGCCGCCTCTGGTCGACTCACCGGCAGAGGGCGTCCTACGCACTGTCTAGAGAGTGCCTGCTTTTTCCAGTACGAGCCAGATGGCGACCTCGGTGGACTCAGGCAGTTTACCCCGAGCGCTCCGGGCCTGGCTAGGCTGAAAGAAAAAAGGAGCAGCCAGATTACTCCGGCAATAACCTAGGACAGGAAGGGGTGGGATGGGCGGGGCGAGCGGAGGGGAGAACGCGCGGCTCCGCCCCTTGGGGCTCATCTGGGGCGAGTGGAGCGGAGGTGGGCGGGGCGAGCGCCGCGCGGCTCCGCCCCTTGGGGCTCACCTGGGGCGAGTGGAGCGGAGGTGGGCGGGGCGAGCGGAGGTGAGCGGGGCGGGGCCCCGCCCCTCGAGCAGTCACGGCGCTTGGCGGCTTGAAGCTACTCGCGCTCCGCGGGTGCAGAGGAGTGCGAGCTGAGGTGAGCGCGCGGCTCCCGGGGGCCGCTGACGGTCGCGTTGCGAGGAGGCGTCCCTTCCTGGGACTCGGGGTGACGCCGCCAGCGGCGGGCTGCAGCAGAGCGGACGAGGGGCAGGGTCCCGCGGGCGCCCGGCCCCCACGCCGCGGTTCCCAGCCCTCTGCATCAGGCCCGGGGGTGAGGTGGGTGTGTCTCGTTCCTCGCTGGCTTCCCGACACACGCGCGGCGCCCCCGGCTCAGCGACTGAACCTTGGGCTCTGCCCTGCCGGCGGTTGGTACTGGAGCGCGGCGGCTGGCTCGGGACCCGCCCCGGGGAGCGGGGGCTGAAGCAACTTCTCTCCTGCGGAGTTGGGCGACCGCTGCGGAAGGAAACTCGCTCGCTTCGTCCCCAGCTGTGCACGTGATCTGATAAGGGCGTTGTTGCTCAAATCCAGAGGTAAATAACACCCGTGGTTACAGAGGACACTCGAAAGGTGCTTCCGCGTGTGCAGCACACATTGGCAGGGCCTATGGCTAGCGTTTCTTTAGGAATCAAGATTTTAAAGTTACTGCGGGTTGACGCCCGTGAGAAGTGCAGGGATTGGAAACCTGTAAGATAAAACGTTAGCCTTAAAGGAGCAAAACAACTTGTGGACTTTGACTGTGTCCTCGTTTTGAAATGTTCTGGAATTTGAGGAAATGTTTTTAGTTTTAGAAAGGGTATTAATTACATTTAAATTTTTTTAAACGTGTGTGTGTCCTGTCTCCCTGTGGAGGTCAGAGGACAAGTTTCAGGAATAATCTCTCCATGTGTGTTCGTGGTTGGAACTCGTGTTCTGGCTTAATGGCAAGAGCCCTGAACTATCTTGCTGGCTTCATAAGGAGTTCTAGGACAGGTTCCAAAGTTACACAGAGAAACCCTGCCTCGAAAAACAAACCAAAAAAAAAAAAAAAAAAATCTGATCTTTCAGGATTACTGACTGAAGTTGAAATATACATTGAGGATTTGCTTCAAAGTTTGGGGGTTCAGGAGTACACTGGGCCGTGAGAGGTTAACAGGCAAAACTGGATGTTAGGCATGCAATTCTTTACGGTGTCTGTTTTTGCACATTTTGGGTATTTCCCTTTAAAAGTTGCAACACTGCCTTTCTTTTTCTTTTTCTTTTTTCCCCCCCAGTTCAGCACTATACAGGTGACTGTAGTTTCAAAGCCTCTCATATATCATTATTTTTCATAAATTGGATGTGAATACTGCCTCATCAGACTGATCCTAAAAGGTCATAGTCTCTGTTTGTCTTACACACTGCACAGGAGATGCACCGGTGTTTGTTAGTGGATCAAGTTGATGCAGGTGGGTGCTGGCTCAGCTTTTTCCGAACACACACAATTAGCAAACCTGGGGGTTGGGCTGCCTCCAGTCAGGCGGTCTGCATCAAATGTGTTAGCGTTTTTCCCAATGGCTCAAATCCCTTCTAAGTTATACTCAGCAGAAAAACAGGCCTGGGCTTTGGTATGGCTCATCAGTAGAGCATTTGCCTGGCATGCTCCGGGGCCTGGGTTGGGTCTCCAGCACCCTTCAACCCCCCAAAAGAGACCAGAGTAGGAACTGCCTGCGCCCACTTGGGGTCATATGCACTTGTGGACATCCTGTATGTCACTAGTTTTTGTAATGATGAAGACAGCATAACCGAGTGGATCTGTATTTTCCCGTAGTTATTCCACTTTGCTTTCAGGATCGAGAAACAAACAAGCCTGTAACAAGCCGTGTAGCATGCCCATGCCATTCTTTTCGTTTGTGTGGAGAGAGAGTTACATTCGTCCACATTCTTCTTCCTCAGATTTTATCCTGTAATTCCTACTGTGCTCTGCCGTACTCGATTGGCACATTGTGAAAGTGTAGACTCTAAGCGGGAACAGTGGAAGCGCAGCAAATGAAGAAAGGGGATGCAGAGTCCGGAAAGAGAAACCCACATGTTAAGTAACTTCACTACAACTGAGTTTAATATTCCTTTGATTTAAAAGAGGCACCACATAAAACTCTGCCTGTGACAATGGATTGCTGAAGTGTTAGACAAACCACCTCAAAGGAAAATATGAGTTTGTTCTTGAGTCAAATATGAAGGACCGCGCCTAGGAACACAGATTCAGGCTGCCCAAATACATGTTCTGATGTGGAAATGGTTTAATGATGTTTTTATAGGACAAAAAGTCATAAATTAAGCCACTTAAAAATATGCACTGCCAGAAACATCAGGTAGGCCATCACAGCCAAGAGGACAGCCCAGCTGTAGGTCTCAGATGCTGGCTGGTAAGTCCTTAGCTCTTGGTGATGGAAGATAGTGGTGTGCTGAGTTAATCCCTTCCAAAGGATTTTACATTGGAGTCACAGGATGTTAGAACTGGGCGGAGTTGTTAAGGGGACCAAAGATAGCCCAAACTGGCCTAACTCTGGACCTACAGCATTCCAGCTTTCTACAGCCATACAGTTCTAGTCAGTTAAACTGTACATACGTATGGTGGGTTTCTGGGGCTGGTGGTTTGTTCCTTCTGGGAACTTGTTTCACAGTACCTCAGTACAATCTTGTGGCATGTGGTTCAGTTTTCATTGTATGAATAAAAGAAATATGCAGTGGTGGTCAGGCACTTAGACCCATGGGAAACCAAAATCAATAGATTCATTACAGTTTTCCCAAAATGAGGTGGGAGGATTTTTTTCACCTCCACTGCTTGTGGCCATCTCACAGTTTATGGGAGGGTCGGAATAAAGGCTGACACATATGGACATTAACCGTTCGCTAAGTTAACTAGTCTTTCCTGTAGGCCACAGGTTACCTCACTGTCTGCCTTCTGTTAGCTGGCTAAGGAAATTGGGCCCTTAAAGGAGCCCCATTCTTTAAAAAGAGTCTCAGTGGTTTGGGGTTGGTGAGGTAACATTATTACCTGTTTCAGGCCTGTCACAGTTTTTTTGTCAATAGACCTGTTTCTTTAATAGATACAGAATAGGCTTTTTTTTCATAACACCCCCACCTTTTTTTTTTTTTTATTTAAAATTACCCACAAACTAGAAAGATCAGTTTTCCATCAACAAATGAGTAGATTAACAAATTGTGTTTATACAAAGGAAAATCTTGATATACTATATAATACTAAATAATACTATAGATCTCAAAATCATTATGCTAAGTGAATTAGTTCATATACAAACACCTACACTTAAAAATATTTTTATTCTTTGAGAATTTCATATAGTATATTTTGATCATATTCACCCTTGCCCCACTCCTCACCTTCACCTCCCTACCCACCCATCTTCTAGTCTGTCTTTTTTTCTCTTCTTTCCTTTCCTTTCCTTTCCTTTCCTTTCCTTTCCTTTTCTTTTCTTTTCGTCTTTTCTTTTCTTTTCTTTCAGCCCATCCAGTCCAATTTATGTTGCCCAACTGCCCTTGGGTGTGAGCCCTGCCCTGGAGTATGGCAGATCCACCAAGAGTCACACAATTAAGGAAAACTGACTCTCCCTCTCCCAGCAGCTATCCAGCGCCAGTGGCTCTCTGGCTTGTGGTTAGATTTTATGCTCTCCTTCCCTCCCCCAGGCAGGCATTTTTTCTGGCTTGAGCTTGTGCAGTTAGTTTGTGCATGTTGTCACAAATGCTGCGAGTTCCCGTGTCATTGTCCTGTTGTATCTTGAAAACATTGTGTCTTTGATGTTATCCACCCCCTTGGTGCTAACACTTTCTGCCCCTTCTTCCTTGAAGATCCCTGATCCTTGGGGGAAGGAGTTTGATGTAAACATCCCATGTATAGCTGAGCACTCCAGTCTCTTATTCTCTGCATGTTGACCAGTTGAGAATCTCTGTGTTAATTACCATCTGTTACAAGAAACTTCTCTGAAGAGGGTTGAGTAATGCACTAGTTGATGGATATAGCCATAAGTAATTAGGAGTTGTTTTAATACTGTACCCATTTGGCAGAATAATGGTACCAGGTTCTTCCCCAGGACCTATCTAGCTATAGGTTCTGGGCCCAGTTAACAGTTCCAGGTATGCAGTCCATCTAATGGAGTGGACCTTGAATACGATCAGAAAGTGGCTGTCACTCCATAACATGTGTGCCACTGTTTTATCAGTGGGCATATCTTATCATTTATGATTATAGTTTTCAGGGTTCACAGTTCAGTAAGCTTGAACCCCTGGGAGTATGAATTGTACTTTCCAGCACTTTGAAAGCTAGCCAATTGGGGTGAAGCTTCCAGTTGAGAACCAGCTAGATTCCCCCAGGTTTTGTGACTCAAGTATGTAGTGTTTTCAGCAATAAGGTCTTACTGTCAATTTCTGAAGAGTAACCAAGAACATAAGCAATGAATAAATAGCCTTACCGTTTGGGGAATCTATGGAGCTCCATTGGCCAACACAGAGTAGGCTTTTGTATCTTTGGAGGTCATCAGACTTAGGATCCTTAAAGCCTGTTAAACACACTATTTTATTTCCCCTTTGGTTTTTCAAGGCAGGGTTTCTCTGTGTAGCTCTGGCTGTCCTAGAACTCACTTTGTAGACCAGGATAACCTTGAACTCACAGAGATCCACCTGCCTCTGCCTCCTGAGTGCTGGGATTAAATGTGTGCGCCACCACTGCCCAGCAAAACACACTAATTTTTTAAAAGAAAAAGATAACAGCAGTCTAGTAGCCAAGTGAGTGGCACAAGTGTCTCTCTTTAAATTTTCTCCCATAGTATTAGGATGAGATCATAGTCCCATTTCTATTCCAACGTAGTTTTCTCCCTAGTCCTCTAAAATAAGATGTGGAGAGAGAAAGTTGTCAGTCTCCTCGGTGACAAGGCAGTGGCCTGATGCATCCTCTCTTCTGATAGATAGTGCTAAAAGCCATTATATTTCCATAGCTGCGACACTTCTTTATCCCGATTGTGTGGCTAAGGGGATAAACACATTAGAAAGGCACACTGTCCCTTGTTGGCGTAGAAGTGAGAAGTGAGAGGGGAGGAATGGCAGCTGAGTCAGCAGCCATGTTTGAACACGGGACTCTGATGTGCCTCAGCTCTTCTCTCCTGGGAGTGTGATGCAGGGGCATTTTGATTTTCTTTTCTTTCTTTTTTTTCTTTTTTTTTTATTTAACTACCATTTTTTTTCATTTATTTTACATACTGACCACCAACAAAGGGTGACTGAGGTCTAAGGGAACTAAAAGTTGGCTTCGAGTCATTATTGTCCTTTTTCTTTCTAAAGGTCTGTTTTTCTTTATGCGTATGTGTGTATTTCTGTGTGTTTGCCATGTATGTGTGGGTGCCTGAAGTGGTCAGAAGAGGGTGTCAGATCTCCTGGACCAGAGTTACAGATGATTGTGAGCTGCATAACAAGGATGCTGGGAACCAAACTTGGGTCCTCTGCAAGAGCAGCAAGCACTTTGAACCTCTGAGCCACCTTTCCAGACCTCTTTGTTGTTGTTTTCGGATACAAGGCTCATGTAACCCAGGCTGGCCTCAAACTCTGCATGTACCTGAGATGACCTTGAACGTCTGCCACACCTGCCTCCACCTCCTGCTGTGATTCCTACTCTTGGCTTTCCATATTCCGGGGATTAACCCATAGTTTACTGTATGGTAGGCAAGAACTCTACCAATGGCTCTGATGTCCTCATCCTCTCACTCTTTGAAGTATGGAAGAAGAAAAATTTAACTGAGTCCATTTAGTCTTTTTTATTAATTATACACTTTTTAATTTTTGAGACAGGCTTTTACTGTACGGTCCAGGAACTCATATATCCCAAGCTGGCCTCAAGCTTATGGGCAATCATTCTTCTCTAAGTGCTAGGATTACAGGCAAGAGTCACCTTGCCAGGCTTCCTGTCTGTTGTTGTTTAGGGCAGGGAAGGAGGTGTGTGTGTGTGTACACTGGTGTGCTCACCTGCTGATGTGTCTCTGGAGGCCAGAGGTTGATGTCCGGCGTCTTCTGCTGTCTTCTCCACCTTGTGTTTTGAGAGATGATCGTACTGATCTTGGAGCTCACCATTTCAAGTAGTCTAGCAAGGTTGCAAGCTCCAGATCCACCATCTCTGCCCCAATTCCAATACTGGGGTTTTGGACACACCCCATCGTGCCTGGCTTTTTCACAGTATTCTGGGGCTCTGCATCCTCTTGCTTTACCACCGATCCACCTCACCATTCTCTCACAAACTTGTTTAATTCTCACAACTCTGCCTTATACTGGTTATCACATGACAGCCCATTTTTGAAGGGAATCCTGCTTAGAAGACTTAGTTCACTTGATGGCCTGGGACTGGTATCGTGACTGCAGTTTTAGGGCAGAAGCCTGAGCTTAGCAGTCTGAACAAGCTAGACTCACCCCTACCTCCCCCCTTACCCCGCATCACTTGCCTCTCCTCCCCCCACCCTGCATCCCCTGCCCTCCCCTCCGCATCCCTATACTCCAATTTTAAAAAGCAAGTCGTGATAAAACAGAGAAAGGGGACTCAGTCACCATATTGGGAAAAGAGGCCTAATGTCCCCAAGTTCATCTTCAGGGAAGCATTAACTTTAGGTTTAAATGGAGAAAGAATTGAGGCAGAGGGCAGGAGATATATGTGCATAATGAAACAGTTCTGATCAAGGTGTGGCCTGGTTGACTAGTGTCTCAATTCTGGTTTTGCAAGGTGGTCCAAAGAAGTTGTTACCTCTCCACTTTAGGGAAGCAGTCTGGTTCCTACAGGGTGATGACTTCTGATCCCAGGGGAGCATCCCCCAACAGAGATTTGCCTTCATCTTGAGGGTAGTCTGCCATGGGAAGTTTCCCTGTCCCTGGATGTCTTCTATCTGGAAGGGAATGAGCTAGGCTGGGTAAACAGCTATCCCTAGATCGAGTAACATGCATGTGTTGCTGGAGAATTTCTCTCCAGCTCCCGCCACCAAGTCCCGCCAGTTCCAGAGCCCACTTACAAAATAAACACACAGACTCTTATATTATTTAAACTGGTTGGCCATTAGCTCAGGCCTGTCATTGTCTAGCTCTTACTCTTATATTTAGCCCATTTTTATTAATCTTTACTTTGCCACATGGCTCATGGCTTACTGGTACCTTACATCTTCCTTGTCCTGATGGCGGCTGGCAGTGTCTCCCTCTCAGCCTTCCACTTCCCAGAATTCTTTTCCTTGTCCCGCCTATACTTCCTGCCTAGCCAATGGCCAATCAGTGATTTATTTACTGACCAATCAGCAACACACTTGACATACAGACCATCCCACAGCACTTAATAATTAGTCATCTATGATAATCATATTTATAGCCATGTTAGTTAAGTCTTCTAGGTATACATAGTTATATTTCAGATAGATAGGTAGTCTTCAAACACTTCAAAGACCTACAGAATATGGCATTTAAAATGTTTTAAAAATTTAGACTTTCTGGACAGTGAGACATGTCTGCTCCTGACAGCACCGATTTACTTCAGAGAGGAGGATGGGCATTGAAGACACTCCATATGGAGTTTATCTTCACCTTGACAAAAATAGCCATTTGGGCAAGAAACTGTTCTTGCCTGGACTGCCTGATCAACTGGACATGCAGGACCCATACAAAGGTGACCACTGAACTTTGCTTGACAAAATGGTCCTTCAGGTTCCTGCTTTGCAGAGAAAACTGCCAGACATTCTACAGGACACAGAGAAAAGTGAATAAGAGACTCTAGGCCTGTGGGCTGAAGACAGATGCCCCAACTTTACAAGAGAACTTTGAATGACTGTCCAGGCTGCCAGCTGTCTCTGTCTACCCTACAAGACTCCTAAAAGTTGCTTACATCCTTCTCCATTTCTCAGGTAGTATTATATCCTTCTGAGGTCTTTGATGTGGTTAAAGAATAAATACAATTTTCCTTAGTTATAATAAAAGATAAGTTAGATATAAAACCTTAAACTCACAAATATAAGATAGATAGGATCTCTTCTTTAATATTGTAACTGTAATTCTTGCTTGATAATTGTTTTGTTATATGTAATTTTACTATGTTAAAGTTAAAACCTTCCTTTTTAAGAAAAGAAAAGGGGAAGTGCTGTGGGATGGTCTGTATGTCAAGTGTGTTGCTGATTGGTCAGTAAATAAATCACTGATTGGCCATTGGCTAGGCAGGAAGTATAGGCGGGACAAGGAAAAGAATTCTGGGAAGTGGAAGGCTGAGAGGGAGACACTGCCAGCCGCCATCAGGACAAGGAAGATGTAAGGTACCAGTAAGCCATGAGCCATGTGGCAAAGTAAAGATTAATAAAAATGGGCTAAATATAAGAGTAAGAGCTAGACAATGACAGGCCTGAGCTAATGGCCAACCAGTTTAAATAATATAAGAGTTTGTGTGTTTATTTTGTAAGTGGGCTCTGGAACTGGCGGGACTTGGTGGCGGGAGCTGGAGAGAAATTCTCCAGCAACATGCATGTAACATGTATGTGCAGAGTCAAGAACAGAACCAGGCCATCATTCAGATGCTCTGCAAGTCTCAGTGCCTTTTACCAAAAGTCGACTCCAACTGCCTGCTACAGTAGCGCCAAGATGGAAACTTCTCTGTGAAAAGTGAGGGCGGCATTATTCCCAGCCTCTCTTCAGTGCCACGCGGTATTCCAGAATCTCCATTGTGCACCTGCTGTCCATCTGGGTGCTAGCTCAGTAGTACAGACAAGCTCATTCGCCACACCGCCATGGTGACACACTGGTGACGTGGGTCATAGCCATCAAATGTCGTATCAGGCCATCACAGTTAAAAAGAAAACTGAACCTGCATTGAACACCAGATTTGGACCTGAGAGATAGCTCAGGAGGTAAGTGACCAAGCCCAACAACCTGACTTCAGTCCCCAGAAGTCACATGGTAGGACAGTTTGCTTTTGCGTGTTTTCCTCTGACCTCCACACACATGCCATGACACGTGCTTATGTGTGCACATGCACACACAAAACAGATGTTTAAAAAAAGAAAGCTACACTTTTTCCATGAACTTCCAAGAAATGCACGGGGAACACTGCATTGCCTCCTCTTAGGAGAGCTCAGGGTTCTTGTTCCCTCGGCTCTCCACTGTCCCTAAGTGCTTGCCGTCCTGGGGTTTGCTTCTCTTACAGGGAGTCTGTCAGACATGTGGACAGGACCAGCCGCACAACTCTGAGAGTGCTGAGCTGCTAGGGGAGGCCTGTGGCACAACAGTGGAACTCAGTGACTTGTGTGTTGCCAGGCTATCAGCATTGGTGTCCTCCAGTATAAATATGAGGAAAACTAGTTGGGTAGAGTGGAGCACATGCCTATGATCCCAGCAGCTCTGGAGGCTGAGGCAGAAGCATAACCAAGTTCAAGGCCAGCCTGGGCCATATAGCAAAACCCTTTCTCAAACAAACACACACAGGGGCTGGGGCCATAGGCCAATGGTAGAACACTTGCCTAGCATCCCCTGGGCTCTGGGTTCCAATATGAGACAATGTTATTATTTTTCTGTTTGCATAAATGTGTATGTGGTGTACGTGTGTGTATGTGCATGTTTACGTGTGAGGGGCACACATGTTAAATGATGACATATTGGCACATATGTTTGCATGCACGTGGGGCCCTTAGGCTGACGTCAGAGTTGATCCTCAATCATTCTTGCACTTTAGTTATAGTCAGGGTCTCTTAGTCAAACCCAGAATTCCCAGAATCTAGGGATCCCATCTCCACCTCCTAAGGCTGGAACTGTGGGCTGGCTCCCATGCTGCCCGTTATTCACTTGGGTTCTGGAGACTCAAACTCCAGTCCTGATTCTCACTCCACAGTACTTTAGCCACTGAGCCAACTCCTCAGCCCTCCAATACCAGAAACAAAACTGAAGTGCCAGCTGAAGGGAAGTCAGAGGCCCTGTCCTCTGAGAATGTGAAAAGGCTAGTGTTTTGTACTGCGTGTGCCTGTGCCGAGAGAGCACAAGCTGGGTTGTGCTGGCTGGCTTTATGTCAACTTGTCAGAAGCTCAAGCCATTTGGGAAAAAGAAACCTTAGTTGAGAAAATGCCTCCAGATTGGCCTGTGGAAAAGCCTATGGTACACCTTTTAAACTGTAGATTGATATGGGAGGGGCCATCTTACTGTGGGTGGTGCCAGCCCTGGACTGGAAGCCCTGGGGTGTATAAGAAAGCAAACAGAGCAAGCTTTGAAGAGCAAGCCAGTAGACAGCACTCCTCCATGGCCTCTGCTTCAGTGCCTGCCTGGCTTGCCTGGTGATGGACAAGCTGTGAGCTGCACTCAGCCCCTTCCTCCCCATGTGGCTTTGGTCATGGTGTTTATCCCATCAAGAGCCCTAACTAGAAGAGTGGTCATTTCCTCATACTCTTCTGCTTTTCTGGTTTACATGATGTTTTAGTCTTGCAGAGGTGGAGTCGGTGTTGGAGGCCTTGGGGTGAGAAGGGAGTGCCCAAAATAACCCATCAGAAGCTCCTTGGAAGCCAGAAGGTAGGGCTTGGGCATCGTGGGAACTCCAGCCTGACTCTGGGAGTCAAGTAGATCCTGAGGCTGGGTCCCGGAATTGCCCTGAGCTGCATCCCCAGCATGCCAAGGGTCTGTCAGGATTTGCCCTCTCCCCAGTTCTGCTCTGCCCACCTGACTCTTGTTAACTGCCAGTCTGCTTCTCTATGCTGCTTAGGCAGGGCTTCTCAGAAAGCGTGGCTTGGATGAGGAACTGAGGCACTTGCCTACAGCCCAGCCTCCCAGATGCTTCCGCAAGTCAAACCTAAGGCAGCTCGATTTCCTCAATTGGAAACTTTCTGTTAAGGATCATGGGGTCCGTGTTCTTATCTCTGCTGTGTCTGCAGTTTCATCACAGTTGAAGTTCTCTTCAGAATATGCTTTCCTTCCCCAGAGTCCTTGAGTTCCACACGCCTGGGCACCCACAGAAATGAGCCTGTGGAATGATTTGGGGGAAAACAGGGACTGTTTTGAGGTCTTTGTTGATAGACTATCACTGTAGACATGTCTTAGTTGAAAGGGCTACACATGGAATGCCTTCTTAGGCCCAAATACATAAGCCCCTCTTATAGACACAGGTGTTTTTGTCAATGGCAGGCCAGCGGGCTGATGGTAGACCTTTCGGGGGGCTCTGGGATTCAGGTTTGACTGTGTGCTGCCATCATCTCCTTGGCCAAGTAAAAGAGGGTTGACTGGCTGTTGGCTTGAGAACAAAAGCAAGACAAAACAGTCCAGAGCAAGGACTCTGGTGTGTGGGACCTCAGTGTCGCATTGCCTTACTGTGTTTAGCCTCTCCGCGTCATTCCTCTCACAGTACAGAACAGATCAGCTTTTGCTGTCCACTACTCCATATTTGTGAGTGAATCCACCTCACAGGCAGGATCAGGGAGAAGGGGCGTGTGACCCTTCTCCAACTCCTTTTAAGAGGTCACGTACAATGGCAGGAAGCACCGGCAACTTTGGGCCGTATAGCCCAAGGTCATGGGCAGAGCAAATACCATTACAGATGTAATCCAGCTTTCCTTCTAAACTTAATACATTTAACATTTTATAAACAAAGTTAGCATTTTAACCTAGTTGTCATGCTGTGACTAAAGTGTACCATTTTGTTTCTCCATGCCTTTGTAAATAGTAATACCTTCATACCCTTTCATCAATTTTCAACCATTCTCTTAAAAAGTAGAGGGCTGGAACTATAGCATCATAGCAGAGCACTTCTCAACATGTGAAAGGCCCTGGGTTTGAACCCCAGAACTAAAATAATAATAAAATAAAATTTAGTTAACTATGCCTATCACTCATTTTTATTGTAAATTATTCTATATTGAATGTAGTAAACCCTTGATCCCATTTTACAGTATTAAAGATGGTTGTGGTGGTGGTTTGAATAGGAATGGCCCTTATAGACTCATGTGTTTGAATGCATGGCCTATAGAGAGTGGCACTATTAGGAGGTGTGGCCTTGTTGGAGGAAGTGTGTCACTGTGGGGGTGGGCCTTGAGGTCTCAGACGCTCAAGCTATTCCCAGTGTGGCTCACAGTTCACTTCTTGTTGCCTACAGATCAAGATGTAGAACTCTTAGCTACTTCTCCAGCACCATGTCTGCCTGTATGCTGCCTTGCTTTCCACCATGATAATAATGGACTAAACCTCTGAAATTGTAAGCCAGCCCCAATTAAATGCTTTCCTTTATAAGAAGTGCCATGGTCATGCTCTTCACAGCAATAGAAACCCTAACTAAGACAGTTGCCATAGAAATAATTACAGATTCAAACATTCTGAAGAATAAGAAGTTTTCTTCATTATTACAAAAGTATCTTACCTTATGGAATATGTAAGATAGTGTAAAAAGTAAATGTGTACCTGTGTTCTCCTCATCTGGAGATGGCCATCATAGGTATGTGGCAGGGGCAATTTACCTGGAAACTTGATAGAGTGCAGACTCTTAGGTCAACCTCAACATATATTGAATAAAGATCCTTCACTTAATTATGCCACATTCAAGTCTGAGAACTACAGGTATGCATGGCCATGACCTTACCAATCTATAGGCCTTTCCTCTCACAGTTTTGCACAGTATCTTTCTGGGGGTCTAGGGGAATTCTGTCACGCCTGCCTAGGAAAAGCCCTGCTGTGCATTGCTTGGGCTTCTGTCACTGAACACGGTGTGTGACAGTGTTTCCTGTTTGCTCCCTTTTCCCCACAGCATGTATCTCATGGCTTCAGGAAGTCGTCCATCTTCTGACTGTGCCATAGTTCATTTGACGGACCCCTGTTGTTACAGGTTGTTTTGATTCTTTGCAGGGAAGGTATTTTATGGCTGTTGGAAATACACCAGAATGAGCTGGTCCCGCTGTTCCTTCCTCACTTCCTTTTAGTTAATTCTTGGGATGTTGCTATTGGACCAAAGGTATGACGGCTGTAAATATTCTTCATGTGCTCCAGGAGTGTACAAAATGCTCCTGCGCTAACCTAGGCCTGTGTGAGGTGGTCTGTAGACAAATGGAGAAGCAGAGCTTTGTCTCCATTTTTATCTCACCTCCAGGACTGGCTCAGAGGAGACTCTGAGGTCACTCAAAGGTGAATGGAGGAGGGGACATAAGTGACAGCGGGATGGGCAGTGGCCTGTGGTGGCAGAGTTCTTCCCTGGCTGAGTCCTGAGTGGTAACAGATGCCACTGACTAGGAAGTGGCCTCCCTAAATCTATAGAACGTGATTGGGACCAGACTTGGATTTGCTTCCTAAGTCTGAGACTTCTAGGTTACAGAACACCAGATGCTCATATTAAGTAAACTTTATTCTGGAAGGTGTCCTAAGGTTTTGTTTTGTTTTGTTTTGTTTTTTTGATAAAAAGTGAACTGTCAGATCTACAAATGTGATTCAATTAGGGATTACAGAGTAGTCACTTCACACCTGCAATTACTGTAGGTAAATTTTACTCCTGTACTCCAGGACACTGGGAGGAAAGTCTGAACTGGGCACACAACACATATACCGTGAAAGAGGCCACATCAGTGCAGTCTGCTGCCAGACCTGAGCAGCCAGTGATCTGTTTTGTCTCATACATTCTAAGAAGTTTTATCTAAATGGAATATTAGGACATGGTTTGGGGACTTGGCTTCTTTTGATGGGGGAGTATGTGTGGATATGGGTGCTCATGGAGCCCAGAGGACAACTTCAGGTGTTTCTCAGGAGCTATCCACCTTGTTTTTTTGAGATATGTCCTTTCATTGGCCTAGAGATCCCTGTCTTCACCTCTCTAGCTGGATTGCAAGTATGCATCACCAAGCCTGACACTTTTTGTATATGCTGGGGCTGCACTCAGGCCCTCATGGTTACAAGCAAGTGCTTTATTAGAAGAGACATCTCCCCAGGATTTGGCTTCTTAACATCCATTTTTGAGGTTAATCTGTGTTGTAGAATTTATCAGTAGTAGGCCATCCTTTGTATTGTTAAAGGATTTGCTTTTATGAAACAACATAATTTCTTATTTATGAACTGATAGGCATTTCAATTGTTTCAATTATTTTGGTTTTGGTTATTTATACACTGTTGGTTATTACAAGTGATGCTTGTTACTGTGTATATGTATTTGTATAGATTATATTTTTATGTCTTTTGGGTGAGTTTCTAAGAGTGTAGTTGTAGAATCAAGTTTATGTTTAACTTTGTAACAAACTATTTTCCCAAGTGTCTGTGCAGTGCTAGACTCTAAGCAACAGTGTGTGAGGGATTTAACTTTTCCACTTTTCCACAGCATCCAGTGCTGTCCATCTTTAGTAGAGCCTGTCTTCATTACCTTTTTACTGCTGTGCTAAGACTCCATAACCAAGGCAACTCAGAGAAGAAAGCATTTAATGGGACTTACAGTTTCAGAGAGTGAGTCCATGACCATTACGATGGGGAGCATGGTAGCAGGCGGGCAGGCATGGTACTGGAGTAGCAGCGGAGAGCTTGCATGTTGAGACAACAACCCCAAGGCAGAAGAGAGCTAACTGGGAATGGCTTGGGCTTTTGAAACATCAAAGTTCTCTCCTGATGACACACCTCCTCCAAGACCATCTGTCCTAATGCTTTCCAAAAAGTTCCACCAGGTGGGGACCAAACATTCAAATATATGAGCCTCTGGGGAATATTCTTTTCTTGTTTGGTTGGTTTTGGAGACAGGGTTTCTCAGCTCTGGCTATCTTAGAACTCGCTTTGTAGACTAAGCTGGCCTCTAACTCACAGAGATCATCTACCTCTGCCTCCTGAGTGCTGGGATTAAAGTCGTGCACCACCACTGCCTAGCCTGGGGGCTATTCTTATTCAAATCACTACACAGTCATTCTCTTGAGTATGTGATAGTGTAGCATTACAGTGTTTTGGTTTTGGTTTTGGTTTTGGTTTTGGTTTTCCAGAGCTGAGGACCGAACCCAGGGCATCGCACTTGCTAGGCAAGCGCTCAACACTGAGCTAAATCCCCAACCCCACAGTTTTTTATTAACATAATTTTCATTGATTATTTGAGAATTTCACATAATGCACCCTGGTCATCTGTTGTGGGAATTTTGATGGCATTGTGACACTTCAAGACTATTAAATACAGTTTACCTTGAATCAGGGAGTAGAGCTAGCAACTAGCTGTAGATGTAACCAACCGTCTTATTAAATAAGAAACACAGAACCAATGCAAAGAAGAAAGCCAAGAGATCAGAGCAAAGAGCCTTACCCATCTGCTGCAGCTAGCCTCTTCAGCCAAGAGAGACCTACTTCCTGAGTGTTTGTCTTTATATAGACTTTCTGTTCTGCCATCTCATTGGTTGTAAACCCAACCACATGACCGCCTCATCACTGCCTGTTTGTACAGACCTCCAGATCTTCTATGGTTGGTATTGAGATTAAAGGCGTGTGTCTCCAATGTTGGCTGTATCCTTGACCACACAGAGATCTACCTAGCTCTGCCTACCAAGTTCTGGGATTAAAGGCGTGCACCACGAACGCCCAGCTCTGCTGTGGCTTGCTATTAGCTCTGACCCCTAGGCAACTTTATTTATTAACATACAAATAAAATCACATTTCAGTACAAATAAAATATCACCATAACTAGCTGACGGGAATTGGCCATAGAGAAACTTGGATAGAGTTTCTAAACAATTTGGATAGAGAAGACACACAGGAAGGAAAGGGCAGGGACTTGAGTTTAGCTCTTCCTTTTGGTTTTGGAACGAGTGAAGAGACATGATTCCTGCTGGGTCTCTAGCCAAAAACCAAGGTCAGCTGGTTGCTTCTTGGCCTTTCTGATCTAGCAGGTTTTCACTCCCACATCTGACTTCCGAGTCTTTGTTGGTAAAATAGAACAATAGAGACTTAGTTTAAACCTACATATGGTGGATGTGGGACCAGAAGGCCCTCCAGGCCATGGCCTGAGTGGCCAGTGGGATGTTGACTGTGGGGCCCTGGGTCCCAGATTATAATTAATACATGTGCAACCACTAAGCTGACAGAGAAACATCCATCACCCTTACTTCCTAGTCTTAGGTCTCCCCCCTCCCCAGTGGCCTTCTCCTCCCAAAAAGATTTAAAAAAAAAAAAAAAGTTCAATTTGTATTGTCCTATAGTCACTGGAACATGGTCAACCTCTCAGTGGCCAGCCCCTTAAAGAAAAATGAATCCTTTCCCACCTCCATCCCCACCCCCACCCCTACCAGTAGCCATTATTGTGGAGAGCTTGCTTCAGCATCCTTATCAAAATTTTTAAGAGTTCTCTTTGATGACTTCCTGTCTGGGCTGGTTTGTTTTGTTTTTTCAGGGAGGGTGATGGCGGGGGTTGTCACAGAAGCCTTCTGTGTCTCTTATTCTCAACTGTGAGTCAGTCTGCTGTCATCGATAGCACTGCAGGAGAAGCTGTAAAGTTGTCCTTTACAGTCAGTGGGAGCTTGGATCATAGACTTCCACATGGTATCTGGCAACAGCACAGACCGACCACAGACATCCATCTGGCCTCCCCAACATGGCCCTCAAGTGGCAGTATGGACCACAGACATCAACATGGCCTCAGGTGGCAGCACAGACCACAGACATTGGAATGGCCTTGGGTAGTAACACAGCCCCTATCTGCAGCAGCACCACAGACCCAGACAAGGCCCCTGGTGGCAGCATGGACCACAGTCATCAACATGGCCTCACGCGGCAGTACAGGCCAGCACATCAACATGGCCTTTAGCAGCAGCTCAGGCCTCTCTCTACCGTGTATGTGCCACTTGGTTCGTCCATCCTTCCCACCCGGCCCAGTGGCCTTGGAAACCATAGCACATTACTCAGTACCTCTTTACCCACACAGCTCTACATGCAAATATTCTTTGCCACAAGTCATTGGTCTAGACCAAAGACTCTGGTCTCTGAAGCACCATAAATACCTGACCATGGCTGAGACTTCCTCAATCACAGCCATGCTTCAGGTTTTCATCTTCATCGGTGGTGACGTGCTCCCAGATCTAGTTCTGCAGCACCAGCTCCTCCTCGTGGTCCAGCAGCTTGTAGATGGAGTAGTTGGGGTTCACTGACTCAGAGCACTATATCTGGGCTAGTATGACAGCTGAGTTGGTCAGACTCTTCCGGCACATTAGTTTTAATTGGCATTTTCTTAAAGGTAAATGATGCGGAGGACTTTTTCATCTGATTATTAATCATTTTATGTGGTGAAATGACCACCTAAACCTTTTGCCAGTCCTTTTTAAAACATTAATTTTTTAAATTAAAATATAGTTACATCATTTCCCCTGCCGCCGCCTCCTATCCCTTTCATTCCTCCCAGTGCCTTCTCAAATTCGTGGCCTCCTCTTAATTACTACTGTCACACACACACACACACACACACACACACACACACACGAGGTGGGGAGTCAGCTGATGATTTAGTGTTGCTTGTATGCATATGTTTTAGGGCCGACCACTTAGTGTTAGACCACCATTTAGGGAATGCATCCCTGAGGAAGACCAGTTCTCCCTCTCTCGGCAGTTGTTAAAGTTTTTCATCTAGAGATGGAGCTCTGTGAGGCTTCCCCATCCACACTGGCATGTCAGCTGGTGATGTCACTGTTCTGGCCTTAAGCAGCCATACTGTGATTTCATAGGTGTAGAAGACACAGTCTTGCAGCAGACTTCCTGGTCCTCGGCACCATCCTCAGTGACATTCCCTGACCTTAGGTGCAGGAGTTGTGTCCTTGTAGATGTGTGGGATAGGATCGGGCACCCCACTGTCTATAATGGTCTCCATCTGCTTCAGAAGGAAGCTTGGATGGCTGGAGGGGCGAGAGCGACCTTACCTGTGGTCTAAGGGTAAGTGTCTGGAACACAGTTAGGAACGACTGGCATAGGAAAGGGGCAGGAGTAGGTCCTCTAAGATCCATGGTGTCTGTAGCCATGGCTGGCTGGCTAGGTTTCCAGTACCAGGCAGGCATGACTTTCCTCCTATTGATCAGACCTAATATCCAATCGGACGGCTTTTTGTTACTGCCAAGATGTAAGTGCCACTGTTGGACCTTTAGGGAATCGTGCTCTGCTGTCATTGTGTTCATAAGCATTCCTTCCTTGGCAGCTTTCACAGCAGTAGAAAAACTAGTTCTCAGGGAAGAGGTCTGCAGGTCGGATCCAACCTGAACCCTCTGAATCCTGTCGGCCAAAGTGATTGTTGTCTTCAGCAGTAAGGACTTGCCTCCAACTCCTGGGAGACAGCCAAGGGCAACATTAATAACCTGTATTGTTTGCGGGCCTTTTGGACTCCCCTGACCAATGCTCAAAAGGATGTTTCTCATGCCTGATACTGGGATTTGTTAAGTAGTCTAGCTCTCAGGAAGAACACTACCATAGCACCGTGTGTGTGTGTGTGTGTGTGTGTGTGTGTGTGTGTGTGTGTGTGTGTATGTATGTGTGTGTGCGCGTGCGCATGTACCTACACTTTGTCTTAGTTACTAATCTATTGCTGTGAAGAGACATGACCAAGGTAACTCTTAGAAAAGAAGGCATTTCTTCGTTTCAGAGGTCAGTCTATTATCATCATGGCAGGAAGCAGACAGTAATAGTACTGGAGCAGCAGCTGAGAGCTTTACATCTTGAATGGGGGGGGCAAAGAGACAGACAGAGACTAGGAAACCTCAAAGCCCACCCTCATTGACACACCTTCTCAAGGTCACACCCACTCCCCTCGCCACAGCTCCTAATCCTTCCTAAACAGTCACACTAGGGACAAAACATTCAAAGTGTGAACCTAGGGGACCATTCTCATTCAGGCCACCACCACTTATGTATTATACATACAGTAATATTCCCTGTGGCTATTCCAGACATCCCAGTGTGGCTTGCCCCTCCTCCTCCTCCTCCCTCCCTCCTGCTGTGTTTTCCTCATTCCCCTCCCACTTAATGCCTCCCCTTTCCCATCTCCCCTTCAAATCATCTGTATCCTGCTATTCTGGTCTCTAGAGCGCCTTCTCTACCCCAAAGGTTCATTTTGACTCCCTGGCTTCTGCAGTTATTCCAGGTTGTATACTCACATCTAAAGACTTAGAGTTAGGACCACAAATGAGAGAGAACATGTAGCATTTGTCACTCGGGATCTGGGTGACCTCGTTCAGTATATTAGTTCCACCCATCTACCTGTAAATTTCATGATCTCATTTTCTTGACAGCTGAATAGTATTCTGTTGTGTATATGTATAAATTTTCATTATCCATTCATCAGTCGAAGGACATTTAGACTTTTCGACCTACTAGCTATTATGAATAGAGTGGCTGCATTGTCTGTGGACCTGTGGTGAGGGAGTCCATCATGGAGGAAGAGCACACTGAAACGGAGCTCATCACCTCATGGCTGCCAGACAGCAGAAAGAGACAGGAGGAGACTGAGGACAAGATAGACCCTTCAGAGTCACATCTCCGGTGACCGTGTGTCTTGAGTCAGTCCACACCTTTCTCAGTGTCTGTCACCTTCCAGTACCACCATCAGATGATGAAGAATCCATCAATGGGTTAAACTATTGATGAAGGCAGAGCCCTCCTAATGCAGTCAGTGAGTTCCTAAAGTCCCAGCCACTATCAGCCGGGCCTCTAATACATGAGCCTTCAGGGACATTTCAGATTCAAACCCTGAAACACAGCACCAGTTGGCCCTCTTTTCCGGGGTTTGCTATTACTGATTTTTAACTCAGCTATTCTGGGGAATGTGAAGTTGCATGTCATTGTGGTTTTAGCTTTTCCTAATGACTAATGTGGGGAGCTTCTAGATGTTGCTGGCTGTTTATGCATTTTCTACTCAATGTGTCTTTTCAGTTTTGCCAATTCTGCAATGAGTCACCTTTTTCTCTGAGTCCAGAATTCTCTGTGTACATAGTGTGGCCACATGTCATTCATTAGATATATGTGTTGGAAGTAGATTTCCCAAATATTCCTTTTTTTTTCTCTTTCGATGTTCTATGATTGGAATTTGATTTTAATGAGTTTCTAATCAATTTCTGTGCTTTTCAAAACATTTCAAAGATTTTTTTCTTTTTTACCTCCTCTAAAGGTTGCAGAGATAGCCTCCTGGCTGATAGCTGGACAGAGGTGCTCATCACTCAGCTCTTCCAGAAAGAAAAGCTAAAGATGCATAATTGTGTTCCGAGGTGAGTGGTCATTAGAGCTCCCTGGAAATTAGAGATTGGACTCCTGTGAGAGTCTGGGACCCTGGACAACAGCATAGTAAGGAAAACAGAGTCTTGGTGCCTGCCACCCCACATCCACAGCTAGAGAAAGACAAGCCTCCTGTGAGGGAAACAGGCCCAGCACACAGTCAGTGTTAGCAGTTTTCACCCCTGGAAGTTTGCATAACCTTCATGCTTACAGTTCACTGATGTCAGGAACCTGGAAATGTACAAGTATTATCTCCTTTGGAAAAGGAGCACACGTATTCCACTGACTGCCACCCATGCCCCAGAGTGAAGTTAAACTGGCACTGAATCCTCATCTGTGTCCCATCTTTGGAATGCCACAGACATTCACTCTGCCCTATACTGTAGGGGACAGGCATTGTGACAGAACAGTGTCACCCTCTAGAATCAGGAGATAAGAGTGCTTTCCCTTTGAAAAGGTCTGGCTATCAGGAGCGTGGCCAGCCATATGCATATAGGCTCACTGAAGGCCCACGAAGTTCCTGCTGCCTATTCCCAGTACACTACACTCAAATGCCTATCATCAGCAAGAATAGTGCAATGTTCATGCTGCTCTGCCTACGTGAGTATGCTGAAGGGTTTTATGGAGTCAAGCATTGACCAGTCCCCAGATGTACATAGCCAAAGAGAACTTAACTCAGCTCTGGCTATACAGTCCACCTGGGTGCTCTATAGAAGAAGCACAAAGGAGCACCAAGATTCGGCTCCCACCCCACCTAGGAAGTCTCTGCTGCCCTACCCACTCACCCTGTCTGACCACATGCTGTTGTCAAGACTGGGTATAAGCCCCATCAAGTGAACGTTGAACTTCCCAGCTTCCTGTGAGTGTCTAGTCTGCACTGCTGATTGAACCACTGCTGGAGCCTCTCATGCCAAGAGCCTTTGCTATTAGCAAAGCTGGCATCAGCAGATCCTGAAGCCCTTTGTCTGAGAGGGCTATAACTCCCACTGTAGAAGTACCTCCCCCCCATCACTGTCTGCTCCACAGACCGGTGCGGCACACACTGTACAGAGTCATTAATCACAACCAGGGAAACTATAGGGAAACTGTTCTGTGGTGGCCATCTAGAATTAGAGCCAACATTGCACCAATACTTCAGTATATACCTTCAGGAGAAATCTGCCTACTAAGAGGGTCATTTCATCAAAATAGAGATTTCTGAACTCCAGGTACACAGATCCCAGTGTAGGAGCATAAAGAATCTGAATGGATGAGGTGGCATCCTCTCAAAGAATACTATGGCAGTAAGTTCCAAATAAACAATGAAAAGGAATGATTATTACTGGAGAGACAAAGGGCCAGTGGAGAAGGGCATAAAAGGCATTGCAGGGGTAAATATGAGCCAAGTAAAGGACAAATGTGTCATAGTGAAACCCACCCTTTTTTATGATAATTTCCAAAGAAACAATTGAAAGATAAAGGAATGATTGTATTTTAAAAAGTGAGATCCTAGAGAATATAGTTAGTGAGATGATATTAAAGAGGTATCACATATTACGAATGTAAAATTCCATAGAGAAATACATTGAAAAAGAACCAAACAGCAATCTTGGGATGAAAAACTCAGTAAATTAAATAAAAGATAGAGTTGCTAGCCTCAACAGACAATCTAGATTAAGCAGAAGAAAGAGTATCTGAACTTGTGACTTTATCCCATCCAACCATGACATACCATATCCAGGTCCAGCCAGGCTAGCCCATGCTGTGCCCCGATCAAGCCTGCTAAGTGTAGTCCTCACCCTTTGCCTCGGTCAGTGTTTGTTCTGTTGCTGTGAAGAGACACCATGACCATCACAACTCTTATAAAAGAAAACATTTAATTGGGGGCTGAGCCATGACCATCATGCCAGGGAGTTTGGCAGCAGGCAGGCTTGGTACAGAGCAGTAGGAGAGAACTTACATCCCAATCCACAGGCTGGAGGAAAAGAGAGAAAGAAACTGACTGGGCCTGGCTTGGGCTTTTGAAACCTCAAAGCCCACCCCCAGTGACACACTTCCTCCAATCTTTTCAAATAGTGCCACTCCCTGGTGACCAAGCATTCAAATCTATGAGCCCATGAGGGCCATTCTCATTCAGACCACCATACTTCTTATCAAAGAAACTCCTCTTTGCAGAAGACAGACCATCAATGAAAACAATTGGTCAAAATGAAGAGAACAACTGACCATGGGGTACCAAGCCCCATCTGATGCATCTACAATTCAATTCCTGCACCTAAGGCTCAGGAACATAATGGAAGAGGGTAGAAAGATTGTAAAAGGCTGAAGATAAGGAGATCTGCTGTGAGATTGTGTCCCCTAGAAGTGACAAGGAAGTTATACCCAAGACACCTCAACGGTATGGTCCTAAATAAGACCTGAACAATGACAACACTAATAGATACTCTAACATCTATTGAAAATCCAATGATACCCCACCCCTAGACAAAGAACCCAGGGATGAGCCCCCTAATTGGTTATCTAGTAGCAAGTGGTCAGTGACTGACCACCACCAAATAGACTCAGCAGGCTGTATTTATATATTTATGCAGCTGTGTAGCTAATAAAGAGACCATGAATTTGAGAGGGAATAAGGGGATATGGATGGCATTGAAGGGAGGAAAGGGAAGGGATAAATGATGTAATTATATTTTAGTTTAATTTATTTTAATTGTAAAAGAATATTTGAACTTGAAGACAGGCCTTTTGAAAGCTCAGTTGGGGCAAGAAGATATATTCAGGACTTCTGGGACACCATTAAATGAACAAAGAGTATATTTTTTGAATACTCAAAATTGAAGGAAAAAGTTAAGGACACAAACAATTTCAATGAAATAATGTGGCAAGAATTCAAATCTTGGGTAAAATGCAGACATATATGTAAATGAGGTATATCAGAACCTTAATGTGACCAGAAAAGATATTTACT
This sequence comes from Peromyscus eremicus, assembly GCF_949786415.1. Taxonomy (NCBI): domain Eukaryota; kingdom Metazoa; phylum Chordata; class Mammalia; order Rodentia; family Cricetidae; genus Peromyscus; species Peromyscus eremicus. The sequence continues at coordinate 27,608,285 of NC_081421.1, read as the reverse complement.
ACAGAATACAAGCATACAACACTACAAGCATAGTGTTGAAGTATGTGGCAAAGAAAAGATTTTAAAATCTATTTTAAAATAAGAAAGCCCTAGTCACAATCCAGGATGTTCCAGTTGGATTAATAGCAGATTCCTCAGCAGAAACTACAAGCCAGGAGGGGATGAAGTGATGTACTACAGGTCTTGAGAGAAAATCATTTTGGACTAAGCTGCTGTATCCAGCAAAGCTAGCCTTCGGGAATGAAGAAGAAATAAGACCTTCTGTGGTGGTTTGAAAGAAAATGGCCCCCAAAGGGATTTTCACTATTAGGAGGTATGGCCTTATTGGAGTAGATGTGGTCTTGTTGGAGGAAGTGTGTCACTGTGTAGGCAGGTTTTGAGGTCTCTCATATGCTCAAGATACTGCTAGTGTGACAACACACAGACCACTTCTGTTGCCTACAAGATATAGGACTCTCAGTTTCTTCTCCAGCACCGTGTCTGCCTGCATGCCGCCATGATGATAATGGACTAAACCTCTGAAACTGTATGCCAGCCACCCCAATTAAATGTTTTCCTTATAAGAGTTGCCATGGTCATGGTGTCTCTTCATAGCCATAGAAACCCAAACTAAGACACCTCTCCAGAGGAAAAACAACAAAAGAGGAAATTCATGACCGGAAAACAGCCTTTTTGACCCCTTGCTCCCAAAGATTAACTGTCATTCCACAACACAAAACGCATTTCGTCTAGTTTGTGCCTCCATCGTCTTAACACTTCCAACACCATTCAAAATTCCATGTCCAAAATCTCTTCTGAGAGTCAAAGCTAAGCCTTCTTAACTGTGAGGCCCTGTAAAAATCAAAACAGCTAGTTGCGTGCTCCCATTAAATAGTGGTACAGAGTGAACAATCCCATTCCAACCAGGGATTCTGCAAGGTTTCCCAAGGCCAACACCCAGCAGGGAGAACACCAAATCCTATAGTTCCATGACTAGTGTTTGGGACACATGGTGGCATGATGTGATTTCCTACAGGCTTGGGAAGGCCTATCCCTTCAGCCCTGTTACCTGTAGCTTACCTTGACAGACAAGGTATTCCTGGTATTTCCAAGATCCTGAGGTCTTCTCTGCTTCACCTTCACAGTTTCACACAGCAAAGAGTCTGGTTCTGCTACGTTGCCTAACTACACAGGATTTTCTCTGGAACCTTGGTGCAGGCCTCTCTAACCATGGCTTGCTAGCAGTCTCCATAAGTAGTCAATTCTGTTCAGTGAGAGATCTCTTAAGTGTAGTGGAAGGTGCACAGGATGGCTCAATGGGGAATGGTGCTTGACAGCCCCCAGGTCTCCAGGGTGGAAGGAGAAAAGCAAACACGTTATCCTCTGACCACCATACACATCCTATGGTATACATACATCTGTCCACGTACACAGAATAACTAAATGTAGTTTTAAAATATTTAAAGGCACACAAGTGCCATACACAATTTTTTTTTTTAATATTTAGGTAGAATTGTTTGGCTAGTTCTGCTTATCCCCCCAAAATTCTGTTAACCTACCAGAGTCAGCTTTAGGTCTATATACTTCCTGGACCATGAAGGAATGGAAATAAAACAGGTGCATATTTATGGTTGGAGAGCAAGCTGAGAGAGCTTCAGGGAACTAGACCAGCGCCGATGGGGCATGCTACCCCACTGTGTGATGATGATGATGGAAGATCTCTGTCAGACAATTGGCTTGGATCATTTTCTCAGCAATGATGACCAGCATGATTTTAGAAACTGTGCACCTGAGCATGAGAAGTGTTATGGTTTAGATGTAAAGTATCCCCATAACAAGGCTCATGTATAAGCCTTAGCCTCCAGGTGTTACTTCTAATTTTTAAGTACATTTATTTGTCTGGTTTTTTTTGTGTGTGTGTGCGTGTGTGTGTACACATGCACAATGGTATACATGAGGAGGTCAGGCAACAACCTGCAGGAGGAATTGGTGTTAGTTTTTTGGCTGCGTTGTGTTCTTACCCTGCAAGGAAATGCCACGAAACACGACAGAATCCGCTAACAAAGAGTTTTATTAAAGGTAAAGGGACAGAGAGTGAACAGGCCTGCGGGAAACACGTGTGTGGAGAAGGAGGAACCAGGAGCATGGCGCCTGATTTTAAAGGCTGGGCGTGGACAGATCAGCGTCACTACTACACGCAAGCGTGCAGATCACATGGCCATGTTGCGCGCTTACGTGGCCAGTGAAACGTCACGCATCTCGGTCCCACGAGATGCCCTGACCCGGAAATGGCTATCCTGACCTGGGCCTGGCTAGGCGGAAGTGTCTGCCAGGCATATGCGAACACGCCTGACCGTGGGGGCGTGTTGTAAATCTTTCAATTGGTTCTCTCCTTCCACCACGTGGGTTGTTGGGATCAAACTCAGGAGGTTATCAGACTTACTGGTGAGCTCCAGATTCAGTGAGAGACTGTCTCAAAGAATAAAGTGGAAAAATGGTTAGGGAAGACACCCTGACATCAACCTCTGGCCTCCACACAAAGGTGAGCATGCCCACCCCAGGTGCATAGAGGCATATATAACATACATGTACATACAAACCTGTGTGAAAGCTGCAGGACAGAGAACAGGACAAAAATTTAAGTTTAACCATTTTGTCAAAATGGTACAGGAGCTCAAGTTTAAAAGACTGGGTGGCAGTGGTTGTCACCAGTCAGCAGAGGAACCCTCTCTGGTGGGAATGACACGTGGGCAGCCTCAAGGTGCTGAGTGGGGGAGGCTTACGAGATGGGATTTCAAAGCCAGCGACTTAACAGCACTTAGAACTGTGGCTCTTGGCTTCTGATGCCAGGAACATGGTTGTAGACTTTCCTGAGTGCCAGTGGCTTTTAGGCTGAGCTTTCAGACTCAGAAGTTTGTGTCCATAAGCCTTGTGAACCAGATACGGGCTCTGGGTTCTCAAGTCCCCCGCCACCCGCCGTATTTACCTTGCTCATTATGCAGACACCGAGACGCCAGTGAGACTGATTCAAGCTGGTGACAGACCTTGTTGTCATACACGTCAGGCTGGTTCTGCAGGCATGCAAGACACCGAAGTTACAGGCTCTCAGAGGCTTCCACCGGGTTTCAAAGGAATTCCTGGGAGGCCAGGCCATGTGTAGCAAGGTCCCAGTCCCCCTAGGAAGAAGCTGTGTGTGGAAACGTGACAGTAAAGTCACATGCCAGGAATGAGGAACATCAAGGAAAACTGCAGGCAACAGCAGAAGCAGAAGAGAAAAGCTGTTTAGTCTGCAACTGGCAAGGCCATAGGCACCCCAGGCTCCACATCACCAAGCCCCAGGGTCTGTTCTTCAGTCTCCTTAGAGATGGCTCTGCTCACACATCTCTCTGTACCACACTTTCTACACCAAGGTCCTCAGTCATTTACTAGTCTTTCACTCATTTTCCAGCCTCTAGATTTTCATCCTAGAAGATGTAGCCTTCAGAACAAAGTGCTTTTAAAAGTTTTCAAAGCCATACAGGTGACATGTTCATTTGGTTGATTGGTTGGTTGGTTTTTGGGGGGTTGGGCAGTTGCTGGGGATTGAACTCAGGGCCTCGCCCAAGCTGGATAAGTATTCCACTGAGCTACATCTTCAGCACTCTAACATCTATACAGATACACTGAATAACCTCACTGATGGTCAGTCCTGCCCCATCCCACTACACATTCCTCCCCCATGTACACACTTCAGATTTTGAGGCAAATTTTAATAAACTAACTAGTCAGTATATATATATTTAAAACTCTTAATTTCCATTTCCTCTGTAAAGACTCTAGAAATACAGTCACATCCTGAGGTACTGTTGTTTAGGGCTTAAACTTCTGAATCTGAAGGGAGCAGAGTTGGGATCACAACAAAGTTATAAATTAAAAACTTAGTATCCTAAAATTTCTAGTTAGCACCCAACTTTTTACTATAAACATGTTTGCTTTAATTCATCCAGTAAGTTCTACACATTGTATCTACTTGTGTCTCCTAAGCCCCCCTTTTTGTGGGTTTATATTTTTCTTTTATTGAAAATAGATGTTTTCATACAATACACTCTGATAATGGTTTCCCCTTTCCCAGCTCTTCAGGGAGTCCCCTGTCTTCCCCCCACTGGAATCCACACCTTACCTTAAGCCTTTTACTCTTTCGTACTGTTACAGTTTACAATGAGACAAGTCCCATAGATCTGGCCGTGTCTTCATTTTCCTGCTTATAGTTATCATCGGGGGTGTTTTCTCTGTCCTCTGTGTGTATGAGAAACTGTCATTGAACTCAAAGGTTTCATTGGCTTCTGATTTCTTGACAAGTCTGCTTTGGAGATAACAGTGGATTCTTTTCATCTCCTCCTTTCAGGGAGATGATAACCAGTGGCTTACCTCCATTTTGAACATCAAGGGCTGCAAGATGACACTTTTCAGAGTTTTTCATCCTTTGTTTTGCTGTTCTATCCCCAGGTGGCGCAGTTAGTACAGGAGATGTAGCAAAAAACATGTCTCAGTATTTTCTCATTTACAAAGAATCAGTGATTTGGTTCTTCAGTGTCCTCCAATGTCACAAATAATGCCGTTTTCTTTATTTTCTCTGTGTGTATGTATGCACATGCCTGTGTAGAAAAGACTAGTCTTCAGGAAAGGTGGCGTCTCCACATACTGAATCACCTTGCACTTCCTCAGAAGGTCAGTTGACCATACCTTTTTGGGTCTATTTCTGAATTCTTTTCTGTACCATTGACTTATAGGAAAGTCCTTATGCTAAAACATGCTGTTCTTGTTTCTGTACTTTACAGCAAGTCTCAACTCAGGTTATATAAATTGTCAGATAAAATGTTACAGTTGTTCATACAAATTATTTTCATTCTCCCAAGACACATGTCTTTCTAGATAAAGCATAAGTCAGTTTGTCGGTTTCCACAAGATAAGCTTTCTGAGTCTTCTAGTCTAGTTCTCTTTCACTGATTTAGGACTTCTCTTCCATAATGACTTTCGACTTTCAGAATATTGTGCTTATATGTGCTTTGTCAAGTGCGTCCTTAAGTTTTTCTTATTTTTCCTGCTCTTGTACATTTACTTCCTTTCCAAGGCTTTGTAGTACACATAGATATAATTGTTATTGATCTGTGTTAATTAGCCAAGCTTTTATTCTGGCTTCCTTAAGTTTTCCTAAGTACATGGTCATGTCACCCACAAATAAAGATAGTTCTACTTCTTTCTAGTCTATATTCCTTTGATTTCCTGTTCTTGCTTATGGCATGGATGAGGATCTCTAGTGAAACATTGAGTAGGCATGGAGAGTGGACACCAGCATGCTCTAGAGGGAAATTGCTACTCTGAGCATTAAGCATGAGGTGTAGGTGTGTCTTATCTGGTTGGGAAAGCGCCTGTCTATTGCTTGTGAGTTTGTATCCTGTTGGGTTTTATGAACTGCTTTCTGCATCCCTCAGTTGATCCTGAGATTCTCCCGTCCCTCTGCTACCACGGTGAGGTAGTTACTAGATTCCTACGCTAGTTGGCACTGCTTGTGGTAGCACTTTGTGTGTTGGAAGATTCCATTGCTAGAGTTTTCGTAAAGGTTTTTGCTCCTATGTTCATAAAGTATGTTGATTTATGATAGACTTTTCTTGAACTACTATTCTGGTCTTGTGACATGAGCTAAGGTCTGTACTAAGTTTAGTACTTTATTCTTAAATGTTTGGTGGAATCAGTCAATGAAAACAACTGTTTGGAAACTTTTTGAGGGAAGGTTTTAAATAGATCTTTTTATTTAGATTAAAATAGTTTTATGTGTATTAGTGTTTATGCCTGTATTGTGTGTGTGCGTACGTGCAGCACAGATGTGCCTAGTGCCTACTAAGGCTGGAAGGAGGCATCGGGTTCCCTAGACCCAGTGTTACAGACGGCTGTGAGCCACTCTGCGGGTACTAGGACCAAATCCAGGTCCTCTGCAAAAGCAGCCGAGTACTTTTATCTGCTGAGCCATGTCTCCAGCCAGAGGTTGGTTTCCTTAATAGAAATATTTAGCACTCTTTTGTGAATGAGTTTGGTAGTATCCTTAAACTATTTCATCATAAATGTTTAACTTTTTGAAAAATGGTTCAAAATAGTCATTATTTATCTTATTAATGATTATAGAAGCTCCAGTGAGGTCCTGGCTTTCCTAATGCTTATAATACCTTCCTTAAATGTCTCACCATTACTGCCACCCTCCCACCAAAACAGCCAGTGTGCCACATGAATGGTTGTGTTTGGTTTGTCTGTTTCCTGCAGCCCAGGCTGTGTGGTCCTCCTGCTCCACCCCCCAAGTGCTGAAATTACAGATGTGAGCCATCATGCCCAGCCCTGTGCTGGTTTTCCATTTCATTGATTTCTGCTCTTTATTCTGGCCTCCTTCCTTCAGCACTCTCACTTCTTGGTTGAGATATTCTTTTCCTATTTGAACAAGTCAGGAGAAAACCCCAAAGCTACTAGAATAACTGAATTAAAATCGAATAGTAATTTTAACCAATTTTCTTACATTTGTATTGTTGCTTTTCAAAGTTAGTTTCCTCTGTAGCTTTTCTGTTGTGAAATAGATAACGTGCTTTTAAAAACATTTTCAAAGGACACAGAACATTGAGGAATTGCTGTAGTCAGGGCAGGCGTAACAGGTTATCTCAAAATCCCAGTGGCTTAATGCAGCAAAGATTTGCTCGTACCATGCATTAATTGTGACTCCTCAGTGGCTTTGCCCTATAGTCAGGACCCACACTGGCAGAGCCGCCATCACCTAGCATGTGGCAGGGAAGAGAACACTGAAGGATGTCCCCATGAGGGCCAACCTAACAGCGAGAATCTAGGAACTAATGTGTGTATATATACGATATGTAATGTGTGTGTATGTGGGGGGACATGTGTATGTATGGCATTTGTGTGTATGTATATGGGATGTGTACATGTGTGTATGGGTTGTGGTGGGGGCAATACGGGCTACTGAAGGACTGACTAAAATGGGTAATTCTCATTGTGTGTATTTCAGGAACTTCAGCTTTGTACCTTATCTATTATGTATAGCAAGTTTCAAAACCACTATTAAGCAAGAATTACATCTTAAAAAGAGTTTCATTTATGTTTTATAAGAGTAGTTTCCTTAACCAACAGCCAATCGCAGTCTCCTGTGGGTAACAGCAGTAACAGAATCCCTTGCATTTGGATGGTGCCTCTTTCTAGATTCTTTCCTCTATAGATTGGGCCCCCTTTTTTCATTTCCACTTGTGACTTGGGCCGTAATTATGCACCATATTTCTAGAATTGATCTTAGGACTCTAAAGGTATGTGACACCCACCCTGACAAGTTCACAGGTTCTTCCCATGCAGCCGGCCCACACAGGCATCTCTAGTGCTGATGCATTTCCTGCACCCCAAACTCAGTGCAGACACAGCTGCACCTGTCTTCCCATGCTGTAGTCAGTGCATTAAACTTAAGATCAGAAATGAGATTCGGCAGCACAATTGTCGGATTATAATAATATTTGCAGTTACTAACCCTTTTTATTCTCCAGCTCCTATGAATGTAGAGAGAATTTTCCAGAAGCGATATGGTATGTGTGATACCTAGACAGATTAAATGCAGATGAGATTAGCTGATATTAAGGTAGACACTAAAGCAAGTGTGAAACAGTGTAAATTTTCTCAATTGTTTTTGGTTTGGGAAAATATAGTGATTTTTCATTTAAAAATATTTATGCCAAAACTGTTAGGAGATCCTTAAACCAAATAGTAAGGATTACTGGTATGACACTGGGAAAACTGCAGTATACTGCAAGATTTCTTTAAACAAATGCTGTGTTAGGTGTACCCAACTCAGCATCTCAAGTGACTGTCAATCTAAGTATGGTCCGTCTCCCTGCTGCTCAAAGAAACTGAAATGGGAAGCACCTGGGCTGCCTCTATTCCCCAAAGCTTTGTTTTCTCTAAAGGGACATATAATATAGACTGTTTACAAAAATGGCTGTTAATGCTGGTCACTTTTGTTTCCTTTCACAGAGGTTACTCACATGTGTTGGTATAGTAAAACAACACACAAAGGAGCCAACAATAATGCAGTTTAAGGATGTAAAATGAGAACCACAAGCTCAAGTCAAGAAGAGAGTAAGTATGGCATTAGTATAGTAAATATTAGTATGTTCATTAGTATAGTGTAGTAAGTATAGCATGTTCGTTAGTATAGTATAGTATAGCATATTAGTATAGTATAGTAAGTATAGCATGTTAGTATAGTGTAGTAAGTATAGCATGTTCGTTAGTATAGTATAGTAAGTATAGCATGTTCGTTAGTATAGTATAGTAAGTATAGCATATTAGTATAGTATAGTAAGTATAGCATGTTAGTATAGTATAGTAAGTATAGCACATTAGTATAGTATAGTAAGTATAGCACGTTACTATAGTATAGTAAGTATAGCATGTTAGTATAGTATAGTAAGTATAGCATGTTCATTAGTATAGTATAGTAAGTATAGCATGTTCATTAGTATAGTATAGTAAGTATAGCATGTTAGTATAGTATAGTAAGTATAGCATGTTAGTATAGTATAGTAAGTATAGCATGTTCATTAGTACAGTATAGTTAGTATAGTATAGTAAGTACAGCATAATCTAAAGATAGGAGCTGGGCTTGGTGGTGCATGCCTGTAGTCTCAGCTCTCGGGAAGCAGAGGCAGGTGAAGCTTGGTCTTCAGAACGGGTTCGAGGACAGCCAGGACTACGTGGTGCTACAGATCGGAAAGCACCGAGGGGACCAGCCAGGTCGGCCAGTGCTTCCATGCTGGGCAGATCTGAAAGCAAGTCTCCAAGGCACAGATGTCTGGAAAAGGCCTTCCATGTCTGCTCTCCAGGTTGTACTTGAAGCATGAATACAGGAACGGCACATATTCTTTACATCTCTGAATCCCTGTGGATACTTCTCAAGGGAAATTCTGGACGGGTGGAGTATGATTTCACCTCATCCTGGGAGCCCATTGAAAGGAGAAGATATTGGAATTTTGAGTATTTATAGTGAGTTATGGGAGAAGGGGCTACATACATAAAATTCTCTAAGAAATGTCTCATCTGAGAGTTTTGATTTCTGTAGCCATATTCAGGAACCACTGTAAAATGACCCAAAACCTCATTTCTTGCATGCTCCCTTTAATTGCTCTTTGACCCGTCCAGCAGATCAGGTTATTCGAGGGTCTCGAGGAGGGAACCACCTGAAAGCCAGTGGGGGCGAGAGAAGAAGGAGACCAGGCGCATAAAGAAAGACAGAGTCAGTCTGAGTCGCATCAAGGCCTCGTTTATTGGCAGGATGTTGCAGCTTATAAGCAGGATTTCAGGCAGGGAGGGGGAGCAGGGAGAGTGGAAAAATTTTCTTGAGAAGAAGTCAGGGTGGTCAGGGTAGGGTGTTTCTTTGGTCCCAGGCTTCTGCAGCTGGCTGATTACAGTTTATGCCAAGTGGTTTATCTAAACGCAAATTTGGTGGTTAGGCCAAGGACGCCCTGTTTTTGCAAGACTCCATGAAGCAGAAAACTCAAGACACAGCAGTCCTGGGTCAAACAGTCCTGGGTCAGTCTCCAACAAATTCCCCCTCTTTTCTTTAAAAATAGACCACATTTGCGGTCGAGCTTTAAGAGGTCTGGGGGTCCGGAGGAATGGCTTCTGGAGGATCACAGGGGCCCCGTCCCTCTATGCTTTGAGAAAGAGGTCCGGGAGACAGCATCTCCCCAGATTCAAACACTACAGGCATCCCCGTGGTGCGGGAATCAGCGGACTGTGCGGTTTTTCGGAGGGAATGGAAATTGATAAGCGCTGAGCGTTAGGCTGCTACCGCACAACCATTATGCAACGGGGCATGTAATCCAGGCTCTCGGGATATTAGGGCACCCATGTCCCCAGCCTGTGCAGTCACAGCTGCACTCCAGTCATGCCTGGAGCTTCCCCTCACACAGGGGCAGCCTTGCCCGAGTCGAGGGGTCTGTGTGGGGCATCTTCATCGTGGTCCAAGGGATGTTAGGACCCGAGGACATTGAACCTGAGTCTTTGGGGGGGCTCCTGGCCGCTCTCCTCTGTGTCTAGTCTGTGGTAGTGAATTGAAATATGCTGTGGTAAAGCCGAATCAATCTGATTTTTGATAAATCGAGTCAACCGCTGAAAAGCCCAGGGGCCAAAGGTGATGAGGAGGAAAAGAATAATCAAAGGAGTTAAAATGATGGGTAACAGGGTAGAGAGCCAGGGGGATCCTTGCAACCAATTTTCAAACCATCCACGCTGATTTTCAAACTCCCTTTTCTCTGAGCTAACCTTTCCCTTAATTTTTCCATGGATTCTCTGACAATACCAGTATGGTCTGCATAAAAGCAACATTCTTCCTTTAGGACGGCACATAAACCTCCCTCCTTTAGGAACAGCAGATCTAGACCCCTTCTGTTTTGTAGTACTACCTCTGAAAGTGAAGTGAGGGACCTTTCAAGGGCTGATATGGATCTTTCTATAGCCTCTAGATCGGTGGTCATGGCCACCTGTAACTGCATCAAGTGATTATTTTGTACAAGGGCGGTGGTCCCTGTACCAATTCCCGCAGCAATGCCTCCAACACCCAACAAGAGGGCTATAGTCAATGACACAGGTTCTCGAGTGTATCTACTCCTTTGCTCGAAGAATTCCATAACCAAGCTTTCTTCATGATAGGTGACACAAGGCCACAACTGAACCAGTACACAGAATTCATGGGAATCATCAAATATCTGAGCAGATATGCAAGGGGTCAGTCCTGTGTTACAGGCCCAGTAGGACCCGTTGGGTGCTTCGAGATAATAGCTCCCTTTATAGGGTGTCAACGTTTGTTTACAGAGGTGGCTATGGGTCGATGGAATTTTGCCCAAACAAGAACCTCATCCGGAGACTTCAGGGAGTGTTAGTTTATGTGGCTTAGTCTGACACCTATTGCTCGGGGAAGTGAGGTTATTGGCAGTGGACTGAAAGGCGATTCCTTCATAATAAGGGGGACTGGAGGTAAGGCAGAGCCAGCAACCCAAGGTTTTGTTTGGATTTGTGGCATTTAGGGCCAGATAAGCTCCCTGGACCAATTTAAACAATATCTCCTGTTCCCCCAAAGGGAGTAAGGAGAGTTCCATTAGTGGAGTCTACGATGGTAGTCACGGTGCTTGTATGGTAGGGAAAGGGACGAGGAGGAGGTGAGGGGGGAGGAAGTGATGGCACCTTTTCATGATTGGAGGGAACCTTTTGGTCAGAGAGAACTAAGTTGGGTCCTACTGACTTTGGGTACTTTTCTATTGTTAGCAAGATCTTGAAAATGACTCCTTTATCTGTGCCATCAAGATACTAGCGGAGTCCCCATGTTTTTCCTAAGGGCCATTCTCGATTCGCTCTACCCTGAGGGGTGAAGGTTATGTTTAAAGGTAATGATAGCCCGGGATGATGGGCTGTCCCAGTATAGGAGCTAAAGCAAAAACGTCTATTTGTGCTAGGCTTACTGTATCCCCTTGTAACTGAAATAAAGTCCCAAGATGAAGTTGGTTTCCAGTAAGCTGTCCCTGTAGTTTCACAACCCCATCGAGCACAAAAGAAGGTCTCGAATCCCCCACATCTAGCAGCCGTGGCTCGGCTTCTACCATCCTTAGGGCAGACATAAAAGTCAGATTGTGCTAACCTACAACAAGCTGTAGGACTAACACAGCCTGGGGCAGTCATCACAGCAGGGTTATTATCATGGAATGTCCCACAAGGGCTTGTCCAAGTAGTTTTAGGACTGCGAGGAAATTGATGGCAGTTTGGAATCGTTTGACCTCCTGTACCATTTAACTGGTGTTGGCCAATAGTAGGTATATCCCAAGAATCCAATCCTGCAGCCAGCTGACAGAAGTCAGGAGTGAGTGACAGCCACCAGGAATAGGGAGCATGGTTTGCAGTAACCTTCCAGACCTCCTCCCCGTTACTGTGAAAATTCGCCAGGTAAGCTTTTTAATAGCATGGGGGCTTTCCTTGGAGATGCAGGAGAGGGGAAGGGGGAAGAGTAGTAAGCAAACAATGAAGCAGGGGTTGGTTTTCCAAGGCCCGCGAAGAACAAGTCCTGCCATTGAGATGTCCGTGGCTCCCTTTATTTTTTAAGCCGGAGGCATTTCTGAAAGAAAAAGAGAGAATTTTTGTCTCAGGGTTGTGTCCTGGACATAACAGTTATTTTTTCCTTAATCTAGGGAGGCAATCTGTGTAGAGTAAGGCTTAATCAGTCTTTCTGGTAGCCAACGAGCCCCATTTTCCTTGGAGTCATAAATACATGCAGACCCCTTTCCCCAGATTGTAACTGGATCAGGACTACCCCATTTTTTGGCTATTGGATCTTTCCAAAGGGCCTGCGCATATCCTTGTTTGGTTTCTGGGTGCCAGTGTCGCTCAGCCGCAGATTTTCCGAAAGCGTCCAATGTCAGAAAATTTAATACGAATAGGGCGTGAGAAAGCAGAGCTTTGTGGTTTCCCTTAAGGGGAAATAGTGTCTCTTGTGAGCTGAGTTTATTAAGAGTATTTTTTAAAGTTTGGTGAGCTCTCTCCACGATACCCTGGCCTTGAGAGTTATAGGATATTCCAGTGAGGTGTTTAATTCCTAATTGTAAACAAAATTGTCTAAATTTGTTACTAGTATATCCCGGACCATTATCAGTTTTTATACATTTCGGCTGACCCAGCACTGTGAAGACATGAAACATATGATTGATAACATCTTTGGTGGCTTCTCCACTATGAGCGGAGGCACAAATAAATCCACTGAAGGTATCTACAGTAACATGTATAAACTTTAATTTGCCAAAAGAAGGAACATGGGTGACATCCATCTGCCATAGTTGTCCAGGAATAAGCCCTCTGGGGTTCACTCCATAACGAGGTTCGGGTAAGAGCATCAGGCAATTTTTACAGTTTTTTACAATTTCCCTAGCCTGTTCTCTAGTGATTGAGAACCTTAGTCTCAAAGTTTGAGCATTGAGGTGATGAAGTCGGTGCGCCTCACGAGCGGCTGCTACCTGATCATGTTCCAAGTGAGAAATCAAGATAGAACGTGTAGCAGAATCTGCAAGTTCATTTCCCTGAGCTAGGGGTCCAGGTAGGCCTGTGTGGGCACGAATATGGCCAACATAAAAGGGTAGTGACCTCTGTCGGATTAATTTTTGTAATTCAGAAAACATTTGGAAGGTGGGAGTAATGGGTTGGATTATTGGGACCATTTCTAAAGCCTGTAAAGCCCCTACCACATATCTACTGTCTGAATACAAATTAAAGGAGCAATCTTCAAAAATTTTAAAGACAGCAAGGGCAGCATATAGCTCCACCAGCTGAGCTGACTTGAAAGGGGTTGTCATAACATTCTTTTGGCCATTGAGGACATAAGCAGCTTTACCATTACTTGACCCATCTATGAAAAGCACAGGGGAGTCCAGGATGGGTTACTGGGCATCTGTGTGTCAAGTTTTCCTTCATAGGTGCAAATAAGGATGGTTCAGTCAGGACTACGGGTGCATAAATAACCATTCAAGTTGCTCTTTATCATATGGCATAACAATAATATCAGGGTCATGCCCAAAGTATCGAGTGGAGGCTTTTATTCCTAACATTATCGATTGGCGAACCAGGGAAGGGTAGGTGGGAAGGGTTTTTCTTTTAGTAACAGGAAGATGTATCCACAATAAGGGTACGGGCTCTTGCCAAAGCAGACCTGTAGGGGCAAAATCTGTAGAAAAAATGATCAAATACAATGGGAGAGTCGGGTCAAAATATCCCGTGTGTTGTTGAGTGATGGCTGTTTCAACCTTTTGTAATACCCTCTCTGCCTCCACCATAAGGTATCTAGGGGATTGAGGGTTGGAATCTCCTTTGAGGATATCCTCAAGGGGGCGTATTTCTCCCTTGGTTATTTTTAAATAGGGTTGCAGCCAATTGATATCCCCTAAAAGCTTTTGAAAATCATTGAGACAACGAAGTGTATATTTTCTAATCTAGATTTTTTTGTGTATAGAGGAGGTCCAGGTGTAACTCGAACCCTAAAAACAGGAAGGGGTATTGGGTTTGTATCTTCTCTGGAGCTATATGAAATCCTCGGTCCTGAAGTGTGGTAATTATCTTTTGAGCTACATTTTGTGTTTTTTCTTTAGATTTTCCTGCTATTAACAAATCATCCATATGATGTATAATATAGACTTCGGGGTATTGGACCCTCACTGGATCGATAGACTGAGCTACATACTTTTGACGTAGCGTAGGGGAATTGGCCATTCCTTGGGAGTCATTGCTAGGAGCTGGGGAGCTTGGAGTCTCTGTTTGCTATAGTAAGCTTTTTATCAAATAATGTAAATGCCATATTTACCAGATCTTTGACAGGTTTGAGGACCATTATCTATTAAATATATCTGAGCCAAACAAATCTAGGCCCAATCTTAAAAATATCTCTAAGTTTGGTAACAATAACCAGGCCAATTTGTTCTCCTATAAATATATTAGTCAAATATACCTCTCAGTTTTTTTTTATTTAAATAGAACAGTTTATGTTTTAAACTAGTATCTGAATAGCCAGATGACTAGTATTAACTTGTATTCCTTAACACAAAGGACATGCAAACTCGGACATTCAAAACCAAACATACATGTGGCCACACTTTTCATTCATATCTGTAGAGTAGACAGACATTTTTACAACTATGACCCTTTGGAGTCTCAATGTAACAGCAGAATAGAAATCTGAAACATATTTCATATATATATATATATATATATATATATATATATATATATCAAGTCATTTTTTATAAAAACATTATTTTTTATCTTAACCAGCAATAATTTGAAACCAAGTCTCTTAAATGATGGCAAGTATTTGTAACCCACTGAATTCAAATGACCAAAACCCATGTCAATTTTTATTTTTCCTGTGGAAACAAAAGCATAATTTTCCCAGTATCTTGAACTGGTAATTTAACATTTCTTTTTAAGCAATATCAGGACAGAGAAGGGTTAACAAGAGAAGCGGCTGGCCGGCAGAAGAGACCTTGAAGTTATCACAGTAAAGGAAGGGAGGGGGAGCAGTGGGCATAGAGCGTGTCCTTGGCTGCCAGTGTTCCTAAAAAAAAAGTTTTTGTTAACTCCTCTGACTAAAGTCAGATTCTCTGCTCAGTGTTCACACAGTTTTTGTCAATTGCAGGCAGTCCCCATTGCCCTGTCCAGAGCTCCTGTCTTTGCCCGCCTGTACCGAGAGCACGCACCCCCACCCTCCTGAGAGCAGCCAGCTGGCTGCAGTCCTGATAGCAAGAGAGCTAGGGAGGGACGGAGGTGGCCTTTGCTATGCCTCTCTCTCCTTCTCTTCCTCTAGGAAAATAAGGGAGGTTAGTAGACAGAAACAAATAACATTTACACAGACAATCCAAGAACCGGAACATCAGCACTGAGAAGACGGCCTCATTCACAGCCAGCAAGCCCCTCTTGCAGTATGCAAGCCCCACCTGGCAGGAGCTACCTGTTTATCTCAGTTCAGTCGGGGAGTGGGGGTGGGGGACCCAGTTCCCTCTATTGTGGCTCGGACATCCTTCCAGTGGGCTAGGCAAAGGTCTAATGGAGAAGAAGGGAACTGTCCCATAGTGTCCATCACAGTCAAGTCAACAATGAGAACAATTAACAATTACACAGAAGACCAAGGGCACACGAAAAAACTTTGCCCCAACAAAACAACCAACAAAGCTCCAAGAACAATGACAGCCTGATGTGCTCTGGGGGGGTGGGGGGGGTTTGACCCTCCAGGCTCAGTTACACCAAAAACAATCCAGACTGGAGGATCTCTGTCCTTGATCATACAGACATCAGGGGGCTTCCACATCCCTGTCAGTCAGACATGCACCCTTTTTTTTTTTTTTTCTTGGAAGAGAAGGAGAGAGTAAAGTAACAATGATCACAACAAAACATACAAAAAAAAAAAAAAAAAACCTCTACAAAATGGCTCTGACAATTTCCCGGGACAAAATACAAAGTGGCACTTCCTCCCACCGTGGGGGAAGATACCCAAAGATGCTCCTAAACCAAATGGTCACCTCTGAGGTGGCCTTAGGGCTCTGGGACGTCTCCCTTCGCCGCCAGGTTCACTGTCCGGACATGTCTGTCCCAGTGAGAGCCTGCAAAGTACAAATCGATCGACCGGTACAAAACAAAAGTAACATGACAGAGAGACACAGACAGGACAGAGAGCGCTCTTACCGGTAGATGTCAATAAACCTCTGGACCCTTGGGTGTCAGGCAGGGGGAGTTTGAGAGAAAATCCTCTGTAAGGGCTAGTAAATGTGAAACACGCCCATCTCCCTCTGCTTCCTTTAGAACATCTCTAATCATACCATAAAAACTAAAAAAGGCATCGGGGACGTTTTCCCCATCTTTGAGCATCTTATTAATATCTTTTCCTACTTAATTCCAAGTCAGAGGGTGAATGCCCGGGCCATTAATAACCAGCCAGGGACATTTCTCCTCCACAAAACAAAAAAAAATTTATTAAATCTTTCTTTTTTACTCTTATTCCCCTCTCCCTGAGACTATTCTGAATCTCTTTTATGAAGAGAGCTTCTTTAGTCAAAACTTTGCCCATGGCTTATAGGACGACAAGTCTTACCTCAAGGTAGCCCGCGTCACACGAGTGATGCTGTCCGGGTGCCTCTACCAAAATATGTACGTTCGGGCGCCACTTGACCCGTCCAGCAGGTCAGGTTATTCAAGGGTCTCGAGGAGGGAACCACCTGAAAGCCAGTGGGGGCGAGAGAAGAAGGAGACCAGGCGCATAAAGAAAGACAGAGTCAGTCTGAGTCGCATCAAGGCCTCGTTTATTGGCAGGATGTTGCAGCTTATAAGCAGGATTTCAGGCAGGGAGGGGGAGCAGGGAGAGTGGAAAAATTTTCTTGAGAAGAAGTCAGGGTGGTCAGGGTAGGGTGTTTCTTTGGTCCCAGGCTTCTGCAGCTGGCTGATTACAGTTTATGCCAAGTGGTTTATCTAAACGCAAATTTGGTGGTTAGGCCAAGGACGCCCTGTTTTTGCAAGACTCCATGAAGCAGAAAACTCAAGACACAGCAGTCCTGGGTCAAACAGTCCTGGGTCAGTCTCCAACAGCTCTTACCACCTCCAGATGCGTATCTTCCTGAATTTTCTCCCAGTTGTGATTCTCCTGCGTCTTCTGCTTCCGACTCTTCTTCATCCAACCTTTCCAAGCAAGGCCTCTGCTGGAGCCGATCCTTTCCTCACCTTTCTGAGCCCCTGGGAAACACTGGGTCCTCCAGATGTTAGCCAGCGCTTTCTGGCTTTGCTAATTCCAGTCTGGAATGAAGATGTAAGCAATAGAATCCCTGAAGATAGAGCATTCTCTTGCTGCTTTTACTCCAAAGATATACTTTTAAAGTTGGATTTTAAAGGAATTGTTAATTTTCATTTACTTTGGGAGGAGCCACAGCCTGTGTGGAGGTCAGAGGACATGGAGTTATAGGGTCAACTCAGGTCGTTGGGCTTGGCAGCAGACACCTTCACCTGCTGAAGAGCCATCTCACTGGCCCTGGATTTTTATGATTTACTTTTAATTGTGTGTGTACACATGAATACAGCTTCCCATAGAAACCAGAGACATTGGATCCCCCTGGAGCTGGAGTTACAGATCTCTGTGCGCCATCCAATGAGGGCTGAGAGCCAACCCGGCTCATCTACAGGGTATGTGCTCTTTACCACCCAGCCAGTCCGTGGCCCGGGCTTTTTCTAAATGGGAACCCTCAGCGTTTTCCTCCCTCACCATCATTTTGAGCCAACATTGGCATGTTTAAATTTAAGCCAGTTTCTCTTTTGGTCCAAGGAGGGCTTGCTTTATGTGGTCTGTTCTTCCCTCCAGGCTTCCTGATCCAGGCCACCACTCATCTAGATATGCAGTGTCAGTCAGGTGGACAGCTACATTTCTTTGTCCCGGAATGGGACTTTTTCAGAAAGGATCAATTTAAACTGGAGTGTGCACAGGGAAAAAAAAAAAAACCTTGAGTGAAGAAAAGTGCTTGCTTCTTTAGTGTCTTTTATAGCTGTGGTTATAAAATACTGCATTTTTTAATCACAATTTTTACATCGTCATATAAATAAATTGTTTCCCTTAATGAGATTGATGGTCCTGGGGAGTCACGGTGCACACTGTGAACAACTGATAGATAGCCTCCTCAACACTGGCTCCTTCGCCCTCAGTCTCCTCACTAATCCTCTGAAATTATTTGGTCATCAGGCAACTGAGGCCTGTCATTTTTCTTTACTCTGTGAAGTATACAAAAGACAGAAACACCTACTAGTGTTAACTATTGTACTGTTTTGTCTTCATTTTAGTATTTTATGAATATATAATTTCACATGAACTTGATGTATTGCTGTTGTTTTAAATATTTTTTTTCTTTGAGAATCATTTTGATCATACTCATCTGCCTATCCACCCAACTTCATACATTCTCACTCATTTGCTCCTTCCTTCCTTCTTCCTTCCTCTCCCTGGACTCCCCACTCTTACTCAAAAAACCATCAAGCCAGTTTGTGTTGGCCAACTAGTTCTGGACATGGATCTTACCTTGGAGTATGGTCAGTTATCAGGTGTCATTCCACTACCGACAATGGACTGTCCCTCTCCTGGCACCGATAAAATGCCAATAGCTCCTCAGCTAGGGGCGAGACTTGGTGACACATTCCCTCTTCCATTCTGGGATTTAGTGTGGCTTGAGTTTGTGCGGGTCTTATACATGCCATCACAAGCTCTCTGAGTTCACATGTGCGTCTGTCCTGTTCTGTCCAGAAAGGTCTCCTCAAAGTCATTCACTACCTCTGGCTCTTCAAATCTTTCTGCCTCCTCTTCCACATGGATCTCTGATCCTTGAAAGGAAGGATAAGATACAGATAATCCCATTTAGGGCTGGGAATTTCAGTTTCCCTCTCTTCATGTTGACCAGTTGTGGGTCTGTATGTTAATTGCCAGCTACTATAAAAAAGTGTTTCTGATGAGGGTTGAATAATGCACTGATCTACAGATATAGCAATAAATCATTAGGAGTAGTTTTATTGCTCTATCCATTTAGCAGAATAATAGTATGTTTCCTCCTAGGGCCTAAAACCTATCTAGCTACAGGTTTTGGACCTCATTGATGATGTCAGGTACGGGTTCTATCTTGTGGAGAAGGCCTTAATATCCAATCAAAAAGTGATTGGTTACTTCTATAACATTTATGTTATAAATTATAACATAATTATAACAAACAATTAAAGCTATTACCAGGCAGGTTGTTATTGTAGCTCACAGAGTTCATAGCTGGATGAGATAATTACTTTTCTCTAGTAGCATGCATAATACCTTCCAACAATTTGGAAGCTAGCCAGTGGTAGCCATGAAGCTTCCAGGTCAGTTCCAGCTAGATTTCTCCATGTTCTATGACTCAAGTATGTAGTATCTTCAGCAATAAGGTTTTACCATCAATTTCTAGAGGGCAACCAATACATTGGCAATAGGATGTAATGTTTGGGTGCAGGTCTATGGACACCATTGACCAACAACTCAAAAAATAGGTGACCCATTCCTGGTACTGGTGGTTTTATTTGGAAGCATATGGTGGCTAATTGGGGTATTGCCTACCACCCCCAGAATAACTCCATTTAAATGTGTGCTTTCAAAGAAAGGGTCTTTTGTTTTTTAAGACAGTTTCTCTATGTAGCTCTTGGCTGTCTTGTAACTCACTCTGTAGACTAGGCTGGCCTTGAACTCAGAAATCCACCTGTCTCACCTCTTAAGTGCCAGAATTAAAGGCATGTACCACCACTGCCTGGCTCAAAAGGCCTTTAGTATGGGCTATCCCTCACCATATTCTATTCTCTATTATGCCCTCCCAAGCCTACCCCACTTAATCATTCCTGTTCCATTTTTCCGTTCTCCAAAATGTATCATGAAGGGATATTGTTTTTGTCACAGGCCTTTTCTACATCTGATGAGATGATCATGTGTTTTTTTGTCTTTATTCTATTTATGTGGAGAATTACATCTATTGATTAACTTATATTGAACCACCCATGTATCACTGGAATCCAACTTTATGAGAGTAAATAATAATTTTTGATGTGTTCTTGGATTCTGTTTGCAGGTATTTTGTTGAGAATCTTTGCATTTATGTTCATAAGAAATATTGGTCTTTAATTTTCTTTAGTTGGTCTTTGTCTCATTTGGGTATCAAATACCAGCTTCATAAAAAGAGCTTGGAGATATCTCTTCAGTTTGTTTTATGGAATAACCTGAGGAATATTGGTGTTTTCTTTGAGGGTTTGTTTGGTAAAATTCCAAACTGACTCTATCTGGCTTAGGCTTTTTTAGTTGAGAGATTTAGTTGAGAGATTTCAATTTTTAACTTCGATAGGTTGTACACATACAAAAATTCACCCATATAAGTTTTCAATTTGGTGGAATACAGATTTCAAAAGAATATACTTAGGATTCTGTCAATTTCCTCAGTGTCTTCTGTAATGTCATTTTCATCTCTAATATTAATTTGGATCCTCTCTTTTGGTTAATTTGGCTAAAGGTTTGCCAATACTGTTAATTTTTTTAAAAGAACTCATCTTTTCATTGATTCTTTGTATTTTTGTTGTTTCTAGTTCATTAATTTCACTTCTAAGTTTAATTCTTCCTGTCTTCTCTTTTTGGGTATGTGTTCTTGTTTTTCAAAAGCTTTGAAGTGTATCATTAAAAGGTATTAATATGAGATAGCTGCAGCCCTCGCTGGTCTGGATCTTCTATGTAGATCTGGCTAGCCTTGAACTCAAGAGATCCACTTGCCTGTGCCTCCTGGGAGCTGGGATTCAACACACATGCCACTATGCCTGTACGTTGCATAATATTATACCCTGCATTTCACTTAAAATATTGTACAAGTTTATCGTTATTTTAACGTGTGAAAAATTTCAACAAGTATAGGAAGAATGCTTTTCACTAGAAAACTAAATCTTCCTATCTGAATAAACTTTTTAATGTTTTTATATAAGGGATCAAACCCAGGGTTGTGAACATATAAAACAAATGTGCTACCACTGTGCTACACCCCAGCCTTCTTGATATTTTTTAATGGCTGCATACAGTACATCTTAACGATATTCCTACCATCTAATTGTTGACATTGCTCATATTTGTTAGGATTTGGTGGTTCTTGTTGCTTTGTGTGTGTGTGTGTCTATGTGTATTTGGTATATAAGTTGTTTGGAGTTTGCAGGGGATGGGTGCCAGGGATCAGACCCAGGAGGGGTTTTTGCATATTCCAGGCAATGAACTTTATCCCCCAATCTTTTTTTCTTGAAAGGCCGTTTCTGGAATCTCCTTCCTTTTTTGGCTTCTTCCTCTCTGACCTCTTTGCCACTTGCCCATGCATTTGACACTCAAGCTTCAACTCATGCCCTTGGCTTTTGTATTTATGTTCTTGGGTACCAATGCTCATCCCCAATCCTGTTCTTTCCTGTGTTCTCTCCCGTTGCCATATCTAAACAAGCATATCCCAAAGAGAAATCCTGCTCTTTCATAGGCTCCCAGTATTCTCAACCCAGGTATTTTTGAGCTTTAGAGAAAGCTAGATGGAAAATGTGAAAATGGCTACTCAAAGTGGCCCCTTAACATAACCTCTAAATCTCACCATCAGAAGGACAAAAAAGGAGGTTGTGTGGAGCAATTGGTCATTACCCTGTGCCTGCTGCTGCTTATGGTTTGGCCGAGGTAAATACAAGTATCTCTTTTACAAGTTATTAAAAAACAAACTTAGTAAAGAAGTCACACCTTCATGTGATATTTCAGGACAGCTCAAAACCCGACCACCTTTGACCCTCATCTCTGTGCACAGCATTAGGAGAGGTCGCTGTGCAGCCACCGGTCACCTAGTAACGCTGCCTCACTCCACTCACAGTCACAAGCCGGTGCACGTGGAGAAGCACGTCAAAAGTTTACAGTCGAGAGAGCACCATGATAACATCAAGGTTTTTCTTCTTTTTGCAGGAAAGAAAATAAAGCGAAGCTGTTTCTTGTCCTGTGTATTCATCAGATCGTCTTGAAATTTAACCAAAATGACAGCTGTTCCTTCCGAGAACTGCTCTTTTCAGCACCCGTTACACCAGTCAAAGCAGCCCCTAGACGTTGATTGTCTGTTGTTCTTGATCATAACTGGGAAAACATTATTAAATATCCTTATACTAGGGATGAAAAGGAAAGCCACCTATTGGAGTTTTATCGAGTATTTCTGCTTTTCACTAGCATTTGTTGATCTTCTGCTGTTGGTAAACATTTCCATTCTGTCCTACTTCAGGGACTTTGTAGTTCTAGGTATTAGGTTTACAAAATACCACATCTGTCTGCTCATACAAATCACCTCCTCCACTTACGGCTTTTTGCATTATCCGGTTTGCTTACTAGCTTGTATAGATTACTCTTTGACTCTGTCTGGAGCCACCAAGCATTCATCTAAGTGGCAGAGGTTATTTTACCTCTTGATAGTCACGCTAACCTGGATTTCAGTCTTTGCTTATGTTCTAGGAGAGCCAGGCATCTCACAGCGCTTGCAGACACACAGGGCTGCTCTGTACCAATGCCCTTCCTATGTCAGCACTCAGAGTTACTGGCTGTCATTGTCTGTGCTGATGCTTTTATTTGTGGCTTTTCTGATTTCATGGCCAGAAGTTGTTGCCTTGGTACAGGCTATGAGGATGGCGTCCTATATGAACGAGACCGTCCTCTCCTTCCCTTTCACATCCCACTCTGGTCACACTGTGCGCTCTAGAGAAGCACTCTTGCCCAGGCTTGTTGTGTGCTTTCTTGGTACCTGGTTTCCCTTTGTAGCACTTGAGGTCCTCACCCTCTCACTCAGAGTTCCAATCCCAGCGTACGTAGACATGAATGTCCCCTGGCTGTACTTTGTCAACAGTTTTCTTATTGCTGCAGTGTGTTGGTTGAACTGCCACAAGCTTTATTTAAGAGGCAGCACATTACCTGTGGATCCTTTTGTCAACTGGAGATGCTGTTTTGTTCCAATCCATAGACTTAAGCAAGTGGAGAGGCCTGTGTCCATAATCATCTGTTAATGTGCTGCTGTGTTGGGAGGAACTCCATCCAGAAGCATCGAGATCAATCTTAGGAGCAGGACAGAGGTGGCTCAGGACACGGAACTGAAGCTCTTGTTCCCCTAACTTTCGTCTGTTCAGCACAGCCTCTGTGTGGTGGATATCAAACAGTGCTAAGGACACTTTAACACCCCAAAGTTTTTATGCCTGTTTAGCAACATTGTGTAAGCATTTGGTATTAATCCAAAAGGAAAATAAACACATGAACATGTGGCCAGCTTGATGTTTTACTCCAAAAAACTACTGGATGCAAAATGTTAAATAAATTTGAGATTTCACTGCCAACTTTAAAATCTGAACTTAAATATGTTATCAACTTTAGAGCAAAAAAAAAAAAAAAGACAAAATGATTTGGTATAAATAAACTTTAAGGGGAAGATTAGTTCATTTTAAATATAGCTAAAATATTTTATTACAGATATTCCTGGAAAGCTCCAGCTGTTTAGCTTATGGAGCTGGGAACCATGGGGGCTCTTGCCATGACACACCAATTGCATGTTCATTTAGAACATGTGCACATCAGATCATAATCATGTTAGCAACATATACTACAAAAAGCATTGGGCTGTTGAGATTTAAGGCTATATAATTCTGTCTTGTAGGGGTAACACCACACATTGTATAGATGCCAGTGACACCTTCCCCAGAAGTGGCAATCAAAAATGTCTCCACATATTCCCACCCCACGGCACAACTCCCCACCCCCACTCCCCTGGAGTGAAGCAATGTGGGTCAGAATAAGCTGAAATCACTTTATGAATTAAGTACATAGATATTTTGGCTGATATTTACAAATACTAGTATGTTTCAAGAACCACCCCTAGAATTTCTAAAGTGAGTGGCTTTTAGAGAGAACACGACTCACTTGGTAGAGCGCTTAGCAGCACACAAAGCCCCAGCATCACAAAACAGTGTAGTACTGTGTGCTTGCAATCCTGTACCTGGGGTGGTGTAAGCCAGAAGACCAGAAATTCAAAGTCAGCCTGGGCCACATGAGATCATCCAGTCTCCCTCCCCCCCCCAAGATGTTTTAAAAAGTAGTTGTGACCTATAGTGAAGTTCATGGTCCACAAATGGGTTGTGTCCTGAAACAAGTGCCTTGGAGCAGCAGTAACCACACAGGTTTGCGTGCCTGGTGCTGTGTAAGTACTAATCACCCTGACAGCACTGCCACATCCTCTACATCCTCTCGAAGGGAAGGGTACTAAAGCAGCAGCATTAAGAAGCCTGCCCAAGCTCGCTCAGCTAGTGTCCCACTCACTGTTTCTCGAGAGAATGGCTTTTTGTGATAGTTTTTACTTAAAACGTAGTTTCTGTGACAGCTTAAGGAACTGAGGTCCCGTTTCCTTGAGCATCCAGGTCTTCAGGTTAGGACCAGCCACCTAGAGACAAGTTGGCCATGCTGCTAGGTGATTAGGAGTTCTGAGTGAGCTGCAAGCACAGGGCAAGCATTCCTGGTCTAAAACGCTTTTGGATAGGGGAAATTCAATAATGTCTGAAAAACTTAAGGTATCCAACATTCCAGATGACACCTTGTGATGCAAACCTAACCAACCTGAGCCATTCTAAGAAAAAGGGCACTGGAACAATGAAGTGGTCAAATAAACCAGAAGACTCTCTCTGGGATGTCAAGTTTCATTTGCTAATGCAGAGGACCTCTGGCTGCCAATAACCTAGGCTTTTATTACCCCAATTTAGAGCTCCTGCTTTCAGATATAAAACTCGTGAGTGATTGGCCTGATTTAAGTCACGTGCTCATCTGTGGTCAGTGTTGCTGCAAGGAGACACTGGGAGGAAGGGAACTTAAACATTAGGCTGCTGTATTTAAAATGTTCAAAAATTAGGCATTAACAGGTAAGAGAAGGTATAAATTCTTAAAATGCAAATAGATACAATGACATCCAAAGCCACCATGCCTGATTTGTGTGTTGCTGGGGATTGAACCCAGGAGTTCAGGCATGCTAGGCAAGCACTAGCCCAACAGCAAAGCTCAGTAGACCTGAGCCTATGAGCAACGGCATGTACTTGAGTTCAGATGTTAGAAGCTGGCCTTTTTAATTCACTGGTACATGTTTTCCTCTCCATGTTTGTTGTTTGTTTTGGGGTTTGTTTTTCTTTTTTTCTTTTATCTTCCAATTAGCCATAACATGAGAATAAAACATACTTAGCAATATTGAACTTAATGTATACTTCTTGTAGATTATATACTAGGAAATTTATAACCAGTTCAGCCCTCCATTAGGCTTTACTTAGATTTCCCCATCTCTCAAAAGCTTAAAAAAGTAAAAACTCAATAACCAGTCAGGTTTTTATTTGTAAAGAACTGAAGTTACAACTGGTCTACAATATATTATCGTAATATAAACAACATAAATAAAAGATCCTGTAGGCCCACTACTAATCTTCCACCCAGACCCACTCAAAGCCATGTCACAATACTCTATGTGGAAGTGCAGGGAACAAAGGTGCAATCCAAGCAAGTTTAAGCAGCAGAGTATAAGGTGCTTCCATTAGCAGTTAACATTGCCAGCAAACATCTGATGCTCCATTTTAGTCACTGAATAGACACACAAACAGGAAGTCTAAAGTTCATACACATGCGACTTAATATGAAAGTGCTTTCTCTTTTCTTAAAAAAATACATCAAATGAACACTTTTTACATAGATAATGGTGTGCTCTTATAATGCAAAATTCACTTCATTTTCAGGTTATACACTGTAAAACTGTAGCTAGGAACACCAGTCGGGGAAGTCTATGCTAAGGTGCTCGAACTACGTCATTTCCTGTGAGGACTCTAATACAACATTCATGTAAGACACATTTCTATAACCTTAATATTTGCTTTCTCTAAGATTAAAACACATTCTCTTGCCCCCTTGGTGGTGCTTTTTTCCTTGATGAATCTTTTGAGATTTTTTTAATTATGAAACTTAGATTTTAGAACAATGGGAAGAACCAAAAGGAAGTTTTTTTTTTTTTATGTGCTTAAAACATTAAAAAATAGTTAATCACAGAAACTTGCCCTGTGAAACCAATTTTAAGCAGTAAAAAGACAAAACATCCTCATTGAATCACGAGGCTTCAACTACCTTTGCCTACTGTCAGCAACTACCCCTGTGCACAGCCGTCTGCAACATTCGACCTTCATTTCCAGCACAAATCCTGTACTTGCCAAGAATTTCTGAAGTTTGGAAAATGAAAACCAAGAAGACCCATCTTTTGAGTGGGGTGATCAGCAGTCCATCAATGTGAGAAATCACACACAAAATTATAATCTTTATATTCTCGGCTGAATTCTGAAGTTCCAAGAATACAGCTACAAAAACAGCGTTAATGCAACAGAGATCAACAGCACGGGATACTTTACAACTTAGGTATACTTTAAAGAACTTAAAACACTTTAAAAGTAACCAGCATCATAGAACAATTTACAAAGGCCAGATTATTGGGCTATTTAGATTAGTATACCTTAAAAAAAAACCTGTTTGAAAGCATCTATCATACATATATATGATATCATATATATATAATCTAACACTTTATTTGGACATTTTCCCACTTAAAAAGCTACAGCTATGATACATAAAAGTTTTTAAAATATATTTTTATATCTTTATAAAGAACGTTAGTATCAACTGATGTTAATATTTAAAGCAAAAACTGCCACCTGATTCACAGAGTCCCAGAGGGAAAAGGGAACTGACCCAATTACAGCTGATTCTCACTCCATCTTGACTACTCAAATCCTTGCTGCCACAGCAGGATCTGCTTCGTTACCAGTTCTGCATTTCATGAGGCCGTAACGAACGCACCCTCTTCTAACTGCACACAATACAATCAGTACCAGAAACAGCAGCAGCAGCATCCTGTTCTCCTGGTCGTCTTTCAGATGTTTCTGGTTTGGAAAACTGCTACACTGTCAATACTGGATATAAATCTCGGTGACTGGTCCTGAGGCTGCCTGTCACAACTCTCACATCACAGTTGGTCACGGTGAGCACTCTTATGTTGTCAACGGTATGTGAAAGGTGGTATGAGAGCGAGCGGTGATGTGATTTGGACCCTTCGGGTATTATTAAACCCTAGTTCCCAGGCAACAGGGCATTAACTGGGAGTAAGTACATATGTGCTTCATCAGCAGTGAGGTGGTTTGGGAAGACTTGACTTGTTTTTGTTTTTTTTTAAATACAACCCAAGTGTTAAATAGTTTACAAATGGATGAATAAGTGCATGAGAAATAGTATTCACCTGTCATTCAGTCAGGCCAGTGGTAAATAACCAATTATGTAGCTCAGGACTGTGTTTTAGAGCTGGGGAAGGGCGTTTCTTCAATAATGACGTAAGTCAAAATTCAACATATTTAGTAGTGCAGGTATCACACTGTATACTCAGATGAGATTCAAAACCAAATAATTGCTCAAGGTGTCACATACAGAGCTAATGTGCCATCTACCAAGTCTCACAGCTACCATGTTTCATCTCCACTCAGTATGGTAATGCAGTGAGTATATTTATGTTACTCACTACTGAAGAAAAATAGTAATTTTGCACACTTTTTAGTGCTACCAAAACATTAAACACAGGCACTATGTACAAGGACTTTAAACACTGTACATATTTAGTTCACGTGAGGCAAGACTTAAAATGCCCCTCCCTTCCACAGCAGCTCACGCCTGTTTCAGTGATGATGGAATCTCTACCCCTCTCTCCACTGCCAGAGAAAGGGCCACAAAGCACAGGTTAACACTGACAAATCCCACTAAGCCAATAAGCAGTAAGCACTCTAAATGTCTAAGATGATGACTGGCATTGATTTAGAGAATATAAAAGGACATAACTACATCCCTCTTTAGTTCATTAAAATTATACCATGCTAGTGTAATGATGTTTTAAATTTATATTGATTTGTTTTTCAAAATTAAAATTCATTCATTATATACCTCTTTAAAAATTTTCTTTCTATACCCAATACCAGCAATATCACGAATAGCAGCAGGTATACACTTGAAAAGCAACAGAAAGAACTCTGCCTAAACTATAAGGTGTTAGAAGATCATTTGTACCTAACATTTTATTAAAATTGTATTTTTAAATAAAACATCCACAAGCTATCAAAAGGAAAAAAAATAAAACCCCTGTGGAAATAATTTCCCATAACTATGGCACTTGCCAGCAAGTGTGTGTGCACATGAGAGTCTGTCTTAGGGAAGCTGGGAGCACATCACAAAAGAGGGCAGGCCTCCTAATGTTCTTCTTTGGAACACGGTAATAATTGTATTTTAACTGGTACCTTGTAACTTTCAAAAAGAAAAAAAAGTTTTCTCAGTGCAATTTTAAAGTAGATTGAACTTGTGCACAACTTGTAAGGTCTTAACATTTTAGGCAACTTTTTTTAAAAAGTTAATGTCATTTTCAACATTTTAAATTGAAGGAACAGCTTTTACTTCAACTATAAACTATAGGGTAATGCATTTTTATAATCTTCTAACACATGAGAAACATCTTCCCAGAGAATTTCTTAAGATGTATGGTTCAATAGGTTAAAATTAAGTATTAATAAGAAAACATTTATTTACATTGATAATTGTGAGTTAAACAGTTCATGTCATGAGTCTTTCTGCTTTATACCAAGAACACAGGCAGGCTTGGGGGACCCAGTCAGGAGAAAAAGCCAATCACCGAACCTCAGACAGATACAACAGACCACCTCACAGTGCCTTTCCTCATGACCGCTGCAAAACTGAGCCAGCTGTGACATCTGATGTGGAAATTCCTATAATCACCCACTCGATCACAACAAACTTCTAAGTTTTCACAGATACTCTCTCCCTCTTTCTAGTTCTCTTAAGAAATCCAGGCTCGCTCACTTGAGTACCATTGGTACTGTTAACATCAGAGCCTCAGAGCAGGGTAAGGTGATAAGAAAAAGAACTCATTTGACTACAAGCACATCTTGACACTGGAGCTAACTTTGGCACGGTGGCACAGACCTTCATTCCAGCACTTAAAAGGCCAGAGGATCACAATTCCAGGTAAGTCTAGGCAAACAAGCCAAAAACACAGTCCATAAGCTCAGAGGTGGAGTGTGAAGCCCTGACTTCAATCCTAGTCCAGCAAACAAGACAAGACATCCTAAGACCTTTATACTGCTATAATGGGAGTCCAACCATCCATTACCATGGGTCATTCCAAACTGCTAATGGCCATCATTATGCTAAATGTCTCATTTAGTTGGCAGTGTCATCTTATCTGCCCTCCCCCCCACATTAAAAACAAAACCCTTTAGGTATGTGAGACTAGTATGGTCTCACATACTAGTTTTCTAAAACTAGTCACACAGTTAGACGGATGGTGCACAAGAAACATACCTAGGAAATGATTTGCATAGATGAACAAAGCGTTCATTGAAATACAACCTGGAAAGTTAAAAAGGTCTAGTCCTGTACAAAATCCTGAAGATTTCCAAGCCAGGATACTACCCAACTCCAAGCCAAGAACTAGGAAGAAAGCCAGACCTGTGTGGTGTGTTTGGAGCAGGGTTGGGGGTAGAGGGGACTAAGTGAAGGAATTCGGTGAGGCCATTCGTGCCACCAACAATACTAGTTGGCAGCAAGTGTTGCTGGCATTCACAAAGGATGAGTCTTCAAACTGCAACATACAGCCAGCCTCTCAGGTTGAAAACATGTTTGAAATGCTTCAACAGTATTACCAGTCAGATTTCATACACTGGACATAGCTGTACGATCAGCTTCATTCACATGCATCAGTAATAGTTTATTCTTTCTAGAATCACGTATACACATGAAATCAAAGCCTCAAATTACATGACTCTATTTCCTCCCTACTACTCTGGTCCAGGATAGCACTGAACCCCTTAAAACATGGCTCTGAGTTCTGAGGCACACAACTAAACAAACTTGTGAGAAACTGTGTCCCTTGAAAGACTTCAATCCAAGATTTGTATTTGTAAACAGATAAGTGACTACAATTTTGCACTTAATATATGAAGGTTGACTAAAAATTATTCAAAGGCATGGTCTCACATACTAGTTTTCTAATACGAAAAACAAAAAGAGGAAAGCAGCGGGATTCCTAAAACACAGAAAACCACTTCCATTTATTTAGGTAAAGCATGAATTTTAACGTCAAAAGTGCAGAAATGTGTTCAGCGTTGCAATAATGGAGTGAGCACCAGTGGGGTCCATTGGCCTCTCAGCCGCTCTCTAGCTCATTCACTGCCAGTTCTTTCCTCTCTTCAGCACCTCTCCTCCCAGGGGACAGCTTTAACCCGGACTTCACACAAGGAACTCCAAGACAGTGAATGGAACCATCACAGCTGCAGGCCACCAAAGCTCTCAAGTATGGAGACAACATTCCTAGGCTGTGCTGATTTATAATGAAGCTGTGTAGCTGTGCTTTACACATGTCTACACAAAGCTTGTAAGTATTGTCAGATAAAGTAACTTTTACAAGCCAGCTGTTTATTTTCCTAAGAACACAGAACTTAAATAAAATGTGAAAAGCATGTCCCATAGTGGAAAGGGGGTTTAAAGTAAGGAAATGCAAACTCAGGTAGCAAAAATAGGAAGAACCCATGTTCCCTTCCTGGTTGTCATTTTTTTTTTCTTCCAAGAAAGTTCTTAAAGCACTTAGTAATACAAAAGGAAATGAAATTGGCATTCTTTCTA
The DNA here is from genome assembly GCF_949786415.1 of Peromyscus eremicus. NCBI lineage: Eukaryota > Metazoa > Chordata > Mammalia > Rodentia > Cricetidae > Peromyscus > Peromyscus eremicus. The sequence goes on along the minus strand of NC_081421.1, from coordinate 27,577,402 downwards.
TCTATGTCATACTGAACGGCCTAATGCTCAGGAGATAGGGGGACACAAACACATTACATGTAATTGAAACTTTGAAACTAGGATGATTAAATTATCTAGAACTATTCCTGCAACAATGGGAGGACTACCAAATGACAGCAAACAAGCCATTTCTAAATCAAACAACCCACTTGTAGGAAAAAAGTGTATTTTCTAGTTGAATTTAAGTTGCGTGGACAACAGAAGATCTGGACAGAGTCAAGGACAAGAAGGTATCTCCAACAGAAACTCCTCTTGTAAGCTGCTTAGGGATGTTTGAAGAGAGTGCTCGGCCCAGGGGTTTCTCATAAACACACAATGAGCTGATTCTAGTAGAAGGGTAGAGTGAATACCTTAAAGACTATAAGTATTTGTAGGAGGGAAGCATTATTGCTGGAGGTCTATACTGGACAATCAATTCTATTTTAACTGTGGATTACTACAATACAGTTTTAATTCCAGAGGAAATTTGCCTCTGTGCCTCCTTCATATAGTAGGCAATCTCTTAGTGCTGCTTAGCTTGTTTAGGAGAATGAGGGGAAAGTCTATGACAACTGCCATGATGACTCATTACTAATAAATGAGATGGACTATAGAGTATCTACCTTTCTTGAAACATTAATAAGAAAATGTGATACAGAGAAATATGTAACAGACTATACTACTGTGGGCTTGAAACATGAGCCTCACACTACGTACACATTCTGAGTCTACACAGACTACCAGTGAACACCTCTTAAACTACTACACTGACAATCCCACAAAGCATACATTCAAACAAGAGGCATCTAAAAGATTAAAAAAATTAGCCACTATATTTTTGTATAAAAATAACCAACATTTTCTAATGTACATAAAGCCAAAAGATAAATATCTGTGATAACCTTTGTAACACCTTTTAGTCTTCTACTAGCTCAACACAATTTCTGAAAAGAGCCATGAAAATGAAGCAGCTCAGACTCTTGCTGTCTCTTACATCTGTGGCCAAGGCTTCGTTATCCGCTCCGATTTCTCAAGGATGTAGTAAAGAGGTACAGAAAGCAGACCAAGTCATCAGCTCTTCTGATGCCCAGCACTTTAAGGCTTTCAGAGCAGTCACAGGAAATTCTGTCTTAATGTCCTAACTCCAGAAAACTGCTGAGTGGAAACTTCTGATTAAGAGAAATCCCTTTAATATTTTGTGGGAAGACTCCAAGGACTTAGTAAGGGAGAAAGAAATGTGTACTCTAGACAGACTGAGCAGGGTTGCTTTGAGAGCACATGGGAAGGGGTCACGGCTCCACTGCCAACTCTCCTTGCTGGAAGAGACTCACAGGCATGATGCATCTTATACCATCAGTGCAGAGCAACAGTCAGGAAAGGTGACCATGGGCCAGTGCCACATCACAGTCACATGTCCTGTAAAGCAGCCTCATCTTATAGACAATTTTATGGATTTTTCTTCCCCTTTCTGGTAATACAGTAAAACTGTAAAAAAAAATACTTCAGCAGAACATCAATGCCATTTGAATAATACTTCACTATACATGTACCCCTTATCATACCCTATCTTTTCGTATGCCCCTGCAGGTGAAAAAGAGCAACACGCAGCACTCTTGGCTCACCAGGGCTTCTCAACCTTGGCACTACTGGCATCTATGACGTATCATTCTTGGTAGTAGTCCTGTGCACTGAAGGATATTCGGCAACATCTCTGGCTGCCACTACCACCTCCTCAACTCCTGGAACAACCCTCTCCAAAACTCAACCCCAAGCTGTGGTAACCAGAATGTGTCTAGATATTGCCAAATGCCCCCTGGAGGACAAAAAGAGACCCCCACTGAGAACTATTGCTCTGAATGTACAGAACCAAGAGGAAAACTGTCTGTCATGCCAATCTGGGTGAAGTCTAGAAGAGAGACTCTGTGACCTCCATAAACACTGCTAATGCAAGAACGCAATCCTTCTTCACAGCCAGAGCATTTGTCTGGAAGATATGTTTTTAAAACATACTGATATATCATTGCACTCAATTCTGTCAATGGGCTTCTAAATTACCTTATATCTCTATGATAACCTTTGGAAAACTAACAGGGTAGAAAAACTTATAAGAAAACAGAATCAAAGGAGAGGGAGTGTAAATCAGTAATTATTTTTAAAAGGCTTCTTTTATATTAATGATAAACATTACCTTTAAAAAATTATCTAGTATAACATATTTCTTTGAAAAATATGGGCCTCTGTAACAAGTCTTTCAGTGCTGTATGTAACTGGTAAAATTAACTTCACCAATGTTGGCTAATTCTGAAAGTGTATGATGAGTTATGGTATCTGGAGAGAAATGTGGGCACTGGAAGTGGCAGTCCCAATGTGCTTGGCCTTCCATCGTCAGTCGAAGATTCTCAGCCAGAGGAGGCTCTACCTTTACCTACTAAGAGGAATAAAATGATATTACATCAAAGCCTCGGCTTCCTGTTAAGAGTCCTTCAGAGAGTTGATGCGTGCACAGATCTTCAGGGCTGGGCCCAGCTTGATGTTCATTGCACTCATAAGATGGTCTTCTTTTAGCAAGAGCAGGGCCTGTCCGTCAATCTCCTGTGCCCTGAACTCATCCGCGACATCCTGGCAGCCTGGAATTCCAGGAGAGGAAGGTTAGAGTCACACATTAGACGAGCTCCTAACAGTGACAGTTCTGCTGTCCCTGGGTCTGAGCACGTGCAACAGAGGCTGATAAACCAATGTCCTGGTAAGCCTGGGGTTCATCCTTGAAGAAGTAAAAACCAAGGAAAGAGCTTACTTGGAAATCTTGCTCTAAGAACATTGCAGAAACAATAGCAAGAGGTAAGAGGGACTAGTCAATACATTGTATTTCCCATGCAAAAAGTCTTTCATTCTGAGGCTTTACACCTCATGGACTCATCTTCCATAACATAACTTCATATATAGGCAGAGTGGAATAAAATGTTTGGCCATAAATAATAATCTAGAAATATTTTCTCAAGTGTCAGATTAAACTTTCATTATCACCCATACCCTTCTTTGAATTCGCATAACTCCAAGTATGTCTAAGATATTTGTAGTGTTCCCTCAGGACAGAACAACCCCACCCCCCGAGGACTATTGTACTAATGTTACAGGACTGCTGACACACACATCAGACCGTTCAACTTGTAACATCAACTTCAAAGCTTAACACCGCTGAACTCATTTCTAGTCTTCATTTCATCTCTGGAACAGTCTATGTAGCCTGTAGGCTGGTCTTAAACTTATTCTGTTTTCCCACATACATACTGGGATTACAGGAAAGTGCCATACTGCACCCCCACCCTTTTTTAATGGTGCTAGGAACGGAACCCAGAGCTCTGGGGATGGCAGGCAAGTGCTCTACCCTGAACATGTCACCACACCCCTCAGCACTCCTCATCTTCATCTTAGTGGAAAAAAAAAAGACATTACAAAGCAAGCTGTCTCTGAAATCATGAAGCTGCAGGACAATCTCCTGCTTCAACCTAAAGCAGGGTTACCTGAACCCGACAGTTCTATGGCCTACCAAAATACCCAATCATTCCTATCATGGGAAAAAGACCTCTAAGTTAGGGAATGAACTAAGGAACCCAAAGGGGAGAGAATGCAAGAACAAGAATGCTTCCTTACAATAGTAAAACTATAAAAGTTAGCTTAAGAACAAGATCGAACATTTTTACAGCCTTTTTGTATTCAATCAGTATTTCAAGGGGAATCACAGAAACAGATGATGAGAAAAGGAAATGGTTAATTTGCACCTTGGAATCCAACAATTTTGCTAGGCTGACTCTCCTCTCCACTGTAAATGTCATCCTCTAGCTTGTACTAGGATAACAAGGCCTACCTTACAGACCCACGAGCACCCCCAAAGCACTACAGTGCAGCACTCATGCATTCATTTACATAAGGACGAGGGAAGATATGATGGACTGGAGAAGTGCCATCCACTGTGGAGAGCATCCGTGGCAGTAACATGTTTCGATCATGTGTTCACTTGTGTGGCCATCCTTTTCCTCAGTGTACCTCACTGACGGTCATTTCTCTCTTCAGTGGGTTTTATAAAGCAGCCAGCTTATCAATGTCTCTATTTTGGTAATTTCTCAGACTTTCAAAAATTTATATTTCAAAATCCTGTATAAAATTTGTATGGCTTTGCCCATGTACCACACATAAGAAACCATATAGATGAAACAGGATTACTCACCATAGAAAAGCCCTTTTTCTTTTCCCAGAGGTAGCTCTCAACAAAACTGACTTCATCCTTCTTTTATGGAAGAACTAACGTTCTTCTCTCCAGTCTTACTTATAAGAACCAGGGAAGGAAAGAAGAGAGAGAAAGCATAGGCTTACTTAGATTCGGAAATCAGGACTAAGGAGAGGAGGACCACAAGAGCTACATTTGGGAATAGAAACAAGGAACTACCAGGAGGAAACATCGGCATGCTCTCATTCCTCTTGACTGGGGTCCCTTCCAGATGTCTGCTTGTAGGTAGACAGTAAAGGCATTGGCAAAATAGTTTTAAAGTGTATTGGGAAACAGCGTGATTAAATAACATTATCATCATTTTTAGATCCCAATTTTCTCAAGCCAACCACACAAAGTATCAGTAGCACAGAAATGAGAAAATAAAGTGACTTATAGAAAGGGGGGGAGGGGACAAACAAGTGCACAGCTAGAAACTCAACGGAAAAAACAAGATTGTTTTTAGTTTAAGTATTCAAGATACTCGGAGTAAAAGTTCTGTGAGTACCTGACACCCTCACTGACGGCAGCTCACACTGTTCCTGACACCCTCACTGCAGCTCGGCTGCCTCACCACCCCTGTCCGAGTGCAGAGCTCTAGGTAAGGCACTGGCCACGCTCCTATCCCACCTCAACCTTCCGGTGTCCATGGTCACTTCTCCCACTTTAAAATCTAAACAAAACATTCTATACACAAACTGACCTCACCCAAGTTGTAAGAAAGACACCAAGTACCACTCAATACTGCAGAATGAACATTTCCCCAAAGACAATAAAGTTATACTGTAAAGAAATAATTCCTACTTTACATTCCTACAGAGAAATCAATCTATGGGTTCACAGATGAGTATAGAATGATCTCTCCAAAAGGGCAGGTCACTAAGGGGTAGTATACAAGATAACCTGCTTTTAGTTGAAACCAGAAGTGTTTCGTGGAGAACTTCCAATGCACCCCAGGTTCTGTTACTTTTCACTCTGATAACAGCTCCGAGATATGAATTTGCTACTTGGAAGCTTTAACACAGTCCCAATGGGTATTTTAATAACATGATAACACAAAGATAACAGAAATCCAGGAGTAAATACAGGTGCCCTGATTACAAGGAAGTTCATCCTATCTGGAAAGAAAATGTAACAGATCACAAAATATAAAATACATAAGCTTGTTCCTACTATGAGAAAAGCTTCTAAAAATACTCAGGAAAAAGAAACAGCCTGAAGCTCAGAAAGTTATTTAAAAAGACCAGAGAGGCAGAAAGAAAGAGAAACATATTTTTCTAGTATAAGATTTACCCTAAGCTACTCTGAGGAAAACTTTCGGAAAGGCAATAACTGATTGCACAAATGGATTATTTGGTCTGCTAAAGCAATTCAGAAATGCTCCCATTTCATCAGCAAGGAGGGAAGAACACAGGGAGGGAGGGTAGGAGGAAGAGAAGAAGGAAGGAAAAGAGGGAGGGAGTGAGAGAGGGATTCAGGACGGACAGACGGACTAAATAGAACCAACCAAGGCTGTCTCTTCTTAACGATATGTATGAACTCAGTAAGACAATATAGTCCAGTTTTTGGTTATGGCTGCTGGACTCTAGTGAAGGAGGAGCAAGGCAAAGTTCTGACCTAATGAAGCAGTCCAGAGTAGGGGCAACACCATGATGCTGGGAAAACTGCCATAAAAAACAACACTTGAAGTAATCCACGGCTCAGCAGTAAGGACAATTTGCTGGTCATCTGGGACAACTAATTTCACTAGACTATACAGCAACTCCCCTACCCAAAGGGAAAGGCACCGCTGCTCTAGGAAGAACCCAGGCTCACAGACATACTACACACCCCTCAGGAAACCCGACTATGAGGAGGGCGGGACGCCTGTCCTGGGTAATCAGGGTGGGTGGACTCCAGCGTTAAGACAGCTGAACTGGTCCAAAACTAAAATTGGTTCTATTTCCTTCAATACTGAAACAATCATCAGTGAAGGTTCACTACCCTAAGAGACCAAGTTGAAAGCAGAGTCTAAACATACTGCTCAGCTATTAACAGAAACCTTAGTTTCTTCATGCAGGTACTTACAAATTGATATGAAATATATATCCTTTAAACAATGTTTTGTTAAAAATTTGTTAAAATAAATGTGTTAAAAATATCTTGTGTTAAAATTTTGCATTTAGAAAAGCTGTGATACAGTAAGAACATTTCAGAGTTCAGTAGATAAGGTAAAATTTAGGGTGGCAGTTTTTAAATTACTATTTCTACATTTATTTCCTTCAACTCGGAGTTTGCTTCTGAAACTTTGGTTACCTTCAAAGGAAGACAGCAACAACATCTCAATAGCGAGCTCAATAGGGAAAGACTGGGAGACGAGCGGGATCGGAGGACATGTTGTGACATTCCCAAAGAGTCAGTAAAGAATTATGTTTTAAAAAAGGTGTCTGATAATAACCCAAGTGAGATGCACTCTTCTAGAAAGCTTGAGGAAAGAGAATAGTACAACTCACAATGAGACAGGAAGGGAACACATTTTTAAAATCTCATTTTCTAGGTGCAAAAGGCCAGAGTTTTACAAGTTAAAAAGAAATACACTGTCGTCCAAACACACATTTAGTGTGGGTCTCATTGTAAGCACAGGCCATACCATCTCTGGCCACCACAAAGACAGTTGCTTCAAGTGAACAGAGGCTGGAGCTGGTGGGGAAGTACCAGAGAACAGGTGGGCAGAAGGAGTGTACCCTCGGGTTAGAATGGATGGATCATCTTAGAGAGAGACAGAAGTTTGTCTATTCCATAGTGTTGATTAGCATTCAAAAAATACACACACACTAAATATGGTCTGTCTTATGTCTGTTTCAAAAAGGGTTAGCTGAGGAAATGGAGAGGAAAATGATTAGAAAATAAAGAAGTAGAAGGGGAGAAATGTCTGACTCGCTCTCCTGCCCTCTCGAAAGAATCAGGCTGGAGAAGACAGAACCTCACCATCCGCCAGCTGGAGTGCCAGAGCAACAGCAGGACAGTCCGTTTGTATTGATTTGGGGGTATGACAGAGTACAGTCATGCGAAGGGATAAGTAAGAGGAAGCAGATCACATTTCAATAGCAAACGCCATTTAATTTACACATAGTTTCTCTAGCCTTTAATGCCAAAGGTGTGGATGGACTTAACATCATTTTCTTGTGAAGGCACAAGAAAACCATCCAGGCTAGTGTGGTGAGCCACATACCAGGCAAAGAATGAATGAAGGCCCAGACATCATCGACCGTCCATATAGAGGGCTCTGTCTGTGCCCCTGGGAGCACGTCACTGTTCTCAGGCATTTTCCTAATTCTCACATCTCGAAGCTCACGTTCTCTTTCCCGCTCACTCTGCCTGCGCAGACGAGTTGTCACAGCAGAGGGCACAGAATCTTCATGAGAAGCCAAGTCTTCTTCTGCAGATGGATAAGTAATTGGAAGCTGGAAAATGCAGTAAAGTAAAATACAGCATTGCACTTTCCTTGAATTTCTGAAAAGGACATTGTACATTGAAGCAAGCTTTCTACAGACCTGCCTAAGGATATGTTCTCTTGCTGTCCCTTCAGGGCCACTTGGACGACGGCCCCGATGCCCAAGACTCTGATTATCAGGCTTACGATTCCAACGACTAAGTGCAAATTTTTTAGAGCAGCTAACGTTGTACCTAAGAAATTCAAGAAAGAAAAATTAAGCAATATATGGGACACTTCATTTAGAATTCAGCTGTAACTTTAAAGTAAAACTGTGACACAGTAAGTACTAGACAATTATTAAGGACTGTAATACCTCACAAAGTACTTCTATCTTACTGAATGGATTTATCCTACAGGTCAAAAATGGCCTCTGTGTCTATCATAAAATATCTTCCAACATAATACTGGACACCTTTAACAAGGTAATGGTATTTCCTCCTGATTATAGAAGAATAATGAGAAACCTGCAAAATGCAGAAGGCGATTTTCCAAGCAGGAAGAAAATCCATGTTTACAGAAGAGATACTTTGTAATAAATATTTCCAATGCTTAATTAAACTATTTTACAAGTAATATATTTGGGGTTTTGTTTTGTCTTATTTTAGTAAAAGGAGTATGCAGATATGTATGTGCAGGTGCAGGAACACATACATGTGCAGACACATATACACATGTGGAGACCAGGGTTTGGTTCTCAGCACACAGTGGAGGCTCACAACTGCCTGAACCCCAGTTCTAGGGAGTCCAATGCCCTCTTCTGGCTTCCACATCAGGCACACACACGGTTCCCATATATTCTTAGAGGCAAAACACACACACATTACTTTTGCTACTGATAACTATTCTAAAGTAACACATGTCATTTTGCTTACCTATGTTTAATGAAAATATCAGGGCTAGAGTCAGCAATACTGTGAGAACTGATAGACTATTTGTCCTCTAAAGCTGCAAATGTACCTGAGAGCCACTGAAATAACTCAGGAAGTGCTGCTGTGTTCATAGGGGTTTATCTGTGGGCTCAGCAAAGTGAGGTTTGATTTCTAACTAACATGTCAGGTGACAGAGCTTACACTAAAGAAGGAGAGAAGTGTCTGGTAGTTCGTCCTTGTCTATCCAGCTCTCCCAGCCTGACACTAAGCAGCCCTGTCAACAGCAACAGCACTTCCCCGACCTGACCCGGCTCCCTCCCTTGCTCTTTCGGCCATGCTTCACTGTGCTGGTGTCCCTGACCGAAGGAGGCTCACTGAAGCAGACTCTGAGTGTCCTGATAGACTTCTAAACAGTCAAGAGGTTATTATATTAGAATATCCTGAAAGATAGACTATTTCCCAAATTGACAAGCGTTTTTAACCAGCATGAGAGAGCTACTGTTCTGTCACATGTTTTATGCAGACTAAAATTCAAGCTAAAACATAAATCCTCCATAATCTTGGGCTGGAGAGATGGCTCAGTGGTTAATAACACTGGCTGCTCTTCCAAAGATTCTGAGTTCAATTCCCAGCAATCACATGGTGGCTCACAACCATCTGTAATGAGATCTGGTGCCCTCTTCTGGCCTGCAGGCATACATGCAGACAGAACACTATACATAATAAATAAATAAATCTTTTAAAAAAAATCCTCCATAATCTTACTCTAGACCTACCATTAATCATAAATAAACATTTGAGTAATGCACTGAAGTGATACGCCTGCTTCTGAAAGAAACTTACTTCTATTATTCTCACTAAAGGTAGTTCTGTGGCAACTACACGAAACGTTATGTTCAAGCAAGAAATTCACTGGCTTTTTAAAAGAACATAAATTTCAAAATAATCAACCTAAAGCATACCTAGGTCTTCTGAATGAGGACCAGGTTTTCTTAGCTGCTAAGCTATCTCTCCAGTCCCTGTATTAATCTTTACAGACTAGTAGTCTATCTGGGCATGGTGGTATATAGTTATGATCCCAGTAACTGGGAAGCAGAAACAGGAGGACCACAGAATGCTGGAGACCAGCCTAGTATTCACAGGAAATCCAGGCCAGCCAGAGCTATATAGCAAGATCCTACATAAAAACAAATTAATTTTAAAATTAACTACTAATTAATTTTGAAAGTTAATTAGTTGTGATTTTTAAAACACAAAACTAATATTCTATCATATACTTATCATGCTATAGGAGAGATTCTCCACAGCATGTCCTTGCACCAGATGACTGCTGCTTCATGAGCATATACTATGAAACTGCATATTAGTGCATAATTATCACTTAGCAAATTCTAGTAATGAGACCCAGAGTAAGTGGGTAAGTAGGTGCCAATGGCACCTAACCTTCCCTGTGTTACCACAGCTAACTCCGACCAAAGCTCAACTGTAACTGAGTCTTGACTTTCTGCAAAAGTTCCTGGTTCTCCCTAAGCAAATCCAAGAACGCCAACATACCTTTTGGCACATGACATAGTACAGAACCGTTTTGACCGTAAAAATTCATTAGGATATCCCATTTTTCCACAGAACTCACACTTGAGCAATTCACTATCCATTTCTTCTAATGTCTCTAAAAAAGAAAGGAAAAGGTAAACAATCTGAGTGTGTCAAAATTTCTTTCAGCCTCTAATTCTAGTTACATAACACTGTCAGACCAGGACTTCACCTTCTTTGGACCCAGAGCCACTCTGGCTGGGCTCCTACTAGTTCCTTGTTTCTCCAGAAAAATGATGTTTTGGGTTTTTTTTCTATACAACAAATACATTTATACAAAGAAGCATAGGTTAGTTTTGCTAAGAATCCAGCATGTCTAAAATATACAAACAGCAATATGTGATTTCTAAACACTGAGAAATGAAGGTGAGTACCCACTAAAAGGGATATTTTCAAAAAGCAGAACGTGGGATATGAACTTGGTACATCGTGCTATGAAGATTCACAGCAAGGAACCCTTTCAATTCCTAATGGAGAGGAGAATGGCTTCAAAATGGAGACATGTTTGTATGTTTGATTTTAATGGGACATGTAAAATATTTACCTAAGAGATCTGTAGTGTATGACCAATTTTATAAATATATGTATTATCAATTTATAAAACAGTTCCTTTTAATGTCAAATAAAATTAATTCTGCTTTTAAAATCTTAAACAGCCTCATAATGCCTGACTATTGGTGTATTTTCTAGGGTGCTCCCTGCTAAGTAAGAATGCTAGTCTTAACCCCAACCCCAAACCAAACCCAAACGCTCTCCTTCATTCCTATCTTGTTTCAGGCACAGCACCTAAGGCAAACAGCTCAATCTTCATGATCTTTCCCAAAGAACTGAAGTAACTAGTACATGGATGCCTGCTCCATTTCACAGTTTCCACATAAGAACTAAGAGTACTGGGGCTGGAGAGATGGCTCAGTGGTTTAGCGCACTGGCTGCTCTTCCAGAGGACTAGGGTTCAGCTCCTAAATGGCAGCTCACATCCATCCATAACACCCATTCCAAGGGACCCAAACCCTCTTCTGCCTCTGAAGGCACCAAGCACCAAGCAGTAGTACACAGACATACATGCATGCATGCGAAATACCTACACACTTGAAAACAACAAATAAAATACAAAGAACTCAGAGTACTAAAACACATAAGTACTCAAAGATCTCCGTGAGACCTAAAACCCACCCTATTACGCCAAGGCACAGTAAAAGGAAAAAGGAAAAGGAAGTCCTGTGCTAACTAAACTTAGTTCAGCAGTGAGCAGCACGTGTGCTTTGTCTGTACTCTTACAAAGTCCGTTGGATGAGGGGGACTGAGTGGACGTGGAGGGTGCATGCTCGGGAAAAGGATGAAGACAAAGGTCCTACAGTGACATGGCCGGCACACAGCCAGGAAACTCCAGCATACTAGAGGAGCAGGAGGAGCACACGATCAAGTGACGGAGGGAGAACTACCGTGAAACACACTGCGGAGTCACAGCGGGCCCTGCAGAGCCCCAGCACACCATCTTACTAAGGAAATTACAAGCCACCAAGTGGCCTTTGGTGCTTTGTGTTTTGTATGTGTGCAAGGGAATCAAACCTAGGGCCTCTCACACCCCGGGCAAATGTTCTACATCTTCAGCACCAGAGTGGCCATTGAAAGGAAACTCTCAAAACTACTTTGGTATGTATGCAAAGGTCACTGATTCAGTCACAATGTAGATGCAATTATCTCAACGTAAGTAAAGTAAAAATGGGCCCTTTCCTAGGATCCCAGCTGTGGAGCTATCATCAACAGATAGTTTCTGGAGAAGGAAAGTCATTTTTTTCTCAGGCATGTGGCCCCTACTAGGATACCCATGCTCCAGGTGAACTCAGGGTTGGGGGTGGGAGACACAAAGTTGAGAGAGAGAAATGATGGGAAAGCTGTCTGGGAAAAGGGGAAGGGGAGAACATAGAGTACATTTAATCAAAACATATTATATGCATGTCTGGAATTCTCAAAGAACAAATTCAAAATGTACTTTCTAAAAAATAAAAAAATTGCCTCTTCCCAAAACCTAACCTTTATCTGTGTCCTTTAGAATTTGATGTTCTAACTCACAGGAATATCATTTTCACCTGAACATCTTGGAAAGCCTGTACCAGAGAGACAGAACTCACTCAACCACTCACTGGTGTAACTACCAAGAGGTAGCAGGTTGCTCAAAGTTTTGCTTCAGACTGTCTATGAATTTCAGAGATTCGGTCCATTATCATCATGGTGGGACATGGTGGCCTGCAGGCAGACATGGTGCTGAAAGGTAGCCAAGAGTTCTAAACCTTGCAGAAAAGTGGACTGAGACACTGGGCGTGGCTTGAGCATATATGAGACCTCAAAGCCAACCTCCACAGTGACACACTTCCTCCAGCAAGGCCACATCTACTCCAACAAAGTCACACTTTCTACTAGTGTCTCCCTATGAGATTATGGGGACCAATTACACTCAAACTACCACATTTCACTCCCTGGCCCCCATAAGCCTGTAACAATATCATAATGCAAAATGCATTTAGTCAATTTCAGAAGTCTCCATAGTCTATCACAATCTCAACAATATGTAAAAGTCCAAAGTTCAAAGTCTTTTCTGAGATTCATGCAATCTAACTGTAATGCCCTACAAAATAAGCAAAAAACAAAAAACAAAAACAAAAAGCAGATCACATACTTTCACCATATAATGGCACAGGATTGTTCCTGTGATATTTCATTAGATTACCACTAATAACCACACGACAGAGTCTATACTATGATGTTTTGAGATTTCCTCTGCCTCTGCCAACAGAATTAATACTCTTCACTTTAGCCTCAGGCAGACTCTTCAGACAAGGGCAAAAGGCAGCCACTTTCTTCACCAAATATCACAAGAACAATCTCTAGGCAACATACTAAAATTCTCTCTTAAACCTCTTGAGCCAGGCCCTGACGGTTCAAATAATTCCTAGCACCTGTCTTCCATGCTTCTACTAGCCTGTTGAGCAGTGCTTAAAGCATTCCAAAGCTTTCATAACCCAAAGTACTAAATTCCAAATTCCTCCAAACAAAAATATGATCAGGCCTATCACAGCAATACCCCAGTCCCTGGTACCAACTTCTGCCTTAATTGGAGTTCTATTGCTATGAAGGACACCATGACCATGGCAAGTCTTATAAAGGAAAACATTAAACTGAGGTGATGGCTTATAGTTTTAGAGATTCAGTCCATTATCATCATGGTGGGACATGGTGGCATGCAGGCAGACATGGTGCTGGAGAGGTAGCTGAGAGTTCTACATCTTGTAGGCACTAAGAAGTGGATTGACACTGGGTGTGGCTTGAGCATATATGAGGCCTCAAAGCCTGCCTCCACAGTGACACACTTCCTCCAACAAGACCACACCTGCTCCAGCAAAGCCACACCTCCAAATGGTATCACTCCCTATGAGATTATAAGGACCAATTACATTCAAACTTCCACAGTGAGGAATTGTTTTTATTTCCCTACAGACTTGAAATCACAGGAGGATTGGCAGCAAAGAGGAGAAATGATCTGGAAACCATCATCAATGCAGTAACTTACCAGGGAAAATAATATGATATTTTGATAAATCACAAGCTATTGTTTGGAAATTCTGATTACAGAACCAGTCCAAATCAAACCATAGTTGATTCTTGTGCTGGTTAGTTTTTGTCAGCTTAAAACAAAATGGAGGGGCTAGGAATCCTTAGAAGCCTGGAAGATCATGAGTAGTCACAGACATCAGACACTGAGCTATTAACACTGTTAGGTTTGGGGTTTGCTTTGATCTGACTGTTACTAGTCCCTAGTTCTCCCCTTTTAGAATAAGAAAGTAGCCAGGTGGTGGTGGCACATGCCTTTAATCCCAGGAATTGGGAGGCAGAGGCAGGTGGATCTCTAAATTTGAAGCAAGCCTGGTCTATAGAGCAAGTTCTAGGGCAGTCAGGACTACACAGAGAAACCCTGTCTTGAAAAACCAAAGGAAAAAAAAAAGAAAGTATATAACTCATTTTAGATTTTATAGGAGCCCATAGCTGAAACTTTTAAAGTGTTGAAAATTTTAAAGACTATGGGACTTTAAAAGTTGGACTATGTTCAGCTGGAGAGATGGCTCAACAGTTAAGAGAACTGGCTTCTCTTCCATAAGTCTGAGTTTAATTCCCAGCAACAACATGGTGGCTCACGACCATCTGTAATGGGATCTAATGCTCTCTTGTGGTGTGCATGAAGACAGAGCACTCATATACATAAAAGTGGGACTATGTTTCATGAGATCTTAGGATGAAAAAGAAAGGAAAGGTTAAAGTTTAAAAGTGTTTGTGTGAGGTTACCAAGGGGTCAACTGTACTGGTTTTTTGTCAACTTGACAAAGAGAGTCATTTGGGAAGAAGGAACTTAAATGAGGAATTGCCTCCATTAGTTGGCCTGTGGGCATGTCCGTAGGGCAATTTTTTTAAACAAAAGATTGATGTGGGAGGGCCCAGCTTGCTGTGGGCGGTGCCACCCCTGGTTCTGGGTTTTGTACAAGACAGCAAGCTGAGCAAGCTATGGGAGCAAGTCAGTAAGCAGTGCTGATTCATGGTCTCTGCTGCAGTGCCTGCCTCAGCCTCCCTTGATGATGGGCTGAAATAATCCTTTCCCTGCCAAGCTGGTTTTGGTCAGGGTTTTATCACAGTAACAGAGAAGCAAACTTGGACAACTCTTTAAAAAGATTTATAAGTACCATGAATTTAACAGTTTGCCTATCTTAAAAATGAGTGTTTTTATACTGAAATTATATATACAAAAACTACAGCCACTAAGAAAATGACCTCACCATTTTACTCTATATTACATTGCATGAACACTGGTGTATACAATAATAAAAATGCTAAAATTATAAAATGGTCCTGGAAAGTTAAAACTATAAAGAACTTAAAAACGTTAGCTTAGCTTTTTTTATTTGTTTTGTTTTGTTTTTGTTTTTGTTTTTTTGAGACAGAGTATCCTAGAACTAGCTCTGTAGACCAAGCTGGTCTCAAACTCACAGAGATCCACATGCCTCAGCCTCCCAAGTGCTGGGTTTAAAGGAGTGTGCTACCACCACCTGGCAAGATGTTAGCATTATGTAATAGTTGTCTATTATGAAATATATTAGCCATCTTTAGGTTTTCCTCTCCTTTCATAGCATCTTTTCCTGTCTCCCTTTAGTCCTTTCTTTCCTCTTCCCATTAAGACTACAGGTGTCAGTTACATGCCAAACCTCTAACACATCCAACAGAGATGACCAACAAAATGCCAAACCCCTTTCAGCTTATTACAACTGCCAAAAAACTTGAGTAATGCCCCTCAAGCCCGAGGTCTTCATCCACAAACCCCTCAAGTCCTAGGTCTTCATCCATAAACCCCCCAAGTCCTAGGTCTTCATCCATAAACCCCCCAAGTCCTAGGTCTTCATCCATAAACCCCCCAAGTCCTAGGTCTTCATCCATAAACCCTCAAGTCCTAGGTCTTCATTCATAAACCCCCCCCAAGTCCTAGGTCTTCATCCATAAACCCCCCAAGTCCTAGGTCTTCATCCATAAACCCCCCAAGTCCTAGGTCTTCATCCACAAACCCCTCAAGCCCGAGGTCTTATTCCACAAACCCTCAAGTCCTAGGTCTTCATCCATAAACACCTCAAGTCCTAGGTCTTCATCCATAAACCCCCCAAGTCCTAGGTCTTCATCCACAAACCCTCAAGTCCTAGGTCTTCATCCATAAACCCCCCAAGTCCTAGGTCTTCATCCATAAACCCCCCAAGTCCTACGTCTTCATCCAGGGTCCTTCTGGGCCTGACTCCAACTGTCTGTTCAGTGTCCTTTGATTCAATGTGCTCCTACAGTTACATCCCCTGTGCATCTGTTCCTATCCTAATCAGAACTGTTTTTCCTGACTGTTATCTTAAATCTATGCTTGCCTCTTTGTCTCTTTTAACACAAAATATAGTTCAAACTCATAAACAGAAGAAATTCACCAAGCTGTAAATAACTTCAGCCAGCTCTGTGTTCTTACTCTCTCTATCTAACATTTGCTGCTCTGTAATGGAGATTCTCTAGTTTTCAACTAAACAAAAAGTTCCTTAAGGGAAGGAGGCTGTGTTTTCACTTCTTTCTGTACATACCCGTCATGTGTCAGCACACTAGCAATGTGTATTGTCCATTATATTTTATAAACTACAAATATCATGAAATATGTTACAAAACTTCCCAGATTTCCACGTTCCTCCTGTGTGTTCAGCAGGATGACATGCTAAACACGTTTTAGCATAAAACCTTCATTTATACACTTCTTACAGATATGAGCAAAAAAAGAAAACCTAAACATTGGTCTTCATTACCTTTTATCTCAAATAAGAAATGTTCTCACATATAATCAACTAACTAAAAACATGTATTTGAAAATTAAATGAAATTAAATTCTAACAATGAAAGCCACCATGATGACCTTGTTTGGAACCTGATTTTAATCAAATGACTGTGAAAGATCATGCTTCAGATAACTGAGGAAATCTGAATATGAATCAGGTATTACACCAAAGAATTATTAATTCTGTTATTTAATTATGTAAGAAAATATCTGCTTTTAAGATATACACACTGTATCAGGGGGCTAAAATGACTACAAGCTTCAGAAAGAAAGGCAGAAGGAATCAAACTGAACTCAAAATAAGCAAAAGTTAGTCAAAGTCAAATATTATACTATTACAGGTTTGGTTGTTCGAATAAGAAGTAAAAATGTTGAATACTTCACAAGAGCTTATAAAACACCACCAATGGCAGGTGCCACCCTTTAAGAGTCAGAAGGATGTAGATTTAGCTTACCAACACGCCATTTAGGTAAATTTAACACTGTATAGAGACACACAATAAAGTAACATTAGCTGAATAAATATTGGCAAATTAATTTTAGAGATCCTAAGGATAATTACTAAGACAAAGATGCTAATGAGTTCACCATTGTAAGCCCTGACTAAATATGCCAAACTGAACAACATCCACTGTAGGGTGGTAACCACATGATAGAACAATCTCTCATGAAGACTCTCCTATACAATACAGCTAGGTTGTTTTGTTTTGTTGGTTATTTCCTTTAAGGAACACATTCAGAACTTCATTTTAAAAAAGTAGGAGCATTTGCTGACTTTAACTAGAAACTCAAGGCATAGCACATCAGTTCTGCATTTACCTGTGTTTGCTTTTCCTCAAGCATTTTGATCATTTTGACTTCTAAGGGATTTTCGGTATTAGAATACAGTCGGTTGAAAAGGAGTCTTTGACAGTAAGGAGATTAACAGTATCTTTCTCTTAGAACAAGTGTTATCTCTTGACTAAAGAGAACACCCTGAATGTAACTGCTTCTACCAGCTTCTAACATCCATCACAAAAGGACAAATCTAAAAACCACATACCTAGATGTTCTATATTTTTGAAGTAACTCCAGTAAAATAGTCATTTGTTACTTAGGTCTGCTTTTTAAAAGCAAGAATTGATTGTCCTGATTCACAAAAAATTTAAATTAATTTTCTCTCATGTATGATAGAACTTGTCCCACCTAGAAATCAAACTAACATTGTACAAATCAGCACCAATGTTAGTGCTCTTTTAGTTATTTAGTTATAAGAGTGGTAGCTTACCCATTATTCTGGTCAATAGAGTGTTTACATACTCACTGTATGTACAAACCTGAATTCTTTCCAAGTGAAAATCCATGCAGAATAAAAAGCCACACCCTAGTTCAAGTGGTAAAAGGCAAAGTTAGAGAAAAGATTTGATGAGATCCACAGACCTTCAGCAATCATGTCTTCCATCTCTGTGTCAGACGAGTTATCTGCATGCTTTGTGTTATTCTGTAGCTCTGGCTGAACACACACAGAATTTACCACCTGATTATCCAAAAGAGGCCTCTTTTTCACAGGTTGTTCTATCAGCAAAGATGAACGACTTACCTTCAAATGGAAAAGAGAATGAAACGATCTGTAAAAATTAGCCAGAAATAAATGAGTCTAATTTGTAAAATGACCCTCTGGAAGAATGGTAGCTGTGATATTTACTTACTCAATGATCAGATCCAGTCATTAAGGGTAAATAAAGTAAAAGGTTCTATACATATGCACTTACTGCTAGCTAGCAGCAGAATACATACTGCAGTGTCTGTCAAATACAATGCACTGCTGCTTCAGGCAAGTACCTAAAAAAGTCTTCAAATCTAGTGCTTCCCTATATTTATAATACTAAAACAGAAGCAGTCAGATTATCCTGCACCACGGGAAAGCATTCAAAGAGAAGTGGTTGCTGCTTGAAGTGATTTATTTTACAGTTCTGGGGATTGAATCCAAGGTCTTACACTGAGCTATAGTTTTTTGAGGGTTTTTTGTTTGTTTGTTTTTTGTTTTTGGTGTTTTTTTTGTTTGTTTGTTTTGTTTTTTTTGTTTTTCGAGACAGGGTTTCTCTGTGTAGCTTTGCGCCTTTTCCTGGAACTCACTCAGTAGTCCAGGCTGGCCTCCAACTCACAGAGATCCACCTGGCTCTGCCTCCTGAGTGCTGGGATTAAAGGCGTGTGCCACCACCGCCCGGCAGCTATAGTTTTCTTTAGCATGTCTTTAAGATGCCTTTCCCTGGGCTGGAGAGATGGCTCAGCGGTTAAGAGCACTGGCTGCTCTTCCAGAGGACCGGAGTTCAATTCCCAACAACCACCTGGTGGCTCACAACCATCTGTAACGAGATCTGGTGCCCTCTTCTGGCCTGCAGGGATTCATGCAAGCAGAGCACTGTATACATAATAAATAAATAAGTCTTTAAAAAAAAAAAAAAAAAAAAAAAAAAAAAGATGCCTCTCCCTATGTAGTTCCTCTTGCCTCAGCCTCTGTCTTGTCCTATGCAATGTCCACGTCCAGCCTCACTTTTCACGGTACTATTCAGTTCAGCAACTCTTTTTCCTAGAGCCTTGAACACACAAGATTAGCTCTCTAATACAAGGCTGTATATATCTGCAGATTTTTTTTGTTGTTGTTGTTTTGGTTTTTTGAGACAGGGTTTCTCTGTATAGCTTTTTGCGCCTTTTCCTGGAACTCACTTGGTAGTCCAGGCTGGCCTCGAACTCACAGAGATCCGCCTGGCTCTGCCTCCCAGTGCTGGGATTAAAGGCGTGTGCCACCACCACCCGGCTATCTGCAGATATTTTATCATTCAGTGGTAAAGATCAGGGAAGAGTCATGGGTGTGTTCACCCTTGGACAACGGATACTTTACCAGCTGAGCCTTCTCCACAGCTCACATGCCCCAAGAATGAATGTGTGTGTGTGTGTGTGTGTGTGTGTGTGTGTGTGTGTGTGAGAGAGAGAGAGAGAGAGAGAGAGAGAGAGAGAGAGAGAGAGAGAGAGAGAGATGGATGGAGGGAGGGAGGAGGGAGGGAGGGAGGGAGGGAGGGAGGGAGGGAGGGAGGGAGGGACATGTGAAGGGGAAAGGATGTACCATAGCACATATGTGGACAGCAGAAAACAACTTTGTGGAGTTAAGTATGCTCTTTCTACCTCTATGTGGGTCCCAGGGGTCAAACTCAGATTGCCAAGCTAGCATGGCTTTTACCTGCTGCACCATCTTGCTGGTGGCTTTTAAAAATACAGAAACACCAAATAGACTGGACCAGAAAACAAATTCCCTTTGGCACATAATAATCAAAAACTAAATATACAGAAAAGAGAAAGTATTAAAAGCTGCAAGGAAAAAGACCAAGTAACATGAAGGTAAACCTACCAAAAAAAAAAAAAACCAACTGGCTTCTAAATGGAGACTCTTCAAGCCAGAAGGGCCTGGACAGATGTTCTATTGACTCTAAGAAGACTATGGATGCCAGCCCAGACTACTATACCCAGCAAAACTTTCAATCTCCATAGATGGAGAAAATCAGACATTCTATGATAAAACCAAATTTAAGCCAAATCAAGGAGATACAAATTAGAAAGGAAGAAGTTAAAGTATCTTTATTTTCAGATAATATGATAGCATACATGAGTGACCCTAAAAATTTCACCAACGAACTCCTACAGTTGATCAACACTTTCAGTAAAGAAGCTAGATACAAAATTAAGTCATAAAAATCAGTAGCCCTCCTATAAACAACTGACAAATGGACTGAGAAAGAAATCCAGGAAACAACACCCTCCGCAATAGCCACAAACAATATAAAATATCTTGGGGTAACTCTAACCAAACAAGTGAAAGACTTGTGTGACAAAAACTTCAAGTCTTTGAAAAAAAGAAACTGACGAAGATATCAGAAGATGGAAAGATCTCCCATGCTCATGAATCAGTAGGATTAAGATAGTAAAAATGGCTATTTTACCAAAAGTAATCTGCAGATTCAATGCAATCTCATTCAAAATTCCAACATAATTCTTCACAGATCTTGAAAGGAAAATTTCAGCTTCATATGGAAACACAAAAAAAAAAAACAAGATAGTTAAAACAATCCTGAAAATAAAAGAACTGCTGGAGATATCACCATTCCCGACCTCAAACTGTACTATCAGTAATGAAAACAACATATTATTGGCATAAAAACAGAACATGTCCAGCAATGGAAACAAACTGAAGGCCCAGAGAAACCCACACACCTATGACCATCTGATTTCTTATTAAGAAGCCAGAAATACACAATGGAAAAAAGACAGCATCTTCAACCAATGGTGCAGGTCAAACTGGATGACTGAATGTAAAAGAATCTGAATAGATCCATACTTATCATCCTGCACAAAACTCAAGTCCAAATGGACCAGATCTCAACATAAAGTCACACACACTGAATCTCACAGAGAAAATGGAAACAGCCCTGAATTCACTGGCACAGATGACATTCTAAACAGAACATTGTTAGCACAGGAACTAAGATCAACAATTAATAAATGGGACCTCATGAAACTGAGAAGATTCTGCACAGCAAAGGACACCATCAATACAACAGAGCAGCAGCCTCCACAATGGGAAAAGATTTTTACCAACTACTCATCCAATAGAGGACTACTATCCAAAATATATAAAGAATTCAAAAAACTAAACATCAAGAAAACAAATAACTCAATTTAAAAAATGGGTAAAGATCTACAATGCTTAGCTCAGTCATCATCAGAGAGGCTTCCTTCTGCATCAATGAGAATAAATATAGAGACCCACAGCCCGACATTATGCAGAGAAGAGAGGAACCTTGGAACACTCAACCCTAAATGGGATGTCTCCATCAAATTCCTCCCCTCAGAGTTCAGAGAACCCTGTGGAAGAGGCGGCAGAAAGACTGTAACCAGAGGGATGGAGAACAGGACACTGAGAAAGCAAGGTCCTCTAAACCTTCTAAACAAGATCAATGCACACACAAACTCACAGACTGTGGCAGCATACATGGGGCCTGCACAGCTCTGCACCAAATGGGGTCCTAGAGCTGAAAGGAGAAGGGGACACATGTCCTCATCCCTAACCCAGAAGCGAACTCCAACTGATAACCACTTGCAAATAAAAATTTAGTTTCCTCTGCTGTGGGATATTCTGTATGGCAAATGTGTTGCTGATTGGTCAATAAATAAAACACTGATTGGTCACTGGCTAGGCAGGAAGTGTAGGCGGGACAAGGAGGAGAATAAAGCTGGGAAGTGGAAGGCTGAGTGAGAGAGACACTGCCAGCCTACACAATGACAAACAGCATGTGAAGATGCCGGTAAGCCACAAGCCATGTGGCAAGGTATAAATTTATAGAAATGGATTAATTTAAGCTGTAAGAACAGTTAGCAAGAAGCCTGCCACAGCCATACAGTTTGTAACCAATATAAGTCTCTGTGTTTACTTGGTTGGGTTTGAGCGGCTGTGGGACTGGCAGGTGAGAGAGATTTGTCCTGACTGTGGGCCAGGCAGGAAAACTCAAGCAACATTCCTCCAAGGGAGTCTCAATGCAGAAACAAACTACTCTTTAGTCTGCATGTAGGTTGTAGGCCAACAGAAAACAAATTCAACAGCATTATTGGAAGTTCCTTGTCTTATAGTGTCTTATCAGGGCTTTTTTTTAATTATCTTTTTATTTTTATTTATTTATGTATATTTTTTCTGTTTCTTTTTACCCTACAAATCCTTTGCATATACATTAATTAATGGCTTCCAGATTAGTGTTTTTATGGGATTCTTGAGTGTACAAACAAATGGATCTCTGTGTCAAATCTGTTTTATGTGCCTTTTCTTGGGCTCTTTTCCTTGTTTTTGTTGTTGTTGTTGTTGTTTGTTTGTTTGTTTTGTCCTCTTCTGGTGTATTAGTTTTTATCTTTTCCAATTATATTTTATTGTATTCTTATCCTTTAGAAGCCTGTTTGTTTTCTAATTAGAGACAGAAAGGGGACAGATCCAGCTGGGACGGGAGTTGGGAAGGAACAGAGGAGCAGAGGGAGGGGAAACCATAATTAGGAGTATTATGTGAGAATAAAAGCTACTGTTTTGTTTTTTGAGACAGGGTTTCTCTGTGTGGCCCTGGCTATCCTGGAACTTGCTCTGTAGACCAGGCTGGCCTTGAACTCACAGAGATCTGCCTGCCTCTGCCTCCCAAGTGCTGAGATTAAAAGAGTTCACCACCACCACCTGGCAAAAGCTACTTTAAATAAAAAGAAAAAAATCTGATTAAGCATTTTTTCAAGTTCTTCCTTCAGAAGCTTTACTTTTTCCATATAAATGCAACACACACAAAGATGAACATTTTAAATGCTAGAGATGAAATCCATAGCCACATACATGCTAGGCAAGACAGTACCAAAGACCTATACCCTGAGTCCACACTTCATATATTTTACAGAGAAGGATGCTAATGCTCAAGGAGTTTAGAGTACTTCTTTACAAAGCAATATCAAGACTAGCACCAAGTCTTGCGACTCCTTCAGCAACCTAACCACTGTAATTATAGAACAAACAGAAACTCAACACCACAAGGTTAACATCAACAACAAAACAGTCATTGTGTTCAGTATCATGAATATTTAATTTTAGAAATATTTTCAGGAAAAAATTAAATCAAGAATATGTACTGATTCTTTAAGCAAGCCCTCAGCTAATCTGGAAAGAATGCTGGTTATGGAATGGTAGGGAACTACAGCTTATTAGAAATTTCTACAAGGACTGGAGAGATGGCTCAACAGTTAAGTACACTGGCTGCTTTTTCCAGAGGACCCTGGTTTGATTCCCAGCACCCATATGATGGCTCACAGCCACCTGTAACTTCAATTTCAAGCGTCCAACACCCTCTTCTGCCATCCGAGGACCATAGGCATACATGGTTATGAGACAAAACTCTCATATCGACAAAATAAAAAAAATTATTAAGAGTAGAATCAAAATTTTAAATTAAAACATTTGTATTCATTTCAGTAACTGAATATGCCTCAAGCAAAATTTGTAAAAGTAATTCTATTATGTAATGCTGCTAATGGCCTATACTTCTAGTGGATGAGGAAACAATCTTTCTATAAAATAATAAATCAGAATACTACTACTTCTAGAAATGTATGCTAAGAAAACTATTTAAAATCTGGACAACTTACATACAAAAGTATAATACCTTTCTCCCCCACCTCTGTGTGTGTGGTGGGTGCTGAAGATCTGAGCAAGCACCTCAAACATGCTAAAAATACAACCTACCACTAAGCTGTATCTTAGAGTATTTAAACAGTGATAAAATGAAAACAATGTTTGAGAGGATTTTATATATTATGGTTGTCCATAAAGTAAAATATTATGTCACCTTTCAAAATGTACAAAAATGTTATTAATGATATAGAAACAAATGCTTATTTATGAAGTATAAAAAATAAAGAATTGTATATACAATAATAATCTTGATTATATGAATATACATGCACTGTGAAATTAGTACTTGTTCTATATAGTTCAAGTTTTAAAGCACATATTACTTTTATAACATGAAAAAGTAAAGCTGTAATTGTCACTACAATAGTGATAATAAATAATAGTTATGGCTAGTAAATGCCAGGTATAGCAAAGAACAGTGCTAGCATATTTAATTCTCACACATCCAACGAGCATCTCCATCAGGCAGATAAGCAAAACTAAGATTGGAAATGGCTAGTTCAAAATGTCTCAGAACCGATACAGGAAAATACATAAAAGATTAGACAGTTAAAATTCTATATTTAAAAAAATCAACCTTTAAAATAAGATAAGTCTTTCCTTAGAGAACAATAGTAGACAACTTTTAAGATAGTGTTATATGGCTACAAATAGTTTCTAAAACACAAAAAGCTTTCTACTTACAGGAAAGGGCTCCAATCCCTCCTGAATCACGAAACCTTCGATTACGTGGGTCAAGATCTGCGGCTTCACAATAGCCTGCGGAGGCTTGTTTTCCAGGTGGGGGGTGCCGCTGGCCATAGCCGTGATAGTGCTCCTTGTGGCAGCAGCTGGCATTAAGAGTGGCGGTGGAGGAACAGAGCCATGAGCAGGGTCGGATGGAGACTTAATCACTGAGGCACTGACTGAGGCCACAGCAGGCAACTCCACTTGCTCTGAAAGAAAAGGGAATGGACCTTTAGCGTCTGCCCTGCAGAGATGGAAGCCCACTCAGATGTGCTGTTTTCAGGAACAGTATGCTTACAGTCTCATTTAATCTGCACAATACCCACATAAGGAAGAAGCTAATATCCCCACTCTATAGACATACACTAACATGCTCAAAATTATCATCTAAAACATTAAAATGCCCTAAATATCATTTTCAAGAGTAATTACAAAAACGGTCAGTTGAGTTTGTCTGCTTTTAAGCTAAACAGATAATAAATACCTTACATTCCTCTCTATTCCACATGATACAGATGGACAGATAATCGTTTTGAAAATGTAAAAAAGGATCACAAACCCTACAAAGTAGGAATTGCAGTGATTTAGGCAGGCCATAGACTGTAACTTCAAAGCAGGAAGATCCTCCAAATCCTCTCAAAGGCACTTTGCTTTCTTTCAACTAGCATAGCTGTGTGTCCTGACTGGGGAAATGCTGGAGCACTTGGCAGGCCCACAGGAGGGTCAGCTGACTATCTGATGGGTGGAAAAGCTACTGCCCACCAGCAGCACCAGCCCTTGACTATCAGTACTACAGCAGAGAGGAGAAGCAGCTTATATCTAGACATACTAGTGAGAACAGACTTCTGAAGAAAACAGAAGGCATGTATGCAAAGACACTGGGCACGCAGGTGGCCCATGTCGTGTTCAATGCTTTCATGTTGGACTTCATCTCATCTATAAGTAGCCTATGGGTGGTCAATGTTATCATCTCTATCTTACAGACACAGACAGACTAACTTACGTGCCTTCACGGCACACCACAAACAGACAATGAAACTGGGGCATGTCCCAGACAGTATGATGCTAGAGCACATGGAAACTCTTCTCCACAATCGTATAAAAAGGACTGACACCAGCCCAGTAGTGGTGACTCATGCCTTTAATCCCAGCACTCAAGAGGGAGAGGCAGGAGGATCTCTGTGAGTTCAAAGCCAGAGCGAGTTCCAAGACAGCTAGGGCTACACAGAGAAACCTTGTCTCAAAAAAAAAAAAAAAAAAAAAAAAAAAAAAAGATTGACACCACCAGTTAATGATGCTAAAAATATAGCTACCTTAGGTAGGAGAGAAGAAAGAATAGGCTCCCTGAAGAACAAAAGCCCAACTGATAAAGTAGTGCAGTAGGGACTGGGGTTATAGATCAGTGGAAATGCATGAGTAGCAAGCACAAAGATAAACCCCCGGGATCATAAAATACATATTAAAATTCAAAAATAAAGAAATGGAAACACGAAAAACTCACCCTTAGTAAGACCAATGTAATTAGTGTCCTGTAGGATTCACCAACACTATTATAGCGATAATAAAGTAACCTATCTTCACAAAGATAAAATATTGAAACACCTGTTTAATGCTATATAACTGACCAGGTAGGGTCGTGCATGCCTTTAATCCCAGCACTTAAGAAACAGAGGCAGGCAAGATCTCTAAGAGTTCCAGGCCTGTGAGGGCAACAGAGTGAGATGGTGTATCAAAAACAAACAAACCCCTATGCACAAAATAAACCCAAAGCTACAGAATCTATTTCACTGGGAAAGGAGGGAGAGGAAGATAAAGAGGGGGAGGAGGGTGGGAGGAAAGGGCAAGAAAAGAAAAGCATCCACAGAATGGTAACTTGCTAATGTCTCTGAATAGAAGCACAACTGTCCACATTTATTATCAAGCAGGAACACTACAGTACCCCTACCCATGTGTCAAATCACATATACTTCTATGGGACAAAAGACAAAAAGCAAAAACTATGAGGTATGGCTGAAAGTCATGTTTCTATATATAAAAACAAATCTATGAGGAACTAAAATAAAATCAAATTCAAAATAGCCCTTATAGATTTAAAGACACTTTCTTACTCAGTAAATATAAAACTACATGCTATGGTTTAAATGGACATTCCAAAATTCCTGTGTTAGAAACTTAATCCTGAATGAAGTGTTAAGAAGTAGAACTTTAGGGAAGGTGAGTAAGACTCATGTCCATCATGGAGGAACTCTGTAGGATGCTTCCACAGTGTAATAGCTCACCAGGAAGTTCCTTACCGGGTACAGACCTTCATCGTATAGTACCCACACTCCAGAAACACCAGCCAACTCTATTCTCTTTAGTCTAAAGTCCTAAGTCTATGGTCTATTTACTTTTTCTGAGATGGTACCTGTTAGGTAGCCTAGGCTGGTTTCAAACTCCACCTCTTCCTTCCTCAGTCTCCTGAGTGATGATGCTACAGGCACATTCCACCATAACCAGCCCAAGTCTACAAAATGGACTAAGACATGGCATTACGTATAGTTTTTCTAGGAAATACAGATCAGTGATAATCTGAATTAATCTTTAGATCATGTATATAATAAAGTCCTCTCAAGTTGTGTTAAAAACTATCTGCAAATTACTGTCTTTTTAAAAAATCAATATCTATTATTTGCCAATTTTTAAGAAGCTGTTAA
The DNA here is from genome assembly GCF_949786415.1 of Peromyscus eremicus. Taxonomy (NCBI): domain Eukaryota; kingdom Metazoa; phylum Chordata; class Mammalia; order Rodentia; family Cricetidae; genus Peromyscus; species Peromyscus eremicus. The sequence goes on along the minus strand of NC_081421.1, from coordinate 27,550,145 downwards.
AAAAGCAAAAGCATGAACAACACTGGCAATTTACACCCAGAAACACTATTACTGTGCTGTCCTCGGCAGCTCTCAGGGTCTGGAACAGGCTACTGTGTGTACTATTCACAGGTACACACTGGGCATAAATTTGTCCTATCTTGTTTATGTGGAAACTTCTAAAGATGTTTACAGATTTATGAAAGTTGAGTCATGGATAGGAACAAGTCTACTTTTTAGGATTTATTGGTATTTTATTTATATGTACATATAAATTTGCAAATATTTATTTATATTTATATGTATGTGCCAAGTGTGTGCCAAGTGTGTGCAGTGCCTGTGGCGGTCAGAGAGGGTATCAGGCCCCTGAAACTGGAGTTACAAGCAATCGTGTCGCCGCCATGTCCATTCTGGGACCCAAACTCCAAGTCTCCGCAACAGCAGTGAGGGTTCTTAAGCCTTGAACCATCTCTCTAACCCCAAATAAGTCTGTTTTTGTAAGTTAGTTAGTGCCATCGTTTGATAAGTTATTCTAAATATCACCTGCTTCCTTTCCCCCTTCCGCATACCACAGAGGAATGAAGTAAATTACAGCAAGACTGAAGGGTCTGCGCTGGAGCTGGCAACATCCAGAAAGACAGGTTGGAAGGGTCTCAGACAGTCCACAAGGGAAAGATCATGAAGACAAACCTGTGTCCCAACACTTCCCATCTGGTGTTAGAAGCAAGAGCACACTTAATTTGTAATGAAAGCAGAACCACAATCAAGTTTTTTATTCAAGTACGCTGATTGTCTACTTCTGAGTCAAAACTTCGGGACATCTGCAGCAACAAATGCTTTCAGCGTAAATAAACTATACATACTGGCTGAAAATGAAGGTTAGTAGTAGAGCTTGCTAGTATGCCTAAAAACGCTGGTTTTCATCCTCAGCACCACCAAAAAGTAAAAAGTAAGTAAGGAAAAAAAAAATGCAGAAACAGTCAGGCTTCATGGTGTGCACCTTTAATCCTAGCACTCTGGAGGCATGAGGCAGGTGGGAGCTCTGTGATTTCAAGGCTAGCCTTGGCTACATATAGAGTCCTAGGCCAGCCAAGACTACATAAAGAAACCCTGTCTTTAAAAACAACAGAAAACAGAAATATCTGATCCTGCTGATAGGTCTCCCTGTGTAGCGCAGGCTGGCTTCAGACAACCGGTTTGCCTGGAACTCATGATCCTCCCACCTCAGCCTCCTAAGTACTAAGATTACAAGCATGTACCCCACACCTGGTATCGTCCTTAGGACTTTTTAAAAATGTATCACTGTGCAGCCATGACAGGCCTAGAACACGCAGAGATGCTGGCCTCTGCCTCATGACCGATGGGATTGGAGGCCTGCACTCCCATGCCCAACGTATGTTCTATTTTTAAGAGAGAAAAGAAAGCTGATTTTCTCCTCTCTCCTTCCTGGACAGTCACTTAGGGAATAGCTTCGGTGAGGATCTAAATGGATGCAGCGTGGTCAGGAGGAAACCAAGTGCTGCTTTGATCAGACCCTCAGGCCCCCGATGCAGTTGGCTTCCATGCTTATGACAGTGACGTCCTTAACTGAAAACAATCAGGAGGGCCAGGAAATCATCAGAACAACACAAGAGTTTCAGCTAAGCCTGAGCCAATACTGGAGTCACTTAGATCAGAACTTAAGTACCATGTATGTTAAAGAAACCTTTAAAGCACTTAGTCAGAATATAACTTCAGAGTGCTTTTAATTTGAAAAGTGTAGTGTGTGTGTGTGTGTGTGTGTGTGTGTGTGTGTGTGTGCAGACACACGCATCTCCTAGCGCACATGTGGAGGTCAGAGGATAACTGTTAAGGAGCTGGCTTTCACTGTCTACCTTGTTTGAGGGAGTATCCCTTGTCTCTGCAGCTGCCTAGTTGAGGCCACCTAGGCACAAGCCTCCAGGCAATTCTCTGGTCTCCACTTCCCATCTCACCATAGGAATGCTATGACTCCAGATGTGACCTACGGCAACCAGCTCACTGTATGACTACAAGAACCTGAACTCAGGTCACCAGGCTTGCAGGACAAGCACTTTTACCCAATGGGCCATTCCCCATTTTTTTTTTTTTTTTTGTAAGATTTATTTATTTATTTATTATGTATACAATGTTCTGCCTGCACACATCCCTGCAGGCCAGAAGAGGGCACCAGATCTCATTACAGATGGTTGTGAGCCACCATGTGGTTGCTGGGAATTGAACTCAGAACCTTTGGAAGAGCAGCCAGTGCTCTTAACCTCTGAGCCATCTTTCCAGCCCCGCCATTCCCCATTTTTGGAGGGGGTGGTGTAAGACCTCATGTAGCATAGGCTGGCTCAAATGCAGCCCAGATAACCCTCCTTCCTTCACCTTCAAGATGCTGAGATTCTGGGCACTTGCCACCATGCCTGGGCTCATATGGTGCTGGGAATGGAACCCAGGGCTTAGTTTGTGCATGCTACGCAAGTGCTCTATCAGCTGAGCTACACGCCGAGCCCCTAATGTAATCTTCTGATTAATTTTAAGTGTGTGTGAAGGTCAGAGAACCACCTTGGCTGCTGATTTTTAGACAGGGTCTGTTTGGTTGTTTGCCGATACATACACCAGGCTAGCTGGCCCCCAGGTTTCTGGACATTCCCTTGTCTCCAGCTCTCATCTAACTGTAGGAACACTGGGATTACAGGTGGACACCACTGTGCCTAGCTTTATGTGGACTCTGGGGGTTTGAACTCAGGTCTCCACATTTGAGCAGCAAGTGCTTTACCCACTAAGCCATCTCCCCAGCCCCTAGATAGAACTTTACAGATAGAAATAGCTAACACAGGAATGTGAATAGGCACATGATTATTAAATCACAATGCTTGAAACATCATGTTTTCATTTGGGTGGTGCTAAACATTTTATAATCCAATAACTTTCCACTGCTATTTAAGAATTCCCCAAGAAAACAAGTAAATTTTATTTATTCTTTAATAAAACAATACTCTTCATGCATTTTTAAATTTTAAAAATAATCTCTTTTCCTACAGTTAACAGTAATGTTAATTTAATGCCATCTCTAATGAAAAGACAATTTCCTATTACTGACATCTACGAAGAAGAATCTTCTCCTGTATTGTGTGTTTCCTCACCTAACAGAGGCTGTTCAGAGGTCAAATCCTCTCCTCGCCCCACGGTCACAGCTGCTGGAGACAGAGTCGGGGGTGGTGGTGTTCTGTCCATTCTGGCACATTCATCTGACTCCTCTGGCATTTCCTCCTCGCACACATCTTCTACTTGATAAACCTGCAATGACAAATCATACTGCCTTGAAATAGTTCCAAAAATAACATTTAATGTGGTATTCTGAATTTAAAAAATTCATTCTAAATGTATTCAATTTAAAAGCAAGGCAAATGAGTATAATGACAAGCTGAAGGGAAAACTTGGAAACCGCTCAGCAGTGCACACTGAAAGCATGCTGTGGGCCAGTACATAACCAGGAGTCATGGGGCTTCCAAATGATAATGACCATATCTGAACACTTTTCAAGAATAATAAAAAAAAAAAAAGGTCTTGGCTTTACACAATCAAATAACTATTTTAAAAACACCATTGCTTCTGTTAATGTCTACCTATCATGACTCAGAATAGGTACCAGTAAATTTTATAGACACTTAAGTAAACTTCCAAAATAATGTGTGTCAGGCCAATATAACACAAAAGAAGTTATATGCAAGATTACTCACTGTTATTGAAGACTAAATTATAAAAATTATTGTATATGAAACTGCAGAAAAGTCAGCAATCACATTCTCATTCCCTTTCTGCTCTACTCAAAAATCAAATGAATTCTTAGGAGCTAGTGTGATTTATACAGAAAACATTTTTCTCTAAAACCAAACGCACAACCTAAGCTACGTGGCTCTATCACTGGTTCCCATGAGGAAGGTTTAGTCCCTTTAATCCAACAGTGAAGGTTTAATGAAAGATTGTGACATCAAATTCACAGGAGAAACCATGTAATTAAAGCTAAATTACTCAACTAACATTTTATTGAGCATAAGGATCTAGAAATTAATAGATGTACTTTAATTGGTTGCTACTTATGAAAGATGACCCTCTACTAACAAAGCTACAAGACAACTCATTTCCTTTCGTGTGGCAAAGCTTTCACTTAAATTTACAAAGATTGAGAGTTTTTTTAAGATTTCTTAACTAATTAACATTGAAATAAATCTTTTTTTTTTTTTTTTTTTTTTTTTTTTAATTTTTATTATGTATACAGTGTTCTGTCTGCATATACACCTGCAGGCCAGAAGAGGGCACCAGATTTCATTACGGATGGTAGTGAGCCACCATGTGGTTGCTGGGAATTGAACTCAGGACCTCTGGAAGAACAGGCAGTGCTCTTAACCGCTGAGCCATCTCTCCAGCCCCGAAATAAATCTTAACAGTAAAAAAAAAAAAAAACCCTGAACATTCACAAAGTTAACTTTAAGTGATATCCATTATTACATTTATAGTTAAATTGTTGAAAAAATGATAATTTGAGGTGTCTAGAATTTAATATGAAAATAATCAAGATTTTTGAATCTAGCATAAACCATGTAAAGTACTATAAAGTTTCATTTATAGGGATATGCATAACATAAGTAGTACTGGTTTAAAAACCAGGAACAAAAACTCTAAGCACTACTTAGAATAAACATCATCCAGGAGTGGTGGCTCAAGCCTGTAACCCTGCATTTGCAAAGCTGAGACACAACACTGAGTTCAAGGCCAGCCTAGGGGCCTAACAAGAGCCCATCCAAACAGCAAAAAATGATTAAACAGGAGTTTTGCTTAAGAAGTAAATTTTCTGAGGGTGGTAGTGGTACACATGTTTAATTCCAGCACTCAGGAGGCAGAGGCAGGCAAATATGAGTTGGAGGCCAGCCTGGTCTACAGAGTGAGTTCAGGACAGCCAGGGCTACACAGAGAAACCCTGTCTCAAAAAATAAAAACAAAACAAATCTAAGATCCCACTAGAGTTATTTTATATTTAACATGATATCTTGAACTATGACCCAAATCGGGTACTAAGTAGGCAATATTTTTAAAAGATATTTTCTCTCAGACCAGAAACTAGAAAACGGTTTCACCAAGAGCCTCACGTCACAAGTGGAAGCAAGTCATTGTTAGGTATGCTACACAGCTGACAGCCACTAGTCTGTTCATGGTAACAGCAATGTTTAACATGAGGATAATACTCAGCACAGAATACATCACTGCCCCAAATGCCTAGAGGTTCACAAGAGACAACAACCAAAATTAAAACAAAATAAAGCTTCCTGGCACCTAAACCTAGAAGATGCAGTGTGAGCTCAGGGGAGTTGCAGGAGAGCTGGCTGAAGGCAGCCGTGCAAGGCCGGCTTCTTAACCAGCTCAATTTCATCCACCACTCTCCCTCACAGACCGCTCCTTCCCTCCAAAGAACACCATCTGCTAAGCTGCTAACCCCCTTCCATCCTGGCCGCTGCCACCTGCTGCTGCAGCATCTGCTTACAGTATCTTTTAAGGAATCAGAGCTCCACCATGCACGGAATTCTGATTTTTGAAAAATATTTTTTTAAAAGGGAAAAGGCTATAACACAAATAGCATTTTTTTCAAATTATCCATCAAAGAACACTATAAAATACTTTTCTTTCTTATGATGAGGTTAAATCAGAGAGCTTTTCATAATCTCTCACATAAAAGAAACAAGTTAACAGGTGACTAAAGGAGGCAAAAGAAATTTGTCATCTATCTGGCACAACCAGCACCTAACAACCTAAATGCAACACCTGAAACACTGGGAAAGCAGTGACTGGAGGTTCTGCTCACAAGATCCCCACAGCACTGCACAAGTTCCATTTAGCTCACAACTATAACTATTCTAAAAATAACCAAGACCGCCAAACTTACCGCAGTAAAGTCCACATCCCATCTGTCTCCCTTTCCTAAATAAACTGAGGAACATTTGTTTATTAGTTCTAAATCAACTATCCTCAACATACCTTATTTATACCCAAATCTCAATTTAAAAAAAAAAAAAACTATTTCTTTTATAGAAATATCTTTTTGAAAAACATACTGATTTAGTTTGGTAATTCACCTTTTTCTTTCAAATTTTTATATCTTATTAGAAAGACACATACCTACATTTAAGTACTTGAAATAATCAAAAGTGGAAAAGATGTTTTTATGGAAAAAAAATTCTGGTCACAACAACAACAAACGGCACCTTAGTAAAGAGCTGCTGTGCAAGAATGGGAAGGACGCTGGTGTTCAGACAGCAGGCCCTGCTGTCACACAGGAACGGATCTTCCGGAAATGACCACGTATTTAAAACCCATGTGTGAAAGACGTGTTTAAAAACAGAGGGCAAAATCAGAAAAATAGAGCCAATAATATTTTTGACACAGCATTTAAAGTGTTTTATTTTTGGCATTTCTACCCTAATTATGTTGACTCAAAGTCCTCTTATTAAAAAATACATTTAAAAGATATATGGAATATAGAAATTTTATTGTTTATTCATTGAAAACCAACCACTGAATTAAATGTTAAGAAAATGAAATTCAATTAAATTTGATTCCTTTGAGGATACTGTTGATTTTTTCTTAAACCTTTGTTTCTGATTGCCCCAGGGCCTGGTACATGCTGAACAGGTACTCTACCACTGAACTGTCTCCTCAATGCAAAACCTGTTGTGAGTGCTCTGACAATCCATGAAAAGCAAAACAGAGGCATAATTAGAGGACAAGCTTATCTAATGCGGCCTCTCCTGCCTTCTGGCTTTTCAAGGCGGAAACCTTTCAGTAAAACTGAGTGAGCAGCTCCGTGCCTGTCAAGATTACTTAGAAGGACAAGAACAACAGACTACAAAATCGAGTGGAAAGAGTCTAGTGTTCCCACACTAACGAGAGCAAACTCCTTTCCTCTCTGAGATCCATGTTATTTAACATCTAAACATTTCAATTTAGGAACATTCTGTGAGGACGGTGTAGCCAAGGCTGCTCTTGAACTCACTCGACAGTCCAGGGTGGCCAAACTCATGACCCTCCTGCCCCAGCTTCCCAAGAACCGGTCTGACTTTCAGAGATTTTCCAAGTTTAACACAAAACTTTCTTTTAGAAAAATCCTTTTCCTCGGTAAGAAACTGAATCTGGTCATTCTGATTCAACTTGTAAAGACTTTATTTCAACTTTCATAAACCATTTTATAAATTTTAATAAGTCCTTCAGAGAAAATTTTGAAAAAGAAAAATATTTTCAAGATAATTTTTGTTTTTAGGCTTCATGTGACCCTTTCTAGAGGTTCATTCTGATATACTGCACTGAAATCCCAAGTACTCAAAATTCTTACTTCATGTAGTGCATTTATTTCTGTTACTCTCGGTGTCAAAGCCAGAGACTCAGGGTTTTGAGCCTTTTAACTGAGAAATAACTTAAGTATATATTTCCTCTTAGTAGATACAATTTTAAAAAGTAGTTTGTTTTTTTTTTCAAAGTTGAATTCTACCCTGAAATGTTTTTACAATTTTGATTACAAAACAGAACTTCATCAAAAAAGTTTCATCATAAAATCATACCTCTTCCTTGAAAGACAAGCTGCTCAAGGCCCAGGACTTCCAAATGCACACAACTAAAAGGTTAGCTAGAGAAACCATGCGCTTAAGAACATACAGAAGGGATCTATGAAGGATAATCACCTTAAGAGAAAAAACTTTGTGCAGATGACACTGGTTCAAATGCATTCCCTTGGGGAAAAAAAATCAACTCTGTAAAGATAGCAGATGGATTTGTTTAAATAGTAATAAAATTAACGAGGGACTTTAATAACCATCACAAATGTAAAGCATGCAACCATACTACAACAAACGACATTTTTTCCTTTGCCCATACAATACATTGTCGGAATACTGACACAAGAAAAATGCAAGCTTAAAAAATCATAGGCATTTAGACTCAACAGTGCAGCACAGTGTGGGAGAGCCAGGTTTACGTTCAGTTCAGCAAGAAAGTCAAAGAGCTGCCAAGGGCTTACCACTGGAGGATCAACGGGTGCTGGCGGCTGTACTTGGAGATTTACCGCAACAGTCTGGGGAGGAGGAAGAGTCTGAAATGGCAACTGGACCAGAGCTTCTGCAGCAGGTAGCTCTTCTTCTGACACCAAAGCATTCTGCACCAAAACCTGGCCCTGGGATAGAATTTCAGGCTGCACTTGTAAAGACTGCATAGACTGCAAGGGCAGTGGTGGGATCTGAGCTGGAGGAGATGTCGACATCTGTGGAGGGGTTGCGATTGGAATTGGAGATGACTGCAGGGTTGAGTACTGCTGGTGTGATGTTGGAGACACAATCTGCTGAGCAGGGGACACTAAGGCAGACTGCTGGACTGGGCCAATGTGTACAACAGGGGATGCTGGAAGTGGAAGATGGGATGGAAGATTCAGCTGTGCTGTGGGTTGTACCTGATCAGCAGCAGCCTGCTGCAAATTTGGCCCTGTCTGAAGAGCTGAAGACACAAGAGGATGTGGCTGGATAAGTGCTTGTGGATGGATAATTATAGTAGGAGACTGACTTGGGGAATGAGGTGGAGGAGGAGACACCACTACAGACTGCTGTGCAGATTGTGCCTGATTAGGAGACACAGTTAAAGGAGGGGGATGGCTCTGGATTGGTGAGCAATGCTGTGACTGGGCATTACTGGGAGCCGGAGAAAGGCCATGGTTTGGAAGTGGGATACAGTGCTGGGATGGGGGCGGATCTTGAGTTGGACTCTGAAGGGTGATTGGCTGAATTTGCTGTTGTTGCTGTTGTAAAATCAGCTGATGATGGGAAACCTTAGGAGGTGGTGAATGAAGAGGAATCTGCTGATGTTTGATTAGAGAATGAGGCTGAATTGGAGAATATGACGCTGTGAGAGAAAAAAATGACAATTAGTACTGGTTTCCAAAGGAAAGAGTTCTACATAAATCTAAAGGAGGAGAGTTTTCACATTAGAGAGTCACAGTCTCGAGCAGGTATTACACAAGTCTTTTTGGTATGAGTAATTTGACATTCTACGACAACATGTTTTCCTTGCAAGGCTAGGAACACTGGATAAAATAAGCTACACTGTGAACCACTGAAGGAAAACAATCGAGTCACATATGTCCAGCGTCACACGCTCTGCTCTTCCAGGCGGCAGAACAGCTTCATTAACACTCTGCACTTGAGTCTCCCTCTTCTCTGGGGGGAAGCAGCACTCAACAGTACAACACACAGGGTGACTTCAAGATCAAGATCTCATCCTATCTATGACAAAACATGTCTTAAACAAATAACAAAATCAATTAGCTAGAAGGCTTCCTAAGTGAGCGTTTTAGCTTGGATGAAGTCTTTATTATTTGATCAAAATTAAACTATTTCACATAAAACTTCCATTGAATTAAGCAAAATACATGGCTGAATTTTGTAGTGTAGGGGCCATTCCAAATCTAAGTGAGCAATCGTTTTCTTGCAGAGAATGAAGGAATAAGATCATGATACCTAAATAAGCGATGCTGTCTATCCTTTCCCACTCAATGGAAACCCCAGAATGAGTTGTAAGGAGTGCTACCTATCAGATCTCCTCCAGAGGTGCTCACCACTGGGAATATATATAGCCCAGGACCACCCTAAGGTATGAATGGTTCCCACCATGATACCTCTTTACAGGGGGAGAAGCTGATGAAGTCCTCCCTACCTAGAACTGAAAACTGAGTGCACTGGAAGATAAACTGAAATGACTGCTTAATATCACACAAAAATTACACACATCTAAGCTGTCATGGTAGGCACACCTTTAATCCTAGCACATGGATCTGTGAGTCAGAGGCAAGCCTGATCTGCATACATAGCAAGTTCCAGGCCAGCCAAGACCATAAGGAGAACCTGTCTCAATGTCTACACACACACACACACACACACACACACTCCAAAAACAGCCATCTAAATCAAATCTAAAGACAGAATTTATCTTACAATGTAAATATAAAAGTTATATAGCACTTTACATCCTTTTATATTCAAGCACAGTTATGGCAACAGTCTTATACAAACTTCCAATAACATTTTTCTTAAATATTTTTGCATTTGATTATAATTTAAAATTCAGGAATCAGGCTAAAGAGACCTTTCAGCAGTTAAGAGCACTGGTTGCTCTTCCAAAGGACCTGAATTTGGTTCCTAGCACCCACATGGCAGCTCATAACTATCTATAACTCCAGTCCCAGGGGATCCAATACCCTCTTCTGGCTTCCTCAGGCACCAGGCACACATGTGATGTACATATATATGCAGGCAAAAGTCATACATATAAAATGATATGTTTAAAAATTATAGAGAGATCCTTTAAAGAAATTAACATCTGCCAGGCAATGTTGCACACCTTTAATGCCAGAACTCAGGAAGCAGAGGCAGGCAGGTCTCTGAGTTCAAGGCCAGCCTAGTCTACAGAGTGAGTTCCAAAATAGCTGAGGCTACACAAAGAAATGAAAGAAAGAAAGAAAGAAAGAAAGAAAGAAAGAAAGAAAGAAAGAAAGAAAGAAAGAAAGGAAGGAAGGAAGGAAGGAAGGAAGGAAGGAAGGAAGGAAGAAAGAAAGAGAAGAGAAAAGAAAGAAAAGAAATTAACATTAATATCTCAGAGTATTTAGAAATTTCACTAGATATCTACTAATTATTTTTAAATGAAGCCCAATGGTACAACACATGCATGTGGCATGGGCTCAAACACAGCACTGAAAAAAAAACGAAAAATGAGGTCTAAAATTTAATCTAAAAATAATTTTTCACATAAGCTAGTAATTCAAATGAAGACTGTAAGCTCTCTACAAGCGTGGTGACAGCTATGTTACACAGTGTTGAGAACAGTGACTAAATGCTGGGATTCTAGAACGTGCTCTCAGATCTCTCATCAACAGCTGTATAACAGCTGTGAAGTGGCCTTTAGCTCTTCTTTCAGATAAGGAAATAGATCTTTTTGCCTCCTCCTCCATTTAAAAAAGAATGTTATAATTTAATTTCATTATCTTTTTCAATACGTTTCATTTTTAATTATGTATCTATGTGTGGGTGTGTGCATGAGTGTGGGTCCCTGAGAAGGTCTGAAGAAGGCATCAAGATTCCCTTGAGCTGGGAGTTACAGGCGGTAGTGAACCATCCAAGAAGGATTCTGGGAACAGATCTCCAGTCCTTGCAAGAATCATCACTCTTAACTGCTGAGTCTTCTTTCCAGCCCCACATGTATCATAGTCCTGAACACAGGTGATATATCCACTAGAATAACTGTGTGTGCTCTCGTAGGTAAATAATCTGACATTTCAGTAGAGTAGCAGTCTACTCTTCGTCTAAATTACATTTTTCCTAGATCAGAAGCCAAAGAGTGCAAGAACAAGTCCTAGAATGTAGGACAAGACTATGAGCAAGAAAAGCTGACTATGTCTACAAAACCAGTGTCCTACTGGTTCATTTGTCTGACTTTAATGAACACTTTATTATTGTCAGAGTGGCCTAACATTTGAAAGATTACTAAGTGACATCATTTCTCTTATTATTTACAATAATGTATCATCTCATTCAATAATTACTGCAACCCATGAAGTAGACATGGTACTAAACTAATGCAATCTATGACAGATTAACTGAAATCACCGATCAAAGAGCAGCACAGTCTAATGAGCCCCAAATCCTGAGTTGAGGGCTGTATTATAAACTATTTATGCCCCTTTCCCAAAATTCCCCATGTTGAAACCATAACCCCCAAAGTGGCTATATGTAGAGATAGAGAGGCTAGGAAATTAAGGTCACGTGGGATCCTGGGAGTGAGGCCCTGGCATGGCAGAGATCTGTATACCAATAAAAAGAGACACCAGGGCTGGTGAGATGGCCCAACAGGAAAGGCAGTTGCTGCCAAGCCTGAGGACCTGAATTCGATGCCTGGAACCCACACGGTAGAAGGAGAGAACCAACTCCTACAAGGTGTCCTCTGACCTCAATGGACTCTGAAATGCTCATGCCCCTGCCCCACCTCTACACAAAAAATGAGTGAGTACCTCCCCAAACAATGTCTTTAAAGAAGTCATAGAGAGCTGTCCTCCCTTCCTGAGCACTCACAGCAAAGTCCCTCGGAAGACAGAGAGAAAGTGGCAAGTGACAAGGCAAAAGGACAATCCTCCTCATACACTGCTAAGTGCCAGGCTTTGACCTGAGACTTCCAATGTATGTATGGCATTTCTTGGTGGCACTCAGACCAAACCAGTAGAGGATTTTTTCACTACATGTTCAATTAGTTCTAGAGAAGAAAAAAAGGAAAAAGAAAAAAAGCCCTCTAAAAACTGCTTAAAAAATACATTTCATGATTTCTAGATATGTGGTTAAAAATAAACTTTTGCCTTTATATATTAAAAATGGAATTATCAGTCAGGCATGGTAGGAGGCTGAGGCAAGAGAACAGTCATGAGTTCAAGGCCAGCCTGGGCTACTGTCTTCTAAATAAATAAACAGAATTGCTAATAAGTGAAAGCTTCTACCCTCAAGGAGAAATGATAAAGAAAATCAAGTTATTTTTAGATCCTAAAATTACATGCAAGAAAACAGTAACCATGTCCACTATAGTAACTATTAGGCAACTACATTAGAATACAAATAGAGGGTCTGGTTTTTTCTCTATTTAAAATGACTGTTGGCATAGTTCTAGTGAAGGAAAAGAATAAGATGACATGTCTCACTAGATACTGTGCCCTGACCAGTCACCTCAGGCATAGGAGGCCACTACTGTTCCACACAGACTCCAACAACCCTGGCTAGGTGCAACTTTGAGGCTGCGAACACTATGGACAATGCTGTGCAAAAACGCAGTTATCTGGCCTAGAGACAATGCAAACCAGGACATAGACATCTATTTATTTATTTATTTAGTGTGTGTGTGTGTGTGTGTGAGAGAGAGAGAGAGAGAGAGAGAGAGAGAGAGAGAGAGAGAGAGAGAGAAGAAACATTATCTAGAGAGAGAGAGAGAGAGAGAGAGAGAGAGAGAGAGAGAGAAGAAACATTATCTAACTATAGCATGAAAGGCTTTATTAGCAAAGTTTATAGCTTGTCTCTAAGATTCATTAATGACAATCCTAAGCACTGTGGTAGCTACATAATGCTAATGGAAAAGACTAATAATTTCCCAAGTACAAGTGTGGGAAACTGGACATTTGGTCCAAATATGTACCCACTACCTATTACAGGCAAATGAATATAAGGCACACCTTAGTGCTATTAAGATGAAAGGTGAATCTGAAAAAAGATGAAAAGATATAATAAAGTAGAATGCTAAAAATAGTGCCTCTCAGTCATTCCTGGACCACCTGCAAGGAGCTTACTGTCTCATAAAGAAGCTTGAGTTCAGGAAGCATGGAAACAGTACTGTTATAAAAGTTCAGAGTAAAGAGACATTTCATCTTAGAGGAATCAGACAATGCCAAGATTCTGAGATTTTGTGAAGCAAAGAACACTGACAATACTAACACAGGAGAAATATGAGAAGAAGTTAAAGGCTGTAACTTCATGTTAGAGCACTTGTGTGACGTGTGGGTGAGGCTCTAGATTCAATCCTCAGCACCAAACACACAGAGAAATCAGTCTAGGGAAAAAAGGTAGATTCCCATAGTATAGAACAAGAGACAGGAAGCTCACTCGGAGGGCCCCGACACTATCCGTTTGGGAACATGAAGCAGGGCTGGCTACCTGCAGAAAAGAGACCCTTGTGGCTTTAGGAAGAACGGGAAGCACTGATTCCTTGACAACTTCCCAAGATGAAATCCCACACTGGCAGTGGGGGGTGCGAGGCTAGGAAAATAAATTTCTTCATTTGCCCAATCTTTTCTTTTGAAAAAGTAACAAATTCTTCCCACTAATGACTTAAACAAAATGCTAAGACAATTCTTTTTTAAACGTTAAAAGATTTTATCAGTGTAAAGAGACCAGCACATCACAGAGATGCTAAGTGCCAAGTAACAACAATGAAAGGCCACCTGTCTTGCTGTTACAAGGTGTTTCAACTGCTAGGTTTGCTGCTTTTTTTTTCCAAGGTATTTAGGAGGTCTTCTTTAGTTGACAAAAATTCCCACTTTAAAATGTTTTAAAACTGTCATTCTTATTCAAGTAGCATACACCCTTTGTTCTGCTGTGTGCTAAGAAAACAAGACAGACAACTATTTTCAATGAACATTTATCCCACCTGGTGCTATTAACTGGTGAATGCTTGATGTCCGAGTGACTGCTGTGCTTCGAGAGTCCAGACTCGGGCTTCCTCCCTTCTTGCTCTCTGGAGAAGGGTCTCGTTGGCTGAGTTTAGAACTGGTCACTGTTGTTTTATTATGGCAAATTGTCAATGACTGAGTTGGACCAGCGCTTTTTGGTGGGCCATTCTGTGAGCTAGACAAGACACCCAACTTCTGGCTGCGTAATGTTAAATTCTGAACCTAAGAACCACATAACAAAAAGTAAAGATGAAAACAGATGGCTTTAGCTGATACAGCAATCATTACAACGACGACAGTAATTAACATTGTGCCTCCTACACAGAGGCCCACGCTCCTGAGACAACTGATTAATCTTTAAGGAAATCCTTAAGGAAAGGCTACTGTACACAAGCACATCTTAAGTACTATGTGGCAGGTTGGAAAGGACCTAAGGGTGGTACGGGTCAGTTGTGAGTGAAGAAGAGCGGGAGGTCGGGAAAACCGTGAGAAACTTAAGGAAACAAACGCGTACTAAGGGAGAGGCCCATGGCGAACGAACCATCCATGAGGAAATGGCTCTGACATGCACGTGTTCGAAGCGGCCAGCTCTAAACGTGTTAGAGGGCAGTACTGTAAGACACTGACTCATCTAATCATCTGCTCCAGCATGATACTCATGAGAAGCAGTTTCAGAAAGCTGTGAACGTTGAAATTGTGTTACTGACCACTCATTGCCTTTGAAAACTGGCTTTTTTGAGCTAAAACATTATGCATAGCTCTGAAATGGGTCTATGTGATGCCCTGTCTAAACTGGGGCCATTCTAAAAATTCTAAACTGACAGAATTACCTGACTTCATCTCACTCGAGCTTATACCTTTCCAAATAGCAAGGCAGAAAATGCTTCACCAAAAGCTGCATAGCTTCTTGCCTATCTGGAACATGCACCAAATGCATTTAGTGCGGCAATGTCCTCAGAGGGTCAAAGGAAGCTCCAGCTGGACAAAGCCAACGGCATGCTGCCGCGTCTAACTTCTCGGGTGTCAGGGTGCAGACTGACTGGACTGCACACCTCAGCGGTGCTCAAGGCTAACTGCCCGGTCCAACGCCAAAACAGTGCCAACAGAAGGTAAATAAATGGTCATGTCAGGCAAGTTTCGATCAATTCTATAGCTACTGTTCATGTGTGGAAATGAAGTACCTCCCCATTCCACCCCCAAAACAGACAGATGTACCAAAGGCTTGGTCCCAGCACAAGCAGTGCTCAGAGGTGGATGAGGACTGCCTTCATCAATGGTTTAATTAGAAAATGGACTCAAAATCTGAACACACTATTAGGAGGTGGTGGATCTGTAGAAGAGGGGAGTGGCTGGAGAAAGTTGGTCACTAAGGACATATCTCTGAAGGAGATTTGGGCCCTTATCCCTTCCTCTGTCACTCTTTCTGCCTGTCTGCCAAGAAGTAAGCAAGTTAGCTCTATCACACACTCCCTGCCATGACACTGCGCCCCTACACCCCAGGAAAACAACAGCACTGGCCCAGCAGGAACCAAAACCACAGGCCAAAATAAATTTCCCTCCTTTAAATTGTTTTTCTGGTTATTTGTCACAGCAACAAAAACTGACTAATGCAACCACTGGAAAAACCTTCTTAGTGAGATCCTATGGAGCATCTTCTGATTTTCCTCGCACGTTTCCTATTGTGCGTCAACATCGATTAGATACCATTAGTATTTAAGTTTCATACAAAAAGTCAAATGTAATGTATCCCTTGGGTTGCCACTCAAAGCCCACAATGTAGGCCCAACCCACGTTGACCCCACTTTCTCTTCTCCACTCTACAATTCTTACACACCTGCCAACCGTTCTCACTGTTCCATAAACACACCATGTACTTCCTTCATTTGGGGCTCTTTGTTCTGGCTCTGCTTGCCTGAACATCACTCTTTCTCAAGCCATTATCCCAAGTCCAGTAACCCCCTTCCCTCTCTCAGAAGGGTTCCTGGAGTCCTTTGTGAGACATCTCCTCCTTCTACTCCAGGATGTTCCCATGACATCTGAGTGAGACTGGCTTACAGCACAACATCCAGCTTATTTGTGCGTTACTAACATACCTCTCTGTGAAATGCTGAGAGGAGACTCTAGCTAATGGTAGAGTCTTCAGCACTGACTTTTGCACTCCTAGCAATTCAGAACTGTAAACACTGGAAACTTCCTAAGTCTGGGATATTCTCTTACATCTGATTTTGAAATCACATCGCATAGCTATCTGAAAGGTTATTTGGTTCCACTTATGGCTCTTCTGCTAACACTAAAATCTGTTCCTATTTACTAACAAACTTCCTCAGGCATCTTGGTGGAGACACATTAAAATACCTCAGGAAAGATAGGGATGTAGGTAGCTAGGAGGGAGAGCATTTGCCTAGTCTGTACAAGGCCCTGGGTTCCATATCCAGTATGACAAGAGAAAAAAAACAAAAAACTGTTATCAGGGACAGTGGCACAGGCCTATTATCACAGCACAAGGAGGCAGAGGCAGGAGGATAACAAACTCAAAGCCAGTCTAAGGTACATAGTTAACTCCACCACAGTCTTGGCCACACAGCAAGACCTGACCCTAAAAATAAATAAGTAAATAAACAAATAAGTAAAACAATAAACTCTCCCAGGA
Source organism: Peromyscus eremicus (assembly GCF_949786415.1). Taxonomy (NCBI): domain Eukaryota; kingdom Metazoa; phylum Chordata; class Mammalia; order Rodentia; family Cricetidae; genus Peromyscus; species Peromyscus eremicus. Next base: position 27,533,226 of record NC_081421.1, on the reverse strand, counting down.
AGAGCTACATAATAGAGAATATAACATTTTCCACAAATGATCCATGCAGTAGACCATATAATAATGACAACCAAGAATAAATAATCTGAAAAACTTGAATGACTCCTTCCAGATGAAAAGCATCTCAACAGTAAGTGAAGATTTGACAGATGAGCCCTAACCCCTACACCACACCCATTCCTACAATGCTCTTGCTCTTTTCTGGAATCCTGGAAGACAATGCACATGCCTCCACAGGTAAGTATGATGTTGTGTTCTATATGAGCTTGTAGACTTTAGCTAACCTGCTGCCATCTTCGATCAAATACCAGCTTAAAGGAAATAAATTACAATGTAGAAACTATAGCACAAAGGTAATATTACTTACTACTGGAAAGACCACATGTTAAGATTCTCAGGGTAGTTTCACTTTTGAGGAAAGAAAACCCATCCTGAGATGAGGAATAATGAGCATCCTAGCTTTAGTTTTCATTTCCCCTGAAACAAGCCTATGACTTTATGAAAACTTTGACATCATGCTTGAGGTAGTTTTGCTAACTTCATTCTAACATTTTATGATATATAATGAATATATCACTACCAAAATATTCCCGGACTCTAGCATCCTCTCTCTGCAGTGAGGGGGTGGGTCAGTCTTGTGCTGGTCACAGTAGAGCTTTAGTTCCCAGCTTTTTAATGCAAAGAGCTCACTGCTCTTCAAATCAGCATTCCCCAGAATGCCCTTTGATAAGTAGGATTTCTTATCTTCCACAAACATCCTTTTTGTGCCAGTCATGGTGGCGCACACCTTTAATCCCAGCACTTTGGAGGCAGAAGCAGATGGATCTCTGTGAGTTCGAGGCCAGCCTGATCTATATATAGTTTTCCAGGTCAGCCAGAAGTATATAATGAGACTGTGTCTAAAAAAAGAACTTTTTACTGAAGAAAAATTAACCGATATACTGACTTTTGTAGTTTAAATTAGAACATTAAACTACAAATCTGATACTCTCAATTTTAAAAAACACAATTTTTTTAAACTACAGACTTAATTTTTTTAAAAAAGAAAAAAAAAAAGGGACAGTGGTGGCTCACTTCTTTAGTCCTAGCACTGGGGAGGCAGAAGCAGGCGGATCTCTGAGTTCGAGGCCAGCCTGGTCTACAGAGTGAGTTCCAGGACAGCCAGAGCTATACAGAGAAACCCTGTCTTGAAAAACCAAAATAGAATTTTCAAACCCAACAGTCCTGCACCGGAAGTTGCGTCTTTGTTGGTCAGCATCCCCACCACCGCCAGCCTCATTCACTGCCGCTCAAAAGCAGTGTTCACAGAGATCTCTCCAGTCCCTGCACAGCCACAGACCACAGACAGGTCACATCCAATATTAACTGCATTAAGGACTCATAAGAATGTTCTCATCATGAGAAACAGTAAGCAAATTGAGCTCCAGACCATATTAAAGAAAAACATTATCTCCTAAGCAGCGGGTTTCTCGTGGAAACTATCAAACATTTAAATCGTTATTTATTATCTCTTCATTTCTAGCTTCTTGAAAGCTAAAAACTAAATGTGTGATTTGTCATCAAACAATGTCAAATAAAAACAGTAATCAGTAGATATGATATCTCATTATATGGCAGGCATTGTGCTAAGTAGCTTCTGACTGCCTCATCTGCCCCTTGTAACAACTGAGGTATCATTTCTAATATAAAGCCATGAAACTGGAGCTTAGCAAGGATAATTTTAAATTAGCATTTAGTGAGCCCTATCCAGCCAACTCTGTTAAGGAGCTGCAAAGGGCCAATTAGGAAAACTCTGAGTTTACCTGACCACAACCTTTATAACTAATACATGAAAATTAGTCTTTATTATTAAATATATCAATACACAGAGGTTCTATGAAAAAAATCAAAGAATATTAATTATTACTATATCATTTTGTTTGTTTGTTTGTTTTTCGAGACAGGGTTTCTCTGTATAGCCCTGGCTGTCTGGGAACTCACTTTGTAGAGCAGGCTGGCCTAGAATTCAGAGATCTACCTGCCTCTGCCTCCCGAGTGCTGGGATTAAAGGTGTGTGCCACCACACCCAGCTACTCTCATTTCTTACATTTATTGGAAAGCTGAAATATGAAATGAAAAATAAAATGTACCAGGCATGGTGACTCATACCTATACTTCCAGCACTGAGGAAACTGAGACAAGAATATTGCCTCAAATTCAAGGTCTGGGGGGCAAACATCAAGTACCAGGCCATCCAAGGCTAGTAGCAAAAAGCTGTCTCAAAAAAGAAACTAAAAATATACCCCAAATGAACAAAAGATATTTTAAAATGTTTAATTAAATAAAAGGCCAAAGATGACCCAAAACATTTACTATGAAAAACAACAAAATAGCATCACATAAAGTAATAGTTTACTTGATTATTTTAACTTAAAGTTTACTCAATCTAAGTGATTTTTATGAAATTTACTGAGCTATCACTTACAATAAGCTGCAACTATTCCATAAGTTTTGCCCTCCTGTTTCGACCCACAGTAGGTCAAAAATTTAGAACCAATACACTAAACATCCAACCAATACACTGAACATCCCTACTAGACAATTTTCCCTACCTCTATTAACCTAATTTTTCCACTATGGAGAGTTTTCCCTAGTCTGGAATTTTAAAACTACAGAATCACAGAGGATGTACTTATTGTGTCTAGCTTCATTTTCTAGCCATAATGTTTATGGGATGTATCAGTGATTTGTTCTTTTCACTTTTGAGTACTATTCCACTATATGAATGTAACACCATCTGTTTATACATGCAGTATTTAAAGAATATTTAGCTATTATAAACTATTGTATAGTGTCAGCCTTCATTTCAGCCACACAGATGAGCATATTATGATGCTTATTATGGTTCTGATCCATATCTGTAATGATCTATGATGTTGAACATTTTTATCATGAGCTCATTAGCCTTTTATATTGTCTTTGTTTGTTTGTTGAGACAGAGTCTCACTATGTACTTCTGGCTGTCCTGAAACTGACTCTGTAAAACAGCTTGGCTACAAACTCACAGATCTATTTGCCTCTGCCTCCTAAGTGTTGGGATTAAAAGCATGCACCACCACACCTGGCCTATATAGTGTCTTTTGTGAACTATCTCTTAAAATCTTTTTTTCCATTTGTAACTGACCTTATGATCAATTATTAAACTATAGGCATTTTTTTATATTCTAGGTACAATCTTTGGTCAGACACATATATTGAGAATAGTTTTCCTCAGCCTGTAGCCTAGATAGTCATTTTGTAATGATTCTTTAAAGAATGATTTTTAGTTTCATTAAGTCTAATTTATCACTATTTTTGTTTCTAGTTAATCTTTTTTGTGCCCTAAGAAGCCTTGCCCACCCTAGACTTGCAAAGATGCTGTCGTGCTTTCTCCCAGGAAGTTAAATTTTTTATTTTTCCCTTTAGGCATACATTCAACTTTTAGTTTATTTTTGTGAATAAGAGAGAAGTTAAAGTTCATTTTTTTCCATAGTACCAAATAAAGTAATACTCTACTTAAGTTTTTAACTTCAAGTTTTACCTGATTTAATTCATTTTTAAACTTAAAATTACCGTCTACTTTGACTTTTTATGTAACTGCTTGCAAAGGAAATCTACAAAAAAGAACATAACTCACATAAGAAAGAAATCTGGTATACAGTAAAACTAAAAATACAGTGTCATTAATAAAACTTTCGTTAACCTTGATGAATGAACATCTAATAATCTAAATCTATGTTTAATTAGATTATCATTTCTACAAAACAAGCATGCTCTTGAAGTTCTCAGTGTTTTATGAATTTCACCTGAAAGGCACAGCAATGCACTCTGAAGAATGCAGTGGCCATCTTTCCACTGAGACCCAGACCTCCAGCACCACACTGGGACAGACAGTCTCACCTGAGCAGCTGCAGACTGACAGGAAGGTGACGGTGACGACGAGACAACAGGAATGTCAGACTGCACAGCAGCCACAGTGGTAGCGGGTGTGAAAATCAGCTGTACAGACAGAAAACCAAAAATAACACCCTAAGACTAAAGAACATGTCCCACACACGGTGTGTAGCAAGCAGGCAAGAGACTCAACTTCGTGACAGAGAGACAATGCCAGTTAGGACTACCTCCTAAGCAAAAGGCTTCACACGACAACAAAGTTGTGATCACAGAGCTCAAAAAAGTCATCAACAGCTTTGAAATAGCTCCCAATTCTGAGGGTAGGGGGATCTACTCTAAGAAAAGAATGTGTCTGGTGAGATGAGAGCCTCAAACCAAATTTTGTCCCAAATGGAAGCTACTATCTCATGATTCCTAAGATGGAAAATGAAAATAAAACTATGTTAGCATACAGATTAATATAGAAACAGGAAAAGAAATACCAAAAAGTCTCTTCAGTCCACACAGTAACAGTGCCACATACTACACTATGATGTTTCTCAGCCACAAGGGACTGATTGTAGGACAAAGTAAGGTTGCTCTTGATGTTAACCCTGTTTCTAAAGGACTATTTGCTCTAAATGTAAATGCTCGAATGTTAAAACAGAGCAAAACAACAAAACTGAAAAACAATCTATACATCACTATCTTGTTTCAAACTTTTAATATTAAACAAGTACCATTAATTTCTAAGACAATATAATCCACTCAATCTAACTAGATTTAGTAAATAATGATAGGTTTTTAAGGAGTGTGTAAATACACTATTTTAAAGTCATTTCAAGAAGTACTCACTACCTTCCTGCTATTTAAACTAAAATGATCAATTAGGGGACTTTTCTAATCTTGAACTTTACTGGTATGTATTAGCTATACAATACTGGGTTTCACTGTGATTTTTCATGCATGCACATACAGAGTGATCATATTCACTATCCCCTGCTCCTATTTACCACCACCTCCCCACCTTTCCTGAGCCCCTTATTTTCCTCTAGACCTTTTACATTTAATTCTTTACTCATTTACTGAATTGAAGTAAATTCACCAACAAATGCTCTTACTTCTGGTGCACGCAGCCTGAAAGCACCCCACCCAGAAAGGAAGACACTCCTGTCTGAGCCATATGAATCGCCCATTTTAAAGGTCAGAATCAAAAACAAAACAAAATAAAACTATTTCAAATGGTTCAAATCATATCATTAAAGACAATTTCATGGGAGAAAAGTAATACAGAAGAAAAAGGTGATGTTTACAATTTGTGACCAAAGCTTGTGTCACAGCCTCACTTCCTGCCAGAAATAGGACTGCAAACTTTCTTTCCAATTTTCAATGAACAAACAGGGATCAGTACAGATTCAGTTCATTGGTCAAAATCTGCATATTAAGGAGGCTGAAGATGGTGAGTATTGAGAGGATACTTGTCTAGTGTTCATGAAGCCCTGGTTTCAATTCCTGGTACTGCAAAATTAACTAATTAAATATATATAATTACACCAAAACATTTGCCTCACTGTACAAAATTATGTCAGCCAATGTCTACATGTCTTAAAGTTCAACAATTAAATCAGGAAATCAGTAGGTACCTAGTTATAGAATTATCAATTAACATTCCTATATTAATAAAAAAGTTGAAGTACACATAACAATGCCACCTTACAGAATTTGAGACAGTAACAACCAAAGCTATGAATTATCTGAAAAACAATGATCCAATCCAGATTCCAGAAGGTCCTTGGACATAAATTCTTACTTATAGTTAAAAACTAAGTTTTTAATGTTTCCACTATTTCCTCAAATCATCAGTGTCAACAGAATAAATGATTTCTATATCACTGTAAGTATTAAAACTATAAGATGGCATCAGTTAGAAAAAGCTTTTCAATTGTGGAGATGTCAAATATGAAAAAAAGTTTTTAAAATCAGTAAAAGTACTAAAAAATATTGTTACCAAGAAGGCATATTAATTCAAAGTGGAACTTTTATGCGTTTTTATTAGTATTCAAAGGTTGAACGCGCGCGCACGCGCACACACACACACACACACACACACACACACACTCACTCACTCACTCACTCACTCACTTGTTAAATACTGCTTAAGTACTAAAAATGCTTCACTGCATCAAATCCAGGAACATTTGAAGTCTCCAGTGCCTTAAGACACTGAAAAGCTGCTGTCTTTTATCTTACCATCTGAGCTCGGAGATACATTTGAGCTTGGCTGGCTGTTAATGTAGGAGAGGTACTCCCTAGTAACATCGTCTGTTGAGTAATACTGCCGCTAGTAGAACTGGAAGCCTGGGAGCGATTCATCAACTGAGCAGGTGTAGGAGAAGTAGAGAGGTTGATCTAAGGAAGAAAACATAACAGGTCATGTTTCTGTGTTTTGCCTCCATATTCTCAACTTTACCAAGCTGAAGCAAGGCAATCAATGGTAGAGACCTCAAGGACAGTCTCTGACCTTTGACAGAACCCTTCACTTTGGACAACTATTTGCATATAAGCACACAGCATAGACTGCTTACTAACTGGAACAACTTTCAAACATATCTACACTTCAGTAAGACTTCTAGCATCTTAAAAATGCCATTGCTTCTACCTGCCCACAATCAGGGCTAATGTCCAATTGCTTTACTATTCCACAGAGTAACTTTAAAATTCTAATTTTAAGACATTGTTTTGTCACACTGTCACACTTTGAGAAGCTCCTGAAGTAAACAAAAATTAAAACACAAATAATCCATTTATATATTAAAAAAACATGCAGGTAACATATAATTACTTCAATGTTTTAACTTAAAAGCTCTGAAAACAGAAGAAAATACAATTGCTATCTGTTAAACAGATGGAAAAATCCTGAATATTGGCTATGAAATTAATGTATAAACATTTTAAAGTTTAAAGTCATGCTTAAGAATTAATTAGAAAGCAGATGTAGTGACTCATGTAATCCATCACTCAAGAGGCTAAGGAAGGAGGCTTGTGGGTTAAAGGCCAGCCCCGGGCTACCAAGTAAGCTCCAGGTCAACCTGGGGTACACCAGATCTGGTCTAAACAAAAAAAAAGAAAAGAAAAGAAAAAAGAAAAAAACAAATAGTATGAGGCTGAATGGGTGGCACAAGCTTGTAATTCCAGCATTAGAAAGGCTGAGGCAGGAGGACTGTCATTTCGTGGTGAGTCTGAGCTAAGCTATACTTCAAGTTCCTGGCTAGCCTGAGCTACATAACAAGATCCTAGCACAAAGAAAGAAAAGGTTAGTGTTTAATCTAACAAATCCCTGGAAAATACATTAGAACCTGTCAACTTGGATCTATGAAGGGAAAATGAAAAGGGGGAGGTGGAGAAACAGGGAAGAGAGGTACACACATCCTTTCTCATCTTTCCAAGTCCTATCATGCTCTTGTATCATCCACTTTTTTTTTTCCTCCCAACCCCCCCCCCCCTCCAAACAGGGTTTCTCTGTGTGTAGCCCTAGCTGTCCTGGAACTCACTCTGTAGACCAGGCTGGCCTCGATCTCAGAGATCCACCTGCCTCTGCCTCCCAGTGCTGGGATTAAAGGAGTGTGCCACCACCACCCGGCCTGTATCATCCATTCTTAAATAATTTCAGAGAAAAACATAACTCAACCCCAACTTAAATCCTTTTTGTGGACCAAAAGTAGAAAACCAAATTAACAAATAGTTTATTAGACTTCTGATTCAGGAAGAGAATACACATTCATGTGCTCAAAGACACTCTCGGAACTGCTCAATTGACATGAAATGAGAATGGAGTTAAAATACACAAGGGAGCAGGGGAGGGAAATGCTCAGATGTCAGGAAAAAATGCAAACCCAGACATGTAAGCAACAGCTAACACCAAGGTACCTCTAGGTTCATTAAGCCTACAAAAATGGAATGTCCACGTCAGCCTATTATATGGTAAAGCTGGAAGTGAAATTCCTATTTCAGATAAGATCCTGAGAAAGGCTGATCAATATGTGAAAAGATCCTCTCATATATTCTGAGAAGCAGCTAGGAAGCTGTTATTCCTGCCCTGACATACTGGAAGGGTGGAGGGAGACACCTATGAGAATCAAAATTTCAGGCGTTTACTAAGTGTGGGCATGAAATCCAAAACACTCCCTGCATAGCCCCTTAATACAATCCAATACATTAACATTTGATGGGACAAAATGGTGAAGCAGGGCTCTCCAGCAATCTTCCACCAGAGGAAACATCAACTTGAAGTATCTGCACATGAAACTCCCTTCATGAGACCCAGGTGAGACACACAGGAGATGGTCACAAGACAGTAGAAAAGATGTTGTTGAAGAGAAGGTACCCTTTATATTTCCTGTGTTACCCCCTCCCCCAGCCCCAGGCAGACTCTCCCAACTCCTAATTCTAGGCTGGTACCCACTGACTAAATCTTTCAACCTGCTCTTGCCCTAGATAGGACTCAAACTCTGTGATATGGACTGCCATTTAGTTGCCTGCAAAGACTTGAATTGCATACAAACCTCAGGAGCAGAGCTGGGAGCCAGCACTCGGGGTCAGTGCTGCATCAGTTACAAGGACCAGAGGTTCCAGTCCAGGGCTAAGCCATTTCTGGAAACCACAGGCTATCAGCCCAGACTACATTTTCAAGTTATCTGAAACAAGATTCCTGTTTTGCTTGGTTAGTTTTTGCTCTTGATGCTGGTTTTGGTTGGTTTTTTTTTTTTTTTCTTTCTTTCTTTCTTCTTCAATGTATTATTCAGTTCCAGGATTTGTGTTGGATTTTTTCTTTTAAATTTTAATCTGTTAACTTTCGCTGATGAAATCTTTGAATTGGTTTTCTGTATTCAAAGTTTCCAGTTTTCTCAAAGCAGCTACCTGAAATTCTTTGTTAGGTGGTTCACATAATCTATCTTGCTAGGGCCAGTAGTGGGTGACTTTTGTCCCTTTTCTATGTCACAGCTCCCTGGATTTTTCCCTACCTACCCCCAGGTCTGAACTACTACTTCTGTTTCTGTTTGTAGATAAAGTTTGTTTTCAGTCCTTGCAGTCTGGCATGCCAGGCAAGTACTCTATGATCAAGTTGCACTTTTAGGCTTATTAACTAAAATTCTGAAAACAATCATCCTTGTTTTAAAATTTCCTAAAAAAGTACTTAATACAACACTCTTGTTAAAATAATTACAAAAGGTATGAAATAGAAATTTTCAGGCATACTGAGGATTCAAGTTTATTACCAATGTATTCACTACAAGTAAGATGTCAGAAGACATCTCACCAAACATAATGCTCATCATAATGGCCTTTGACTATCTACTTGTCTGTATCTTTAGTATGCTCTAAAAAAATCTTTGTTTTTTTTGAATTTTTGGTACTCAATACTGTGCCTGACAGCACATCAGCATTAAAAAGTCCTAAACACAGGCTGGAGAGATAATTCAATCAGTAAAGTGCTTGTCATACAAGGACTGGTACCTGACTTTGGTCCCAGCACCAACATAAAAGGTGGCACACATCTATAATCTCAGCACTGGGCAGGCAGAGAGAGAGGATCCCTGGGACTTGCCTGATGGCTACTGTGAGGCAGGCAAGGAGCTCCAGGTTCAATTACCGACCCTGTCTCCAAAATGAAAATGAAATATGATCACAACAGACACCTGTAGCACTAAGCTTAAAGAGTCTTATTAATAAAATCAAACCTGAGGCCAGGTATTGGGGTGAATGCTGGAAGATCAGAGAAGCAGAACAAGCCACAGCCACCTCACCTTGCCAATTCCTCAGCTGATCCTGTTTCCTCAGACTGGAAGCTTCTGTGTCCTCATCCCAATGGCTCTCAGCTGAACTGCTGCTAGAAAGCCTGAAGCTTAACCAGCTAAAAGCTTCTAGTTTCTAGTCCTCACGCTTTATATGCCATTTTGCTTTCCGCCATCACTCCCTGGGATTAAAGGCATGAGTCACCATGCTTGGCTATATCCTTGAACACATGGATTTCTACCTCTGGAATGCTAGGATTAAAGGCGTGTGCTACCACTGCCTATCCTCTATGTTTAATATTGTGGCTGTTCTGTCTCTGACCCCAGATAAGTTTATTAGAGTGCACAATATTTTGGGGAACACAATACCACCACAGACACCCTCTGTGGACTTCAGTCTTCCACGCACAAGGATGAATGCACTCACACCCAAAAGTACTGGAACAGATTCTTCTCCTAAGTGTAAAAGACTAACACAGAATCCAACATAATAATGACACCTGAAACTGAGCTGTTTCAGAATGAGCTCTGAAAACTTTTTTCTAAAAACTAACATCCCATATAAGACTAATGTATGCTGTGGGATGTTCTGTATGGCAAATGTGTTGCTAATTAGTCAATAAATAAAACACTGATTGGCCATTGGCTAGGCAGGAAGTGTAGGCGGGACAAGGAGGAGAATAAAGCTGGGAAGTGGAAGGCTGAGTCAGAGACACACTGCCAGCCGCCATGATGACAAACAGCATGAGAAGATGCCGGTAAGCCACGAGCCACGTGGCAAGGTATAGATTAATGGAAATGGATTAATTTAAGCTGTAAGAACAGTTAGCAAGAAGCCTGCCACGGCCATACAGTTTGAAAGCAACGTAAGTCTCTGTGTTTACTTGGTCGGGTTTGAGCGGCTGTGGGACTGGCAGGTGAGAAAGATTTGCCCTGACTGTGGGCCAGGCAGGAAAACTTTAGCTACAAATGTATGTATTACAATCCCCTCAAATCTTTCCTGTTCACCACCATGCTAGTTAAGAAAAGGAAGCCAATTATCACTTGGTTATATACTTAAATACTTTCAATGTCTAGGTATAATTCTTCAAATGAATATTGCTGTTCATGAAAGAAGGCTCTGTAACTCATGTGCATATTCAAGACAACTAGTACCAATTAAATGCTGAACAATAGATAATTGGCTGCCTTCCCATAAGCACCATCCGAAAATCTCATTATTACTAGGTCAGAATCAGACCCTCTTCTATTGCCCAATTTCAGACAATGGGACTGTATCCTAAAAGGATTCTGTTTGCAGATAACCTACTTGCAACAATAAAAAGCCTATATTACAATTATCTATTGTATATTCTAGCTTATGCTCATTATTCCTACCATTCACCCTTCAATGAAATAGACACTTATATTTTTATCATACATGTAAACTGTGGTAGTTTGAATGAAAATGCCCCCATAGGCTCACAAGGATTGGCACTATTGAGAGGTGTGGCCTTGTTGGAGAAAGTGTGTCACTGGAGGTAGGTTTTGAGGTCTCAAAAGCTCAAGCCAGACCTAGTGTGTCTTGTTCTCTTCCTGTTCCCTGTAGATCCAGGTGTAGAACTCTCAGCTACCTCTTCAGCACCATGCCTGCCTGTATACCACCGTGCCTCCCATCATGATTTTAATGGACTAAACCTCTGAACTGTAAACCAACCCCAATTAAATGTTTTCCTTTAAAGGAGTTATCAAGGTCATAGTGTCTCTTCAAAGCAATAGAACACTAAGACAAACTATTTAAGAAACCCTGAAAGAGTCATGAATTAACATCTAAATCACTGGTACTCAAACTATTTAATGAAATCTCTCTTCAAAAACAATATTATTGAAAATTTAAAAACCGATCTATCTGGCTAACTTTAAGATCCAAAGCCTGGTCTAAGTCTACAATAAGAAACACCACAACCCAACAACTTGAGCAACAGAAATGTAGGACAGAGACTGTGCTCAGTGGTAGAGCTGTATAAGGCATGTATGAAGGCCTGTATTCAGTTCCCAGCACCACAAACTTTAAGAACAGAAATTTGTTTTTCATAGTTGTGGGGAGTATGGGAGTCCAAATCAAAGTGCTGGCCCATCAAGTTTCTGATGTAGGCTCTCTTCTTAGCTAGCAGCGTGCTACCTTCTCCTAAACCCTCCCATGCTAGAGAGATCACTGGCAACTTTTCCTCTTTGATAGATAGCAATTCTCTCATATGAGAGCTCCACCCTAAAGACCTCATTTAAATCAGTTCACTACAGAGTCTATTTCTAGTATAGAAACATGGATTAGGTTTTCAACATGAATTCTGGGAAGACACAATTCAGTTCATATCATTGTTTACTGAATCTTCTCTCTTTAATCTAAATTTAGGGATATCTGGATGAAGAAAAACTAGAAAATCTAAATAGACAATATTGCAAAAGCTTGGAGTGCAGGCAAGTTAAACGGCTTGCTTGCCCTAAGTTACATCACTGGCCAGTTATAGAGTTTAACATGAAAACCCATGTCCATTCACTCAAGGTTTCATAATTGGGTATTCTCAAAACCCAAATTTTCTTTTTAAAAAAGATTTCTTTTTAATTATGTATATATGTAGGGGGTAGAAGGGAATTGCAGGTGTATGCAGTGCCTACAGAGGCCAAAAGAAGACATCAGATCCTCACGCCCAGGAGTAGCCAGCCTACATAAAAGGAACTCAGTAGTATTTCTGTGGACTTTTTGTTTCATTTTGCTTTTTTTTTTTTTTTTTTTTTTTTTTTTTAATTTTTGGTCTTTTGTTCGCTTGATTTTCATTTTGTAGGTTTGTTTTCGGGGGTTTTGTTGTTTGTCATACTTCTTGTTTGGGGTTGTTTTTTCTGCTTTTTTTTTTTTTTTTTTTTGGAAAGAGAGAACATAAAGTTGAGTGGCTAAGGACGAAGGGAGTGTCTACAAGGAGTTAGAAGACAGGAAAAACAAGATCAAAAACCTCAGCATAGGCTAGGAGATGGTGGCACATGCCTTTAATCCCAGCACTCGGGAGGCAAAGGCAGGTGGATCTCTGTGAGTTCAAGGCCAGCCTGATTTACAATGTGAGTTCCAGGATAGGCTCCAAAGCAACACAGAGAAACCCTGTCTTGGGAAAAAAAAAAAAAAAAAAAAAGACCTCAGCATAATAAAACCAGACACATTGCCCAGCACTCAGGAGAGAGGCAGGCCTATCTCTATGAGTTCAAGGCCAGCCTGGTCTATAGAGCAAGTTCCAGGAATAGCCAGGGCTACACAGAAAAATCCTATCTTGAAAAAAAAAACCAGACACATAGAACCTGATAGAAGAGAAAGTAAGGAGTAGCCTTGAATACACTATCACAAGAGACAATTTCCTGCACTTAACACTAATAGCACAGACACTAAGATCAACAATTAATAAATGGATCCTCATGAAACTAAAAAGCTTCTGTAAGTCAAAGGACACTGTCAAAAGGACAAAACGGCAGCCTACAGAATGGGAAAAGTTTTTTTTACCAACTCCACAACTGATAGAGAACTAATATCCAAAATACATAAAAAACTCAAACTAGATATCAAAAAACCAAATAATCCAATTAAAAATGGAATACTGATATAAACACAGAATTCTCAAAAGATGAATCTCAAAAGGCTGAGAAACAAAGAAATGTTCAACATCCTTAGCCATCAGGGAAATGCAAATCAAAACTACTTTGAGATTCCATCTTTGTTGGAGTCCACTAGGTTTCCTAGTGGCTGTACCCAGCAGGACTGCATACCAGGTTGATTGGACCACGCCTGAGTACCTGGTGTTTTAAGGGTCTACACTTGACTGTAACTAGCAAGGGGGAGGTCCTTTGCCCGTCCGTTGGCATTGTTATAAATAGCCCTTTGGAATAAAGCTCTGGGCCGGTGGATAAGGATCCAGGCCCACCAGAGGCTATCCTGTGTTTCTATCTGTTTCTCTCCCCTCTTTATTTCTACCTAAGTCTCTTATCCCTCATTCCTCAAGAGTCTCTGGGGTAAATAAATGTGGGAGCTGGTCTCCCACACATCTTATACCTGTCAGAATGGCTAAGATCAATAACACAAGTTACAGCTCATGTTAGTGAGGATGTGGAGCAAGGGGAACACTCCTCCATTGCTGGTGGGAGTGCAAACTTGTACAGCCATTATGGAAACCAATATGGCGGTTCCTCAGAAAACTGGGAATCACTCTATCTCAAGATCCAGCTATACCCAAAGGACACTCCACCTTACCACAAGGACACTTGCTCAACTATGTTCATTGTGGCTTTATTCAAAATAGCCAGAAACTAAAAATAATCTAGATGTCCCTCAACTGAAGAATAAATAAAGAAAATGAGTAAACTTACACAATTGAGTATTAAGCTGTTAAAAAAAAAAAATGACATTACAAAATTTGGAGGCAAATGATGGAACTAGAAAAAATATCATCCTGAGTGAAGTAACCCAGAACCAGAAAGACAAACATGGTATGTACTCACTTATAAGAGGACATTAGCTGTTAAGTAAGTGATAATCAAGCTACAATCCAGAGACCCAAGGAGGTTAGGTAAGGACGAGGGCTCTGGAAAGACGCATGGATCTCCCTGGGAAGAGGAAATAGAATAGGTTTTGAGGGTGCACTGGGGGTAGGTGGGAACAGCAGGAGGGATCAAGTAGAGAGTATGGGGAGAGACAGCTGAAATTGGGGGATATCTGGGGGAACAGTGTGGAAACATAGTGCAGTGGAAACTTCCTGGAATCTAATGAGGACTCCTAGTAATGAAGGATGTGGAGTCTGAACTGGCCATCTTCTGTAACCAAGCAAGGCTTCCAGTGGTAGGACTGGGCTGCATTCTCAGTTGAGTTGTTGGCTGAGGAGGTCCCATGGAGATCCCTTCACAACCCAGGCAGATGCTAGAACAGAGTGTTGCTCTCCAAAAACCGATGGGGGGAGGGTGTTGCTGAGGACAACATCCTCACATCTCATGAATATAGGGAGGTCAAGGTGGTGCCTACATGGAGCCTTCACCCCTACATTCTAGTCTCTTTGGTATGGGAAGGTATTCTGCAGGCTATGGAAAGAAAAACCTGGACACCAACCCAGTCACAAAATCTTCCACCTACAACCAGCCATGCCTACAAGATGTACTGGGGCAACGATGGCTCAGCATTTACAGAAGTGGCCAACCAATGTCTGGTTTCACTTGAGGCCCATGCCACAAGAGCATGCCCCCACCCTACAGTGCCTAGATGGCCAGGAACTGGAGACTGGCTAGCCTAGAGATCTAGGGAAGAACCAAACATGACTGATCAAAAAAGAAAAAAAAAGCAATGAAATGATTCATGCTATTCTCATAGAATGGTGCCTTGTCCAGTCTTCATAGAGCCTTTCTCCGTAGCAGATGGGAGTGGGTGCAGAGACCCACAGTCACACATTATGCAGAGGGTTGTGCCCCCACCCCCATCTTGGAAAACCAAGCAGAAGAGGGGAGAAAAGATTGTTAGGAGGCCGGGTGGTGGTGGCGCATGCCTGTAATCCCAGCACTCGGGAGGCAAAGGCAGGTGGATCTCTGTGAGTTCGAGGCCAGCCTGGTCTACAGAGCTAGTCCAGGACAGGCTCCAAAGCTACCGAGAAACCCTATCTCGAAAAACCAAAAAAAAAAAAAAAGATTGTTACGAGTCAGAGGGGATGAAGGACACCAGGAGAACATGAGTAGACTGCCACCTAATAATTCATTGCTCATTATTACTTCCTAGAGACTTCTGTTACCACACCCTGTCTCTGCTGTGGGATATTTGTACACTTTGTAATGATATATTATTGCTGTGACTGGTTTAATAAAGAGCTGAATGACTAATAGCTGGACAGGAGGTATAGGTGGACTTCTGGGAAGAAAGAGAGGAAGTAGATGAATCTCAGCACAGGGAAGACACTAGGGAACAAGTTGGACACACAGAATGGAAGAAAGGTAAAAAGCCACGTGGCAAAATGTAGATTAATATAAAGGGATTCATTTAAGTTGTAAGAGCTAGTGGGGCAAGTCTAAGCTAAGGCTGAGCTTTCATAATTAAAGTCTCCGTGTCATTATTTGGGAACTGGCGGTCCAGAAAAAAATCCAACTACATGTCTCTCTACTGAGTTTTATTAAGTGACTCTGACCACTGTAATGTGCTTCTGGTCAAATCACTCATGGAACAGCTAGCTACCCAGAACAGTAAACAAAACAGACATGATGTTATTTTTTACCTGACATCTACCCCTTCATACTTCTTTTACCCAACCAGCCACTCAGTTTTGGCATACTTCTGTCTGGCTTAGGACAAGTAGTACTAATTATGTCATTTAAAAATACATTCACTTGGAATTATAGTTTCTGTAAGTACCTCACACATAAAATCATAAGGAGAAAAACCACTTTTTTGTTTGTTTTTGTTTTGTTTTGTTTTGTTTCGAGACAAGGTTTCTCTGTGTAACCCTGGCTGTCCTGGAACTCACTATACAGATCATGCTGGCCTTGAATTCACAAAGATCCACCTGCCTCTGCCTTCAGAGAGCTGGAATTAAAGGTGTGTGCCACCACTGCCCGGCAAAATAAGCCTTTTTTTTAAAACCTCCAACTTTCAGAAGTTATATCTCCAACCCTCTTACTCTCATTTCCAGGTACTCATTAATTAAATAGCAGCTTCATAAATAACAAGTTTCCTTTTAGAAAACAACAATTAAAAATTTTAAATCCAGGAGAAATTTTAGGATACTTACAGATGTCTGGGACATACTTGACTGTTGTGTGACACTTCCTGTGGGGGATGTAGATGGTCTTCCACTGGACAAACTTGCCTAAAATAATAAAACTATTGTAATACGTCTGTAAAAACATAAAGTTAAAAACTCCCTTGAGGGGAAAAAAAACAAACACTTCCTTGAGCCACAATAATACAAAACTACAATAAAAATGCTCAAGTCTATGCATGAAACAAATCATTTTACATTCAACATGGCTTGACCCTGGCCATTTTTTTTTTTTTTTTTTTTTTAAGGAAAAAGCAAAGCTGAAGTGAAAGCAAAGGCCCCCCTGGCTAGTCTTATTTCTACATTTCTGTATGTATTTACTTTGTGTTCCTGTATACATGTGCTTCACAGAACACAGCTTCTACCATCTGGGTCCAGGGAGGAGACTCAGTTCATCAAACTTGTTGCCAAGCTTAGCAGCAGGTGCCTTTACCCTCTAAGCCATCTCAAAGACCTAATCTTGTCTTATCAGCTGCACTCTCATAATGCGCATTATGTTGGTACACTGTCCTATGTTGTCTGAGCTCACTGAGTAGCTGGTACTAGAAGTGGAATTGCCCCCCACAAACTTCAGCCCCAAGCATGTCCATTATGTTTGTCTCTACTGAGACCCCTTGTCTGGGGTGGGCTGGACTCACTAACTCTGTGACATGAGGGGAGAAAGAAGCAAAACAGCCCCAGAGTAAAACCCATCCAATGTTCTTATGTCTACCCCATGAAATAAAAGTGCCTGCACTGGGCTGGAAAGACGGCTCAGTAGTGAAGAGAGCTACTCTTGCAGATGGAGCAGAGCTGGAGTCCTAGCATCCATGAAAAGTGGCTCACAACTGCCTGTAACTGCAACTCCAGGGGATCCAATGACCTCTTCTGGCCTCCACAGGCACTAGCATACAGGTGTGCATACAAACACACACATACACATAAATAAATAATAAAATCTTTAAATAAGTAAATAATAAAGTAAAAGGGAAAGAAAAGCTGGAAGTTTGGCTGTAGGGGGAAGGGGTGTGGGTGGAGCTCAACCACGCAGAGAAAGCTCAACTGGAAACTCTAGATGACTTCCTCACTTCTCTGTTGGTTTTTGCTGGAGGTTGTAAGCACCAATGTGATGATGTTACCTCTATACACTGCTATGCATTCTTTTACTTGGAAGCCTCACCCAACAGGATACCCTGCTCCAGCTGGGCATGTCCACTGGGAACTCTAGCTAGTTGGGTTTCTGCTGGCTGGCTGTTTGTAAACCCCTGACCTGATGGCATTACTTCTCTGCTGTTGCTTATGCTGGTGATTGGGAGCCTCACCTGAGGGGACACTCATCTCCATCCAGGACACTCTGTTAGGAACGACAACTGACTGCCTCAATGGGGCTTGCCCTGCTGGCTATTTTGAGCACCTGATTTGATAATGTTTTTCTTTCTATCTATTTATCTAACCTTCTACTTTCGATTACTATTTACTTAATAAGCTGATTCACTCAAAACAAAAAAATATGCCAGATGGTGGTGGTGCATGCCTTTAATCCCAGCACTGGGGAGGCAGAGGCAGCTGGAGCTCTGTGAGTTCGAGGCCAGCTTGTCTACAGAGTGAGTTCCAGGACAGCCAGGGCTACACAGAGAAACCCTGTCTCGAAAAACCAAAAACCAAAACCAAAACAAACAACATGGCTCTGGTCAGTCACTCTTCAGACTGTGAGAACAACCATCATCAATTTCACTCCTCTGTTATCTTTAGTTGAGCTCCCTACTCCATCACAAAGAAGACACTAAAAGCTGCAGAGATGGCTCTGTGGGTAAGAAGAGCCCTTGCTCTGTAAGCATTCACATAAAAAGCCAGGCGTGGCTTTACATTCCTTTAAGCCCAGCACTAAAGGATAAAGACAGGGAGATCCTGCAGGCTGTAGCCTCGCTGAAACAGTGAGCTTCCGATTCCTGAGAGACCCTGTTTCAAGGCAATCAGATAGAAGAATTACAGAGAGAGAGCATCCTGCTCTGGCCTCCACATGTGCACACATGAGTACATACATTGGACATTTGAGTACACACACAATCACACACTCATGTGTAATCACACATAACACACCAAAACTACTAATAATTTTGTTAAAAAAGAAAATGAAGCCAGGCAGTTGTGGTGCATGCCTTTAATCCCAACACTCAGGAGGAAGAGACAAGTGGATCTCCAAGTTCGAGGCCAGCCTGGTCTACAGAGTTAAGTTCCAGGACAGCCAGAGCTATACAGAGAAATCCTGTCTTGAAGGAAGGAAGGAAGGAAGGAAGGAAGGAAGGAAGGAAGGAAGGAAGGAAGGAAGGAAGGAAGGAAGGAAGGAAGGAAAGAAAAGAGGAAAGGAAAGAGGAAAGAAAAGAGGAAAGGAAAAAGGAAAGGAAAGGAAAGGAAAGGAAAGGAAAGGAAAGGAAAGGAAAGGAAAGGAAAGGAAAGGAAAAGAAAAAGAAACTCAAACTCAAGCTATATCAACAGTCAGTGAGTTTCAATTTTCTTAAATCATAAATATAACTGTCATTTAAAGTATTATTTTAAATTCTACTGAAGCTGGTGATTGTGGCACATGCCTTTAATCCCAGCACTTAGGAGGCAGAGGCAGGCGGATCTCTGTGAGTTCTAGGCCAGCCTGGTCTACAGAGCAAGTTCCAGAGAAACCCTGTCTTGAAAAAAAAAAAAAAAAATTCTACTATTGAAGCCTGGCTTAGTGGTACACATCTCTAATACCAGCATTTGGGAGGCAGAAGCAGGTGGATCTCTGTGAGATTGAGGCCAACCTGGTCTAGATTGTGACTTCTTGAAGACCCTGTCCTTAAAAAAAGAAAAAAAAAATTCAAAAGCACACTATTGAAAAGAAGCAAGAGCTGGTACCTATGGATAATAGAAATAGATTTTTTTTCCAGGTTCTGTGAATTAAGATTATTTTCTGGTGAGATTTAAGATTAACAACTAAATCTCACAAAAATTTTAAACTGTACAATATTAATGAAAATGTTTTCTAAAAAACAAACATTTGATCATTAAGTTACTGATAGGACTAATTTCATTTTTTAGAAAGGCACACACACACACACACACACACACACACACACACACACACACACATCTGTATACTGTCACATGGCCACCTCTGAAGAGCAGGAGTGACAGGTGTAGAAAGAATGAGCAACTCTACATCTTCCTCTTGTAATTTTATTCCACTTGATGTTCTTTAATGAATACCTACATAAGAAAAAAAAACTAACTTGCTTTTGGCTAAAAAAAAAAAAAAATGTAATTCATATAACCTTAGGGATTCAACGTCCCTAAAGTTTTTAGAGACAAAAGTACACCATGAAGACTTCGATCAAGAGCAACAAGACAACACACACACACACCCATTCTCCTCCAGTGAACTTGTATTTGTCAGCCTACTAGCCTGTCTCCTCCAGGGGAAAGCATCACAGGCCTCCTTAGAACGCCAACACAACACCTGCCTACTTATTTTCAGTTACACTCTATCTAACATAAACTGTGGCCTCTGAGTGGTCCACTTAGTTTCTCACCTGAACAGCAGCAAGGCTCTGGAGCTGGGAGCTGCTTAGATGCTGCTGCTGAAGAGCGGCCGTGTGCAGCATCAAGTGCTGTTGCTGAGCCGCGTACATCTGCTGGAGGTACTGAGCAGCCGAGCTGGGGGGGCGATGCAATGCCTGTTGAATTACCTGTGATAAGGTAAGGACCCTATGTCAAACCAGCATCTCAACCTGTCTTTTCCCCTCTGCTTCAGAGGTTCTATACACAGGCTCTACCATCGTTAACTCCAGATCAACCATTAGCTTAACCATAAACTTTAGGATAAAAAGTGGCAGTTTAAGTTTTTACTACTTTAACAGTCAATGTCATTGAGCTTACTGATACATTTACCTATTGTTACATGTCACTAGGTTAAATTACCCAGATCATTCACTTAAAGTAGAATGGGACAAACATGTGAAATCTTAAATCTCATTAGTAGTCAAAAAAAAAAAAAACCTTACTAGTCAAAGGGATATAGTACTTTACAACTTTTGGATGGACAAAGTTCAAAAGAATACTACTACTAACCAGGAAAACACCCCTTCCTAGACTAGCAGTAACAATTTCAGTTTCATAGCCTTTCTGCATACAACTTGGTAAGTTTCAGGGCATATGTAGAGAGTGCTTTCACCATGCAGCCATTACAAACCGTGATACAGACACATGCAATGACCACCAGCTGCATGTCCAGCAAGGACATAAAAATGGCTAGAGTAAAGAAATAGGTTTAACTTTAAACTGAACTTGAATTTTAATTTTAATATCAATTGCTACAGGTATACCTAGTGACTTCTGTATTATACAATAACATGAAGTACCAACACATCACAAGGTAAAGAAAATCATTTTGAGTAGGATACCATTTGGTCTTAAAATACTCAAGGAGATAATAAAGGTGAATATGTTAGTGATGACCTTTAGTGTCTGATTTAAACTTTCCTACACATGTCTCAAAGTCTACAATTATATTAAACATTGTATAAAATTAAGCCAGCCTGGGCTGGGCTACAGAGTGAGTTCCAGGAAAGGCTCCAAAGCTACATAGAGAAACCCTGTCTCAAAAAAAAAAAAAAAAAAAAAAAAAAAAAAAATGTATAAAATTAAAAAGGTATTTCTCTTTGAAAATAATTTTTAAATTTATAAAAAATACCCAATTTTATATTTCCACATAGGAACAGTCTTAATCTTTTTTTAAAAGTGCATTTCTTTGTGTACTGGTGTACCATAGCGTGTGCGTGCGTGTGTGTGTGTGTGTGTGTGTGTGTGTGTGTGTGTGTGTGGTCAGAGGACAACTTGCAGGAGCTGGCTCCTTCCTTCCACCAAGTGGGCTCTGGGAATCAGACTCAGGCAGTCCAGCTTAGAGACAGATGCCTTTATCTGCTGCACCATCACCAGCTCCTGGGACTTTGGTGGAAGAATATTTGAAAAACTCCTAGAGCTGGAAGGTTGGCTCAGTTAAAGATGAGTATGGTCCCAGCAC
Organism: Peromyscus eremicus; assembly: GCF_949786415.1. Taxonomy (NCBI): domain Eukaryota; kingdom Metazoa; phylum Chordata; class Mammalia; order Rodentia; family Cricetidae; genus Peromyscus; species Peromyscus eremicus. Next base: position 27,511,705 of record NC_081421.1, on the reverse strand, counting down.
CATGCGGCAGTTCACAACTGCCTATAACACCTATAACACCATCTTCTGGCGGGTAAGTGGCACCCACAAGGTCTATGTATATACATGCAGGCAAACACAGACATAAAAAACGTGTACAGGGCTGTTGAGAACACTCGTTCTTTCAAAGGACCCAGATTCAGTGCCCAGCACCCATGTGGCTCTCACCCATCCATAGCTCCAGCTCTAGGACCTTCCTGGGCACTTCATGCACTTGGTGGACATACACACACACACGCAGGCAAAACACTCTTACACAAACATATCCAATTTTTTTAATAAAATTGAGTAATTTTGTTAAAAATAAACTCATAGAAACCATTAATTATAGTACTTGTTAGCAAAGGTAAAGTCTGAGCCTACACAGAGGTCAAGTATTCTAAAAAGACAACAGAAAACTCCTCCCTCCCTCTGTTCAAAGGTAAGTCAGACTGCCTCGTCAGCCCACGTGACTCTGAACAGCAGAGCTCTAATCTCAGCACTCAGCAGTCTCACAGGACTGCCGGAGTGAGAACACCAGAACTCATGGTAAGTAGGGAGAGCTGACATAAAGCCATGAATCCCTTCACTCAGATCTCCACCAGTTACTGTTCACTTGTGTGTGTTCCTATCTCTCTCCAACTACAGACTGTTCCTGTTCCAAACTCTTCTCACACACTCCTAATTGAGTCCTCATAGCAGAAGACTATGGACGAAACACTAAGTGACTCACAACTACAGTATTTCTCTTTGGTCAGAAAAATCCATATATGATATTCTAATTCCATAACCAATTTCTAAAAACTCACACTCAATAACAAGTGAATAATCAACTTAATGCCCAATTCCCTCAGAATAGTAATGTCCTATGTCAGCATAGTCTATTCACCACAGACACTGTAATGGCAAATTAAAGGCACAATACACCATTCTTACTTTGCTTCTCTACTGAAACAGGGTGAAGAAAACCAACATGACTAAAAGAGAAAGCTTGAAAGTTAAAGAACTACTTAAGTGGCTTTGAAAACACTTTAGATGAGGTAATTCAATGATCTGTAATAACTAGAGTTTGACTTCCTGTGAGACATATCAGCACCTGCAATGTCTCTAGTAACATTTCATTTTAAATTTACCCAGCTTAAGTGAAAATGAAAAAAAATAGCATAGTCAAATATCATACCATCTGGATGCTCTTCACTCTAATATCCTTCCACATATCTCTCACCACAGAGAAAAAAGAAGGCATTAAAAGCACACTGTGCATTCAAAGTTGACTTTCTGCTGAGCTGACTAGGTCTCCAACAGTTCTCTATCTACCATGGAAGAAGAGAGCACAGGGAGAGGACAGCACAAACAGGAAGAATGCAATTATTAAAGAGCATTTTGACCCCAGCACTAAAAACCCTTAAAGAATGCACCTGAAGAGCCTATAAAATGAAGGCGAGTAACACAGAAGCCGCAGGAACTCGGAGAAGGCAGAGCAGTCAATGGCAGAGCCGAAGGTAGAAAACCTACCAGCAATGTGAATTTGGAATTATTTAGTCTATTTAAAACACTGTCTTCCCATTTGTAAAATGCCTCCTGTATAGAGTTCTGGAGATGATTAAACAAAGTAATCCACACAAGGAAAGCATTTCTTAAATGCTTGGCACATAAAAACTGTTCAATAGACAGACGCCACTGTCATTCATTAGAAACCTGTAACGTCCCCCACAGTTCTTGATGCTTCGTTTAACTCTCACAGTAACTGATAAAGTACACAGTGTCATCTGCATTTTCCTGTTTTCTGGGACCCAAGGGCACACAGAGAACCCATCAGGCTACAACACTCACGTCTTTTTAAACAATACTTTATTGTCTCTGTTGGTCTAAAGTTCAACTAGGCCGTTTTTACTTTCTCAATTAAGTGACTACATAAAAGTTTTTCTAAATATTCTCTTCGCTCTCTACCACAGAGGCTGTAGAGCCTCCTGCTTAGTGCTCTCATACCATCTGAGTGTGAGAAGCTCTCTGTAAGGGGCATAGTGGGCTCAAATACAAAATTAAGACAGAAAAGCAGCTATCCTAAATATCTCACAAGTAATATTTTCACTCTTACAGCAGCACTTAGAGACATTCAATTATAATTTTCCTGACACATAATCTTATAAGCATCATATAGACAAATGTAAGCCCTCTCAATAGTACAATTGTTAAATAACTTCATTGGTTTTTAAAAACTTAATGAGTCTGCCATCTTCAGGCTTAACCTCCCATGCATATAGCTGAAGTACCTGAACAGCATGTCGGTCTGAACCGCTGTAGACAGAGATCTGCGGTTGCTGCATTCGAGAGGAGGAAGTGGTGATGGTGGTGGTGGTGGTGCTACTGGCTGTTGTTGACACAGAAGATGTTCCAGAGCTTGGCTCGCTATCCATAGCCGTACTGTGATCCTTAAATCTAGTAGACAACACAAAGGATCAGTACTGGTAAAAAGCACTGTCTTAGGAGCTTTAATGAATGCTCACTACAAAGAAATAATTAGTTCAGAGTCTAAATGTCTAGGGAGGCCTTAATACAATAAAGCCAGCACACAATCACCAAATAGGGGGGAAACATACTTCCCCACATACAGAATAATTGATGGGTAGCATCTGCTAAACTGAATTCAAACGACGCAGAACAGCAACGGAGACGAAACCTTGATTGAAGTTTCCGTTTGCACTATTGAAAAAGGACAGATCTGAGAGAGAGAGTGGACACAGGGTCCTAGTCCTAATCCATAAGCTATCTGAATTGACACCCATTGGCAATGGGAAAACAAATTTTCTCCATGGAGTCTCACTGGATCTATCTACCAAGCACACTACAGGGCAGGTCCTAGGCCCAGGAGTAGTTAGCCAATGCAGAAAGAACTTGGTGGACTTTCTGCTTCATTTTGCTTCGTTTTGGCAATTTTTGTCTAGACTTGGTCTTTTGCCTATTTATTTTGATTTTTGCTTTTATGAGTTTTTTTTTGGGGGGGGGGGTTCTGGAGTTTTCTTTTTCTTTTTTCTTCTCCCCTATCCCCTGAGGCAGGGTTTCTCTGTGTAGCCCTGACTGTCCTGGAATTCACAGAGATTCACCGGCCTCTGCCTCCCGAGTGCTGAGATTAAAGGTGTGAGCCACCACCATCCAGCTGTTTCTAGGGTTTTGTTTTTGTTTTTATGTTTGTTTGTTTAAAAAAGACTGAGAGGAAAAGAACAGAAAGTTGGGTAGGTAGGGAGATAGGGGGAATCTGGGAGGAATTGAGGAGGGAAAAAAAAACGTAATTAAAATATATTATGTGAAATTTTCTTTTCCAATATAAAAGATAATTTGAAGCCCAACGGTGGTGATGCACACCTTTGATCCCAGTACTCAGGAGGCACAGAGGCAGGTGGATCTCTGTGAGTTCAAGGACAGTCTGGTCTTCAAACTGAGATCCAGAACAGCCAAGGCAACACAGAGAAACCCTGTCCAAAAAAAAAAGACAGATTTGAAACCAAGCAATATCAGAGTTCTTTACTTATTTCTGTCTTCTTGGGTGTCTGGAGGAAAGAACATATGTATCTTTGTGCCTGTGTGCTCCTATACATGCATTTGGGGAGTTATGGACAGCTCGGAGCCACAGTGTGGGTATTGGGAATTGAACCTGGGTCCTTTGCTAACTGCTGGCCATCTCTCCACCCCTCAAAGTCATTCTTTAGTGACGATTCCTAAGGACTTATATTCACTAGTTTAACTGTAGGTGCCACGTGGTTATTTAAAAATAAAGTCTTATTAAACCTGGTATGGTGGCTCACACACATGTAATTCCAGCACTTTGAGAAATATGTCATCCTTAGCTACATAAGTAAGAAGTCAGCCTAGGCTACACAAGACCCTGTCTCAAAAAAAAAAAGTAATTTAAAAATAAAAATTAAAGCCAGGAGGTGGTGACGCACACCTTTAATCCCAGCACTCGGGAGGCAGAAGGATCTCTGTGAGTTCGAGGCTAGCCTGGTCTACAGAGTGAGTTCCAGGACAGGCTCCAAAACCGCAGAGTAACCCTGTCTCAAAAAAACAAACAAAAAAAAATTAAAATTAAAAATAGTGAGGATGAAGAGATGGTTCAATGGTTAAGACCACTGGCTGTTCTTGCAAAGGGCCTGGGTTTGATGCCCAGCACCCACACAGAGGCTCATAACCTCAGAAACTGAGTCCCAGAATCAGATACCTTCTTCTGGCCTCTGAGGAGCCAGGCACATACCATGGAGTAATGCAGAGACATATATGCAGGCAAAATACCCATACACATAAAAATTTTAAGTTAATTTTTTCAACTCGTTTTTTTTTTATTAGTCTACAACATTGACCTTACTAATTCTAGTAACAGAGTTTAGCTTAATAACAGACTAGGGAAATGAAGCAGCAAATAAAAGCAACTTCTTACATCCTTACAAAAATCTTTTTTCACAGAGAATTGCTCTAAAATTTGGGGTGGTGGTGAAATATAACTGATTCACTTTCCTATATACAGCAAGTAAAGTACATTTTTGTATCAAACTTTCTAATCTTTTTCCTTTAATATTACAATCTTATGTCATTTATGTTGTGGTACAAAGTTTCACCTAATAAGAAATCTATATGTTAATAAACTCAAACCTCTAAGGTCAATTGCAAAGGCTTCCATGTTGTTACAAACTAAAAGCACATTAGTTGTTACTCCAGGGTCAGAAACCCACGTGAGATTTTACTAGTTTCCTCTTTCTTTACTTGTCTTTTTCTCCTGAGAAATAAAATTTGAACCAACCGACATTCCCATCGTTGACAAGAATGTATCGAGAACATTGCTGTTCTTTCTAAAACAAAACAGGGTATCACTACGTAGCCCAGGCTGGCCTCAATGAGACTCCACATTCTCCAGCCCACCATATCTGAATTACATCCAATTTAGAAGGGAGAAAAGTGAAAGGAAAAAAGGAGGGGAATGATTTCCCACTAACTTTTATTGTAAGTTGAATCAAACATTTTTATACTTCGCTGCTATTTTTGGTTTTTTTTGTTTTTTTTTGTTTTTTGTTTGTTTGTTTGTTTGTTTGTTTGTTTGGTTTTTTTTTGGTTTTTCGAGACAGGGTTTCTCTGTGTAGCTTTGCGCCTTTCCTGGGACTCACTTGGTAGCCCAGGCTGGCCTCGAACTCACAGAGATCCGCCTGGCTCTGCCTCCCGAGTGCTGGGATTAAAGGAGTGCGCCACCACCGCCCGGCTACTTCACTGCTATTTTTTTAATTGCCTTCCAATCACCCAACCACAGCGTCATATTGTACATGTTCAATACTGCACACAATCAGCAGTGAGGTAAATAAAACCTTGATCAAACTACCCTCTGTCGTAACACTTCTGCACCATGACCAATGACATTCCCTACACCACCGCAAACCCTGGTCTTTCAAAGTCTTATTCTGCTCAGCTGTGCTCTCAAGCCCAAATGCGACGACGGCAAGTAGTTCTGACCTACCAAAAATGGTCACAGAGAACCGAGACATCAATTCTAAACACTGGTGAGTGCAACTGGCCAAAAATCATCGCAGACATTTCGAGGCCTGGTACAAAAGAACTCTTTTGATAAGTGCATGGGCTTGACATGGAAATACCTGCACCGTTCAGCTCTGGTATGCCAGAGGCCTACCCGGGAAGCAGTAAGTTTCAAGTCGCTAACCGAGCATACCATCACAGCGCCACACAAGAATGCGGCCCTGCAGGGAGGGAGGCACGCCGCTGCAGCCCGAGCCCGCTGCAGCCCGAGCCCGCTGCAGCCCGAGCCCGGACGGGGAATGCAAGGAAAGGCCCGGGGCCTCGGCCTCGGCCAGCCGCAGCTGCGGCCCGGACGCCTCCCCGCGGTCCCCCGCAGCTCCCGCCGCAAGCCGGACAGACTGACGGACGGACGGACGGCGACGGGCCGCAGGAGCCAGCGCGGAGGCCTGGCGGCGCCCGCCCAGCCCGACACACCTCGGCGGGGCCCGCCGCCGGAGTGACAGCCCCGGAAGAGCGCCCCAGGGCTGGCGTCCCGGGAGGCCCCGGAGGCCCGGTCCCCGGGGTGGCCCCGGTAGGGCCGCGGGGCCGGACCGCGCCATACGCACTCCCGAGGGGAGGCTGACGGGACCTGCCATCCTCCTCCTCCCCTGCCCGGGCTCCTCCACCACGCCGCGGCTCCCGCCTCTCCTCCGCCCTGCGCTGTCAGCCTCGGGACCCTGAGAGCTCCCTCAGGGGGACGTGTCGCTGCCCTCACTCGCCCCCCGGTTACGACATCAGTCACCAGCAAGTCACTCACTCCGCTTCCGCCATCTTCTCTCCTCCATCACTAACGCGGGGTGCGCATGCGCCTCCCCTTCCCCCTGCAAGCGCGGAGGGGCGGGGTCCGAGCTGTGGGGGGGGGGGCGAGGTCACGTGAGGCCAGCTGTCTCCCGCCAGCTCAGCCCCGCGGAGGGGCCAGTGTCTCCCTACTTGTTAGCGGTCCTTCCCGGCCACCCTCTGTTTCTATTCAGAATCTTTGTCTGAGACCGGGGCCTGCGACAAAAATGAGAAAGTTCTGCTTAGCGCTGAGAGTGTAGAAGTTGAGAGAGCGTGCATGAAGTCCTAGGTTCAATCCCCAGCAGCACCACATCAACCACGTGTGGTGGGGCGTGGAAAGGGTAGGCAGGAAAAATAAAAATTCAAACTCATCCTAGGCTGTTATATAGAAAGTTTAAGACTAGTCTGGGATATATGAAACCGGAGACCGTGTCTCAGAAAAAAAGAAGGCCAGATGTGTATCCAAAGTAGTCTTAATCTGCTGAGTGGATTTTGTAGATATCCATACACATACATAATGACTTGACTTCACAGATCCATGAAGTAAGTAAATCTCTACTGCTCTTGACAGAAAATGAAGCATACTGATCGTGAACAATGTCTCATATTTCCTGAAATAAAGTCAGGGTTACTGTTGCTGTGATAAAAGACCATGCTCAAAGCACATTGGGGAGAAAGGGGTTCCTTTGCCTTACACTTCCATCACAGTTCACCATCAAAGGAAGTCAGGACTCTAGCTTGTGTCAAACTGACATAAAACAGCCAGTACAACTGACCCCCTTGTCAATTTGACGCAGAAACAAAATGCTGTTAAGCCACAACCTTTCCTTTCTTTTTCATCCTCAAGGTCACATAGAAATAAAGACATCACAGTATAAAACATTTTACAAACTTTAAAAGTCCCACAGTCTTTACATTTTTAAACACTTAAAAATTCAGTCTCTTTTCAAATCCAAAGTCTTTTATGATCTAATGTCTCTCAACAGTGGGCTCCTATAAAATCAAAAATGAATTAAATACTTCCTTACTTCAAGAGGGAAGAACCAGGCCACAGTCACAATCAAATCAAACCAAAACCAAATCCCAACTGTGTAAATTACCAAACTGTGTAAATTGTCCACTGTCTAGGATCCACTCACAATCTACTGAGATCCCCCAAGGGCTTGGGTCAAGTCTCCGGCTCCACCTTCTGCAGCACACACAGCTTGTCTTCAGCTTGTCTTCTAGTACCTAGCTGGCTCCAGGAAGGCTGCTGTTTTGGGTGGTCATCTCATGGTACTGGCATCTCCAAAATGCTAGGGTCTTCTGTGGCAACTGGCCTGCACTTTCACCAGTAGCCTCTCCTGGCCTCTCTTCATGGTGCCAAGCCTGAACTGCCTGCTCTCCATGACCCCAGCATGTCTTCAAAACCAGCATCACCTGAGTGACTCTTTTTTTTTTTTTTTTTTTGGTTTTTCGAGACAGGGTTTCTCTGTGTAGCTTTGCGCCTTTCCTGGAACTCACTTGGTAGTCCAGGCTGGCCTCGAACTCACAGAGATCCACCTGGCTCTGCCTCCCGAGTGCTGGGATTAAAGGCGTGCGCCACCACCGCCCGGCGAAACTCAAATTGTTCTTTTTTTTTTTTTTTTTTTTTTTTTTTTTAGGTTTTTTTTGAGACAGGGTTTCTCTGTGTAGCTTTGTGCCTTTCCTGGATCTCGCTCTGTAGACCAGGCTGGCCTCGAACTCAGAGATCCGCCTGGCTCTGCCTCCCGAGTGCTAGGATTAAAGGCGTGCGCCACCACCGCCCGGCCTGAGTGACTCTTAACACTACCAAGTTCAGCTGCCTGCATGAGGTACAACCTTGGTCACCTCTGGAACACAGCTTCTGTGTGCTGACTCTGAGGAAACACTTCCCAGACGATTTCACCCTAATGATGCTGGTCTCTTCTTCATCCTGCTAATTTCTCGGCCCCAGGTGACTGCCATCAATTATCTCACTTCGATGAATGAAGTGAAAGTTTCATTTCATGATTCTGATCACTTGTTAGTCACAGCTGACTCTTCAGCCCCAGCTGACCAGAACTACAGATTCTTAATTCAAAATATGCAATAGTGACTCTCAAACTTCCCTCTGGAACTTCACAAGCCAGGAGGCCTCCACCCTCTGCATTTCTCATACATTACATTCTAGTCTTCCAAGGCCCACAGAACAGCTCACCAAGCTTTGAACACCCAATGAACAGCCCTGGTACCAAAATCTGTATTAGTCAGGGTTCTCTAGAGGAACAGACTTCATAGACTGAAACACATACACACACACACACACACACACACACACACACACACACACACACACACACACACGGGGAGGGGGTGGGTGCAAGGAGGGAGAGAAGGAGATTTATTAGAGTGGCTTACAAGCTGTGGTCCAACAATGCTGTTTACCAACAGAGAGTCCAAGGATCCAGCAGTTGTTCAGTCCACAAGGCTGGTGTCTCAGCTGATCTTCAGTATAGGCCAAAATCCCGGAGAAGTAAGCACTAATGCCAGCAAAGGAAGGGACTTGCCAACCAGAGTGAGGGCAAGCAGGCAGAGAGCAAGGGTCCTTCCCCCATGTCTTTTATATAGGCTACCAGCAGAAGGAGTGGCCCATATTAGAGGTGGGTCTTCCCACCACAAAAGATCCAGATTAAAAATGGGTCTTCCCAGCTGGGCAGTGGTGGCAGGCACCTTTGCACACCTTTAATCCCAGCACTCAGGAGGCACTGGGAGGTACATCTCTGTGAGTTGGAGGCCAGCCTGGTCTACAGAGCGAGTTCCAGGACAGCCAGAGCTACACAGAGAAACCCTGTCTCGAAAAACAAAAACAAATATAAAAACAACAACAACAAAAAAATGTGGGTCTTCCCCTTCAAATGACTCAATTAAGAAAAAAAAATCCCTCATAGGTGTACCCAGCCACGAGAGTTTTAGTTAACTCCAGCTTTAGCCAAGTTGACAACCAAGAATACCCATCACATACAATAACTGAGAAATGCAATATTACTATAAACCCATCTTAAAGGATGACATGGTTGAATGAAAATACACTTACCTCAGAAGGGAGAACAGCATTTCCTGTGGGTCTTACAATGTCCCTGTTCCTCTTTGTCAAATCTGTTAGCAATTTTTAAAAATTATTTTGTATTCTGTCTCAGGCCTACTGAAACTCATTAAGACCCTTCGGAAAGTTTTATATACTAGTTGGAGAAATGCACAGTCATATATTTGGATGAAAGAGGCATAAAATTTCATTATATAAGTTAGAATAAAGCATATAGACTTGCTTTCTCTTACTGAAAGTAATGTGCTATAACCAAACACTTACTAAATTGAGTACTATAGAAACTGAAAATGTCTCTATAACCTGCTACCTCACAGGCCCTCTTGCAAATGGTCAGCCTGTCAGTCACATGATTGCCAGTCCTATCTTCCTTTGTATACTTGTGGGTGGTGGCACATACTGTTGGCTGTGTCTCCCCGGGCGCTGAATAGTGCACAGAGCATTAAAGCTGCAAGAGCACTTAGATGTCATGTGATCCACTGTAGCAAGAACCCATGGTAACTGCAAAATTTGGACTGTGACCTCCCATGACCCCCATAGCGGCATTGCCATCTGCCACAATACTTCAGTACAAGTAGGTAAGTACCCAAGAAGCACTCGATGACCCAGTTTCTACTCAGCCTTTCTGTATAGTGTACATGTATCACCCTGGCATCCCAGAAGAGTTTGAGAAGCGAGGCTTTAGGATGAAGCCAATCTGAGTCCTTTTTCTGTCAGACCATCATTTGTAAACCCCTGAAATCTGCTCAGCTCCACCTTCAAATGATAGGCTCACCTCTGTCCCCACCACCAGGGGCACAAATGAATTTACCAAAATACACATCAGTTGTCATTGTATACCACCTCCATGTTGCCAGCTGTGATAGTTAGCCATAATTGTCTACTTGATGCAACCTAAATCATGGGAAGAGAGCTTCAGTAAGGAATTGTCTACGTTAGGTGTGTCTGTAGGCTGTTGTGTTAATTAAATTAATTGATATGGAAAGACCCAGCCCACTGCAGGCAGCCTCATTCCCCAGGCAAGGGCTCCTGAACTGTATGAGTGGAGCCACTAAGTCAACTCAAGCAAGCAGGTGTGTATTAACCTCCCTCGGCTCTCGGCTGTGGATGGGTGTGACTAGCTGTTTGATATCCTGCCTCAACTTGTCTATAATGACAGACTGTAACCTGGAATTGTGAGCTAAAACAAACCATTTCTTCACTGAGTTGATTTTTGTCAGGGTAGTTTAGCACAGCAACAGAAAGGAAACCAGCCTAGGTTTCTCCCAGACCACAGCAGTATGCATTGGCATGTCACCCTGCTTCAATTCTTTTTCTTCTGTGTTCTGTTGTTCATGCAGTAGCTCCAAAAAGAAATGTAAACCACAGTGTGGCACTGTCCTGCTAAAATTCTCTGATGTCTTTCCATCCTCAGTCAGAGCCTTGAATTCTCACCACCGACTTGCGATATGCATGCTTGAATACTCTTTCCATTTCTATCTCTTGTTCTCTCTCTCTTCTCACTCTCTCCTAGCCAGGACCTTCACCACACACTTCTGCTATGATATTCCACCTCACCACAGGCCCAAAAGCACCTTCCCACCGGGCGGTGGTGGTGGCGGCGGCGGCGGCGGCGGCGGCGGCGGCGGCGGCGGCGGCGCACGCCTTTAATCCCAGCACTCGGGAGGCAGAGGCAGGTGGATCTCTGAGTTCCAGGCCAGCCTGGTCTACAGAGTGAGTTCCAGGACAGCCAGAGCTACATAGGTGTCTTGAGAAACAAACAAAAAAGTACATGTCCCTCTAAAACCTCTGAAACCATGGGCCATTTCCTCCTTTATAAGTTATTTATCTATTTTGTTATAGTTACAAAAGCTGATTTACACACTAGATTATTCATTCTACAACAAATTTTAGGCCTCGACATAGTATTGTAAGAGCCCAGAAGCAATGTACTCTTTGTAAAGGAAATAGAATATTTTTCAGGTAATTCAGTATTTGGAAAAGGTTAGCTGGGCATGTCATTCCCAGCACTCAGGAGGTAAAGGTAGGAGGACCAGAAATTCAAGGTCATCTTCAGCTAGCATATGTATCCTTTAAGATGCTGGTCACTGGCTTATACTCAATGAGGTTAAGAAACCGCATCCTCTAATGAGATCACATAGCAATATCTTGGTCCGTTCTGTGCTCATCTAAAGAATCAATGTCTTCACTCTCTATTCCTCCCTCAAATGTCCCCTGATTTCTGAATCTCTCAGGACTAAATCCTAAGGACCTTTTTTTTTTTTTTTTTTTTTTAAAAAAAAAAAAAAAAAGGTCTTTTTATTCAAAAACATCTTCTTGCTGCCTTTAGACTTCAGCCTCTTCAAATTCCTTACCATTCAGACACAAAGAAAGCCTTTCCCCTGCTCTGCATTTATAGTCGCCATCAGTTCCACCAAAAATAGCAGTAAAGAAAACTGAGGAGAGAGGCAGCATGCGTTGAACGCTGATTGACTGCTCTGCATGAGCTATCCCATCCAATGCACACAGCATCCGTGAAGTAGATCTCAGTCTTCATCTTGCAGAAGTGGATAGTCATGTTAGTAAGATTAAGTCACCTGAACAAGCCACATGGTTACTCAATAGTAGAACCGGCATGCATGGTTTTTCATTGAAATGGATTTTATTAATTATGTGTGCACACACGCACATGATGCATGCAAGTGTGGTCTGCACGTGGAGGTCAGAGGACAACCCTCAGGAGTCAGTTCTCTTCTAGTACTGGGCGTCTAGGGATCAAACTTAGTGTAACAAACACCTTTACCCACTGAGCCTTCTGACCGGCACTCAGAGGCAGGTTTTGACTCACTTTCTCTACCTATTGTCTTCATTTGGGCATTGGTTTTCAGGTTCTGCATCGCATTTTCTCCTGTCAGTTCTCACAGTCACTCCCAGATGGAATCAGCTGTTTCTGCAGTATTCAATACTCATAGTACTCTCCAAGTGTTTTCTTTAATTGAGATATAATTTACATAACGTAAAATTTATTTAAAGTATATACGCAGGTGTGTGTATGTAAATACGTACACATTATTATATAATCATTAGCATTTTGTAATTTCAAAAAATTTCTATCACCCCTCATGTAACCACCCCATGTTGATCACATATCGTTCCTTTCTCCACCTTTCCTGCTACTCCAGGTAACAACTAACCTGCTTTCTGTCTCTATGGATCGCCTATGCCATACATTTAATAGAAAAAGAATCATATAATATGTAGTTTAGTATATAAGGTCTCTTTGACGTACTGTTTTCAAGATTTGTGTAGTTTGTGTGTACCAGTGATTCCTTCCTTTTACCACTGAACGATACTATGTGGGTATACTACATTTTTGTTTATCCACTCATCATTTGAAGAACATTTTGGGGTTTTGTTGTTATTATTATTGTGTGATAGTTTGGGAGGGTTGGATGTATGTGAGCAAGCAGTCTTCCAAAGCTGGAATTACAGGTGAGCTGCCAGGCCCATCCAGAATTTATGCGGTTTCTAGGGATCTGAATTCTGTCCGATGATTTGTGTCAGAGATGTACTCTGAAGTTCAGCATGTTTAATTCCTTTTGTTTGTTTGTTTGGTTGGTTGGTTTTTATTTATTTATTTATTTATTTATTTATTTATTTATTTATTTATTTATTTATTTATTTTGAAGCTGAGGATCAAACCCAGGGCCTTGTGCTTGCTAGGCAAGCATTCTACCATTGAGCTAAATCCCCAACCCCGGTTGGTTGGTTTTTAAAACAGGGTTTCTTTGTGTAGCCTTGGCTGTCCTGGAACTAGCTCTGTAGACCAGGCTGGCCCAGAACTCATAGAGATCCACCTACTAGCTCAGCACATTTAATTCTATGAAGTCAAATTCATCTTTTTTTTTTTTTTTTTTAAATCCTCTGTGTAAACCTAACTGGTCTGGAGGTCACAGAAATCCACCTGCCTCTGCTAGGATCCAAGGCGTGCTTCACCACGCCCTGTCCTTTTTATTCTTTTGTTGTTTGTGGTTTTGGAATCATATATAAGAAATCATTCTTCAAGATCATAAAGACTAACTACATTTTCTCCTAAATGTTTTATAATTTAAACTCTTACATCTAGGTCTTTGACCTGCTTTACGTTTATTTTTATAAACAGCTGAGATAGAGGTCCGGCTTCACTCCTTTGTGTATGGATGAACAGCTAATTGTCCCAGAATCACTTGTTTAAAAGCAACAGTGAAACTATTCTTTCCCCCATTGACTTACCTTGAACTTTATCACATGCTTTTAAGTAAATATTGACAGAGCTCTGCTACTATGAGCTACTTAAGTGTAGAGTTTATTTTCCTTCCTTAATGTCTACCACAGGACTATATATATGAAATAAGCCTTCAATAAATGTATCTAATGGGTGAAAAGCTGATTCACGATTTCTATGTCAACCAATAAATGATGAAGCTAGACCATGCACGGTGCATGGTAAGGTTTTAAATATGAAGCTGAAACTCAAATAATTTCTCAAATCAAAGGTTCCCAGCTCAGAGTCTTAGAATTATAGACTCCATGGGTCCTGGAGAGCATCAGTCCTGTCTTTTCTGCTGAGGAAAAGCAGGCTTGAACAGCTAAATAGCAGCCCTTGGGTTGTGAAAGGAGGCTGCTGGCTGTCTTTGAACTTAGGTCTGGACCATTGCTTTTTAACAAGGGCTCTTTCAGTTAGTGCCTGATAAGGCATTTTTATTTTAGTCTTGATGAAAGTCTTTTCTACATGAAAGAGGACTGCTTCTGTTTCCTGAGATAACTTATCAGAGGGTTTGGTTTGTTGGTTGTTTGTTTTTCAGTTCTCTGACCCAGCTATGTATAATTACCTCTCAGTTTCTACCGCCCTTACCTGTCCTTCACAAGATCAACAGTTTGCTTGCTGTTGGTTTGTGGCTTGGGACCGGCACACAATCTTAACTGTTGTTTGACGTGTGGCCTTTCCAAAGGGACTGTACCAACCTGGGGGCAGAAACATTATTGCTCAGTTTATTAAAAGAAAAGAAAGTTTGCCTTTAATCCCAACACTTGGGAGGCAGAGGCAGGCCGATCTCAGTGGGTTTGAGGCCAGCCTAGTCTACAAAGTGAGTTCCAGGACAGCCAGTAACTCTTTCTTTTTCTTCTTTCTTTTTTTTTTTTTTTTTTTTTTTTGTTAGACATTCACTATGTAGACCAGTCTGGCCTCAAACTCAAAGAGATCTGCCTGCAATAGATATTTCATGATATTATTTGTGCATTTAAACAATTCCTTTTTAAAAATACGAAATTCAATTAGGGATATAAGCCGGGGGGTGGTGGCGCACACCTTTAATCCCAGCACTCGGGAGGCAGAGGCAGGTGGATCTTTGTGAGTTCGAGGCCAGCCTGGTCTACAGAGCGAGATCCAGGAAAAAGCGCAAAGCTACACAGAGAAACCCTGTCTCAAAAAACAAACAAACAAACAAAAAAATCAATTAGGGATATAAATCAATGATAAACACAGCACAAGCAAGGCCCTGAGTTAATCTCCAGCACAGGAAAGGAAGAAAGGAAGGGAGGGAGGGGGGAGGGAGGGAGGGAGGGAGGTAGGGAGGGAGGGAGGCTGCCAGCCTCAAGTTCCACTCTTTTCCCACCCTGCTATAGGAAGGCCTCCTAAGTGTGCAGCCATCCCACCTTGAACAGGCCTAGTTTCTGCTCTCGAAAGCAGCGGGGTCAGGCTCGTTTAGTACTCGGATGGGAAAGAGAAACCTTAGGTTGCTTTAAGTAAGAGGCTCAAGGGAGCAGCGATTTTCATTTGGAAACTTTCTAGAAGCAGCAGAGAGACCAATAGTCTAATAAAGAATATGTGTAAAGTGTTTCTTAATATTATTATTAAACACTTTAAAAAATCTTTAAACAAATAAAAACAGAATTCCCTCTAAAAGTCAGAAAATTCACTTTTAAGAGAGGTTTGAATTGCAGTCTCAAATTATTAAGAGTGAAGGAAAATACACTGTTCCCCCTTTCTAGTTCAAGCTTGCTTCCTAGTTATGCGATAGAAGGAGGTGGAATAATCTAGTCTGAACATGATGAGTTTTTGGAGCTGTTTAACTGGGTTAAAATATAAAACCCAGACTAAACGTTGCTGAGGATGTAGTTCGGTTTGGTAGAGTGCTTGCCCAGCACACAGGAGACCCTTGGTTGGATCCCAGCACAGCGTAAGTTCGTGCCAGTGTCCTTGGAGGCCAGAATTTATCAGATGCCCTGGAACTGGAGTTACAGATGAGCCGTTATGTGGGTGGTAGGAATCAAAGCTGACTCCCCTGGAAGAGCAGTCAGTGCTCTTAACTGCTACTGCCCTTAGCTGACTTAAGCATTCAGCTTAACTGCTGAACCAGCCAGCCAATCCCTCCTAATAATTTTTTGAAGAGATTAAATAAAAGCTGACTGGATAAGAAAAAAAGGTAGAACAAGAAATGACACTCAGTATGTGCACTTTCGTGCTGATGGTGAACCTACTGATTGTGAAAAGAACTAACTTGTTCTTTTCACAATGATCCTTTAATAGCAAGGAACTCAGCACATGCTGCCAGCATCTAGTTAGATCACCAGTATGAAAAAAAACATGCAAAGAGTAAAACTAAGAATTCCGGGAAATTCTAGGACTTTTTCTTCATCTACCATAAAGTTCCTATTTCAAATTTATGCAATTTTTACTTTTTTTTTTCCTTTTGGGACAGAGTTTCTCTTTGCGGCCCTGGCTGTTCTGAAACTCACTCTATAGACCAGGCTGGCTTCAAACTCAGAGATCCACCTGCCTCTGCCTCCAAGTGCTAGAACTAAAGGTGTGCGCCACCACCATGTCCTGGTCTACTTTTACTTCTTTAGTTTCTGTGATCAAAACCATGTAGATAAGTTACATATTTAACTATTTTAAGTTGTATCAAAGAATGGAAAACCCCACTGTGTTATAAAATCAGTCATTTCACTGTTCTGGACACTATTTATTACATGAGGGAGTTAACTTAGATTTTTTTTTAATTTTTTATTTTATTTTGTGTGCGTTGTTGTTTTCCCTGCATGTATGTCTGTGTGAGGGTGCCAGATCCTCTGGAACTGGAGTTACAGACAGTTGTGAACTGACTTGTGGGTCCTGGGAATTGAACCTGGATCCTCTGGAAGAGCAGCCAGTGCTCTTAACCACTGAGCCACCTCTCCAGCCCCAATCTAAATCTTTTTTAATTCCTCAAACTGTAGTTTGTAGATCCGCAAAATTAACATCACTTGAAATTGGTTTGAAATGGATGGAGACTCTGAGACCCAGTTCTAAACCCTCTAAACCACACCTGACATACATGGATATCGATGTTGGAGAAGCGACATAGATAATACAAAATAACTTCCAGCTGGTAATTTAACTATCCCATGATTCTGTTTGAAAGATTCCAAACAATCGGCTAGGAGGTGGCTCAGACAATGAGGTAGTTGTCTTGCAGACATGAGGGCCTGAGCTTGATCCCCAGAACCCAAATCAAAAAACCAGGCATGGTGACACACATTTGTAATTCCAGTTCTGGGGAGGCAGAGACATCAGGTTCCCGGCGTTTATTAAACAGCTAGCCTAGTCTACTGGCAAGTTCCTGTTCAGTGAAACCTTTCTCCCAGAAGAAAAGGTAGACATTACCTACCCTGAGGAACAACCCTTGAGGCTGTCCTTTTATCTGCATGTATGTGCACAGGGGCCCCTCTCACACACCATATGCAGATTAAAAGTGAGTTAGGTAAAACTCTTCCCTCACAATGGGATTTGCCTACAGGAAAAGGACTGCCAACTATCTATGCTTAAATTAGCACAGAAAGGCCTGGTGAAAGGTCACAGCCAAGCCTGACCATCTGAGTTGGATCCCCAATATCCTCAAGGTGGGAGGTGAGAATTGACTTCCACAACCTGTCCTCTGACTTCCATATGCACACAAACACATACAATAAAAAATATAATACAGAAAAAAATGTTTAAAGTATAGTGTGAGAGTCAGTTAAGTTTTAATTACTATGCCTAAGAGATCCATGAAACAAAAATGCCTCTGATCTGCAAGCCCCTTGCCCAAAGACAGAGAGTTCCTGAAATGCTGGGGCCTATTGTTTATGGGAGATAGCAAGGCACATGTTTCCACTCCCCTAAACAAGTTTGTTTGACCCATCTGCATGGGATTGCCTTGATCACATGTGGGTGGGAGATATATGGGCAGGAAATATGTCAGGGTGTACCCTTGCCCCTGATTGGATGTAGGCAGGAAGTATGCAGGCAGGAAATGTGTCAGGATGTATGTACCCTTGCCCCTGATTGGATGTAGGCAGGAAGTATGCAAGCAGGAAATGTGTCAGGATGTATGTACCCTTGCCCCTGATTGGATGTAGGCAGGAGGTATAGGTAGGAAATATATAGGGATGTATGCTTGCCCCTGATTGGACCTTGTGGGAAATGTGGTGAATTATGGATTTTGTCTCTTTAAGTCCCTGCAAAAGGTGACTTGGGGGCATTTCCTGGGAACCTGAATATGGACCTGGCCAGAGCCCGTACACCTGGCCAGTATTTAGTTAAATCTTGTTTCAATGTTGGCTTTAAGCTGTGGTGGTGGTCTTATTCTCGATGGTGGGATTAACAACAGGAAAAACAGAAAATCAAGACTTGCTTTATTCAATACTGCCACCTTCTTCCCTGGCCTACTGAGATTGAGTTTCGTGTTGAAGTGACATGAATAGTGGTTTACTTTACCATTTGTCAGTACAAATCAGTTTATGTTTCCACTTCAATTTTTGTGATGTACTAAATAGTTCTATTTGTGAAATCTAAAATCACATGTATCTAATTTATTTGTGTCTGTGCGTGCCTTTGTGTGGCATCAGAAAGCAGCTTGTGGCAGTCAGTTCTCTCCTTCTACCACGGGGATCCCAGACGCTGAATTTGGGTTGTCAGGTTTGCCAGCACATGCCTTTACCCACTCAGCCAGCTCACCAGTCCTAAATCGTTCTCTTGATAACTGCAGACACCCAAGGCTGTTTGGAAGTATTCAGAAAGATCACAGTAATGATGGTTTTCCCACTTGATTTTTGGTTCTCAGCTATCAACAGGAATTACTTACATGAATCCACCATCAGATAAGTTAGTCCATGTGTATGCATCCATCATACACAGGATAGTTGGTAACCTGAACATACTTTCAAGAAGCCTTGCCTCCTGTATCACAGGCCCAGATTACTCATACTCACTCTGGTAACTACCTTTGCAAATGATACCCCAAGTTTTATATAAAGAAGCTATGGGATGATTTTCACACCAAGTACTGGCAAGCAAAATGCTTTCAGCTCAGGATATATGCCATGGGCTTTCTGGAGAAGCAAGTCCATTCCCTCTAATAAATCTTTCATATGTAGTGGCTTTTCTGATCAAGTTACCTCCAACAAAGCAGATTTTAGAAACCATTCTCATCCATGCCTTCTCTTTCTTGTTTGAATCTCTACATGTGCATGTAAGTGTGTGCATGTATGTTTATCGAGGACTATTAGGGTCCAGCCCCTAATAGTCTCTTATCCAGGGCCCGGGGAAGAATCTATCAACCAGCTGAGAATCTATTCTTTTTTTTTAAGATTTTATTTTATTTATTATGTATACAGTGTTCTACCTGCATGTCAGATCTCATTACAGATGGTTGTGAGCCACCATGTGGTTGCTGGGAATTGAACTCAGGACCTCTGGAATAGCAGCCAGTGCTCTTAACCACTGAGCCACCTCTCCAGCCCGAGAATCTATTCTTAAGGTTGGCAAATCAATCTATGCACACAAAGCTCTTTGGTCCATTTGCTTTAATTCATCATCTGTCTCTAGCTTTACAGTTATATACCCAAACAATCACAATCCTCCCCTCCACCCAGGTCACCCGGCCTGAATTCCTGTGTGGTCATAAAGGTAGGTAAGAATTTCCTCAGGCAGTGACCACCAGGCTTCCAGGGTCAAACGGAGGGATGATAAGAATCACATAAAGGGGCAGTAATTGTTAATTATCATTTGCAACCCAAAGGGGAAGTGAATAATGAATTAACTAAAGGCTAAATCCGGGTAATATCTAAGAAGAGGGATCTTATGTGCACAACTATAATCTTAAACGTGATTGGTAGAAAATATTAAAAAATCTATAAGTTGCTAGGTCAATGGGAGAAAATAAAACTGCCTTCTTTTTTCCTGTGGCTCCTATCTGTCCAGGCTATCTGCCTCTTTTTTCTGCAGGGTGGGGGAAAGTGTGTTTGGTCACCAGGCAACCTATGTACAGGTAGATGCCTCTGGTGATAGTTAAAGGGAGATCTGGAACTAGAGGTAAGATTTGGGAAAGGAGGAAGTTAAGCTTAATTGGCACATCCGCCAGGCCTTCTCAAATGGGTAGTCTGGATGCTTAAGTCTGTTCTTAGAGAGTACAGAGGTATCTCTGATAAGGTACTTTCCTCCATCTGGGAATGGACCTGGCCGGATGCTGCCAATGATGATAATTATAGGGAGGCTTGAACTGGGGTTCTGGCTGAGCATAGCTGTCAGCGCAGAAGGTTATCTAAATATTCCTAGAAGTGGTTAGGTAAGGAGTTAGAGGTCTATAAAGTTAGTAAGGCTGTAAGAAAGGAGGGTCCGAGCTGAATTGTGTAAAGCTATTACTTAACGTCCACCTGACCTAGGCAGTGTCTCCTTGTGGAATTTACCTTAAACCAGGAGACTTGCATGAGGACTGTTATTACTGTTAGTCCTTGAAAGTGGCTAAGGGAGATATCTGATTCCAGAGGAAGCCTTTCCTGAGGCTGTTCTCCAAACACCTTGAATGTGTATGTCCAGAGAGTGATCAGTCCACACTGTTAGCCCTTCTTAGGGAAAAGTCAATTGGGAAAACTATGAAGGCACTCATGATTTTCATAACAGAATAAAGCTGATATATAACAAGCCAAGTAACACCAAAAGCTCCTTGAAATTTAGCTTTCTCTAGAGGAATTCCTTGATCCCTCCAGGTAGTATCTTTGCCATAACCAGCTCTTATGATATATTCCTGTGGCCCACAACATATGTTCACATGTATATGGAGTCTCCTCATCATTATTCTGTTTGCTGTTTCTATTTTTCCTCTCTGTGTATTTTGATAGTCTTATTTATATTTTTCAGTATGCTACTTTTTTGTAAGGATTTTTTTTTAATTTTATGTGTATTCGTATGTACCTCTATGTATGTATGTATGTACACCAGGCACACAGGTGCCCACAAGCAGTCGTGAACTGCCTGGTGTGGGTGCTGGGAACCAAACACAGGTCCTCTACAAGATCAGCTAGTTCTGTCAACCACTGAGCTGTCTCTCCTGCCCACCCACCCCATTTTGTTTTTGAAATCAAGTAGTAAGGATGGCCTCAAACTTCCTGTGTAGCCAAGGATGACCTTTAACTTCTGATCCTCCTGCCTCTACTTTCCAAGTGCTGAGATTACAGGGGTGCACCACCATACTTGGTTTACTTGGTGCTGGGGATCTGCAATGGTTAATCTCCGTCGTCAACTTGGCACCTAGGTGGGAGTTCCAACAGAGGATTATCTAGGTTGGACTGGCCCGTGTGCATGCCTGCGAGGGTTTTTCCTAACTGGGTTAATTTTGGCAGGAAGACAAAGCTTCAGTGTGGGCAGCACCATTTCAAAGGCTGGGGCCAGGACTGAGTAGGGAGAGAGCAGAGCACAGGCACAGGGAGCAGCAGATTGCCAATGAACTTGGTGGCTTCATCTCCCAGTGCCCTTCCACTGGCACTGCGTGTGACAGACGCCTGGAAATCACCCCAGACTAGGAGCTCCGTCTTTCCTCTGGTTTATCTGTGGCCCCAAACAGGGTATGGTTTCGTCCCAATCAAGATCAGAAGAAAATCAATATGGAAATACTGGAGTCCAACCGGAAGCAAGCAGAGGTGGCTTCTGAGAGACAGGGAAAGTCCAGCAGCTTTTTCAGGGAGAGAACGGAGTCCCTCCCAAAGGAGGCCATGGAGGGCTGTGTAGAGGCTGCCACTTCAGAGACATTATTAGAATGTGCTTATGTTTTCAGTGCACTATGCCAACTTTAAGGAAAGCTCTGCTTCTCTGAATTGGAAGGTAATTTACATTTTAAGGTTAACTGTTAGTCACAACGTACTTGTGCAGACATCATTAAATAACATTAAGCAGTGAGATGTCTATGGGCCCTGAGGCTGTAGCTTATCGGTTCAGCGTGGGCTTAGCATGTGAAAGGTTCCAAGTTCAGTTCCCAGGACTCCAATTCAACAGAAAAAAAAAAAAAACTTTCAGAAGAAATTCCTGTATTTTGACAGATGCTCTTTAATCATGTCATCTACATTTTTTTATTGTGCGTGTGTGAATGTGAGTATACGTGTATAAACACTGTGCCCTCAGGGGCTGGAGAGATGGCCCAGCGGTGAAGAGCACTGGCTGCTCTTCCAGAGGACACTGGTTCAATTCCCAGTACCCACAGGGCAGTTCACAACTGTCTGTAATTCAGTTCCAGGGGATTTGACACCTTCACACCAATGCATATAAAATAAAGTTTAAAAACAAAACAACACTGTGTCCTCAGAGTCTAGAAGAGGGTGTCAGATCCCTGGAAGCTGGAGTTACAGGGAGCTGTGACTTACCAGAAGTGGATATTGGATTTGAACTTGGGGCTGTGCAGGAGCAGCAAACACTCCTAACTACTGAGCTATCTCTCCAGCTCCGACATGTCATTTGGAGTCAACTTTGTCCATTTAGTCTAACCAGAAACAAATGTGTTGTTTCTTCTCAAAGAAGATAAATGCTTACTGCTTGTAACAGGCACGATTTTGCATTTTTCTTTTTATTAGCTCATGTCCTGATAGTACATCTGGACTATACTTTGCTTGAAAGAGAAGAGAGTGCATTAATGGCTGGCATCAATTTAATCCCACAAAAACTAATTAGTTGAGCTTTCTTAGACCACTTTGAATATTTGATTGTCTTTGTTAGATAAGTGTTTATAATTTTTTACTAGATTTTATTTTTATTTTGAGTATGTATGCCTCGTGTGTGTATGTGTGTGTGTGTGTGTGTGTGTGTGCATGTTTGTGCATGCATGTACGTTTTGGAATCAATAAATTAACTTTATTTTTTATGATTATCAAGAAACAAAATATTTTTAATATTACATAAATTAAAAGTATTTCAAAGTGAAAATATATTAAGGCTTGAGTGCTATATAATTAGTGTGGGGGGCAGGAGACTAGAAAACCACGTGTAAACAAGTCTGTGAGGCTGGAATGAAAGAAGTCAGAAATTACCTGAGATGAAATTGATCATGTCAGTAGAATTGGGAAGGGATTCATGGTAGGGGAGAATCAAGAAAGGAGCCGTGAAAGCTGTATTAGCTGTCTATGTTAACTTAATAAAATTAAATGCATTGGCCTAATTATCACACTCCAGTGAATCGTCTTGGTCAGTTCTGCTCATGACTTGCTTGTTTGTTTGCTTGTTTTGAGACAGGGTCTCTCTACATGGTCCCAGTTGTCCTGCAGCTCCCTATGTGACCAGGCTGGCCTCGAACTCACAGAAATCCTCCTGCCTCTGCTTCCTAAGTATGACTGGGTCCCCAGAGGTTAGCACCACTGACTCCATGATGGAAGTGTCATTCAGGCTGTAAAACTCAGCACATAGACAGCACCATCTGCCAAAACTAAAACAAAGGCCTCATCTATCAAAGTCCATATAGTTCTGGGAAAGCCCCTAAATGAACCAACTTTGCTTTTTAGCTTCTATAGTTCTGCTTCTGGCTAACTGTTCTTATTAACTGAAGTATATCGACCCAGAACACGGTTTTTGTGCTTAAAAGCTCTATTTGAGAAAGACTTGGGGCTACACTGGGATCCTGAACACCCAATGTAGTTGCCTGCCAGCTAATGCAGACTTTCTATTGACTTAACCGTGTCCGAGCGGTCTTCTCTCCTGAACACCTTACAATAGTTAAGCAGCAGGCTGGTTTGGTAGCTCCCTTGGTAAAGAGCCTACCAACAGGCACAAGGACGTGCCTTCAGTCCCTGGAATTTATGTAAAGAGCTAGGGTGGTGCACGAAGCTAGCTGCAGTGGCTTATACTTAACTCCCAGTGCCCGGAGCTGGAGATAGAGTAGCTTCTTGGGCTCACTGGCCAGACAACTTAGCCTAACTGGTGAGCTCCAGGTTCCAATGAGAGACCTTATCTCAAAAAACAAGGTGCATGGTTCCTGAGTGAGGAACGACACCTGAGGTTGGCTTCTGGACTCCACATACAGCACGACAAACATGCACACACAGTTATGCACACACACCTGACCCCCATCTGCAAAGCTTAAGTAAAACAATGTGATATTAAGGCATGACCACACAGAATCTGTGCCTGTTGCTTGTTCTCTCATTCACCACTCTCCAAACGGACTATTTCTTTGCTCCACGATGGGACAAGCTCTCTGATGACTGTAAAAGGAGAGAACATTTGCAAATAATATTTTTAAATCTCTTAAGCCTATGGATTTTAGCACAAATTTGATTTTCTTTTATTACAGTTAATACACTTAGTCAGAGGCAAGTATAACTGGCCCAAAATCCAATGCTTATCTCTATAAGGTAACAAAACTCTCCAAATGACCAGGATTTCCAGTCTGAATAGTTTTCTCTCCTTTTGATGATGTTGTCACAGGTTCAGTGAAACTGCAGAGTGGCAGGCTTCTGCGGAGCTGAGGGCATTGATCTCTTCCCTCAGTACAGGGAGATGAACTCAGAGCCTCACGCACCCTAGGCAAACACTCTACCACTGTACTCTATCTCCAGCACAAAGTTGAGGCTATTACTAAGGATCGTCATAAACTTAGGCAACAGAGAAATGGGCTGGGGAGCTTCCTTTGTTGTATCGTTTGAGAAGCAGACATTGAAGATCTAGTGGCAGAGCAGACACATTTCCACACTTGATCCCAGCCGAAGGACACACTGGTCTGTATGTCAAATGTGTTGCTGATTGGTCAATAAATAAATCACTGATTGGCCAGTGGCCAGGCAGGAAGTATAGGCAGGACTAACAGAGAGGAGAATTGAGAGAACAGGAAGCTGGGTAAGGGAGACACTGCCAGAAGCCACGATGACAAGCCGCATGTGAAGATCCCGGTAAGCCACGGAGCCATGTGGCAAGGTATAGATTTATGGAAATGGATTAATTTAAGCTGTAAGAACAGTTAGCAAGAAGCCTGCCACGGCCATACAGTTTGTAACCAATATAAGTCTCTGTGTTTACTTGGTCGGGTCTAAGCGGCTGTGGGACTGGCAGGTGAGAGAGATTTGCCCTGACCGTGGGCCAGGCAGGAAAACTCTTGCTACAGGCGGGGCTCATCAGAACGAATAAAGTCCATCAGGGGATGAGCCATCTTCTTGAAAGTAACTCTATTTAAAAAAGGAAGGTTTCTTAAGATATGATTATCCTTATAATCTTATCCTTATAAGGATAAGATAATCATATCCTTAAGATATGATTCAGCTTAGACTAGGTCCTTACACCTCTTCTATTGCCAGGACTTGAGAGGCAGAGGCAGGAGAATCTCTGTGAATTTGAGGCCAACCTGATCTACATAGTAAGTTCCAGGCCAGCTGAGATTACAAAGTGAGACAGTGTCTCAAAACCAAGCAACCAAGCAACAAAAAGCTCCCTTCTATTGACTCTTATTTTTTTTAATTAAAGAGGTTAACAACAACAACAAAAAAGAGTTGTCTCAATATTTTACTGTAGTTTGTTACTGAAAATTACATTTCTGTGTTCTGTTTATCTGTTTGTATATTACATTATCCATTTTCAACCTCATTACATATAAAACCACTGTCAGGGTACTTCATGAATGCGTATAAAGGAAACTGTGGGGCGTTTACCCAACCACCCCCACAGTTCCCCAGAGTTTTCTTGAGTGCAAGCAGCAGGAAATATTAGATAGAAGGATTTATTGCGGAGAATATCGCGGAGAGAAACAGATAGAAAATAAAGGATAGCCTCGAGAGGGCCTGGAACCTATTCCAACGGGCCCCAACTGCCTCTGCCCCAGGGTTTTTATAGAGACGCCAAGGGGTGGAGCAAAAGACCTCCTCCCCCAGCACAGCCAAGTGCAGACCATCTCAGACACCTTCACTCAGGCCCGTGGTCTAATCATCCTCTATGAGGACCTGCTGGGTAAAGCCACGAGGAACCCGAGAACGGGCTCCCACAGGAAACCCTATGGGCATTCTCCCCACAATCACAGGGAAAACTCTAAATATATGAAAAGCCGTCCTGGTGTTTTGTGTCTGCAATACTAGCACTCCGTAGGCTGAGGTGTGAGGGTCGATATGGGCTGCATAGAAGAACCCTAGGAGAGGAGGGGAGGGGCGGGAAGGAGAGAGCATAAACAACACTGTAGCACAGTTTTTGCCCCAGGGCATTGGCAAAAAACACTAAAGTAGGCTGGGAGTGTAGAAAACTCTACCTTTCAACAGCTGAATACACATTCGTCTCAAGTACGCGGAATAATCTCCCAGACAGACCTCATGCTACCTGTAAAACAAGCTGCAGTAAAGCTGAAAGGATTGAAATAAATGAAAGCACGTCCTCTGACTACAGCAGGATGCAAATAACACCAGCGCCAGGAGGAAACTTGGCATAGCCATAAAAGTGAAGGGTAAACAAAGTTCTCCTAAAAAGAAGAAATCACAAGAAAAAGAGGAAATACTATGCGATGGACGAAAACGAAAATATGCTAAAACGTATGGGTATAGTTGAAGAAGTGTGGGAGTATTTCCTTTGCTGTGAGCATTTATTTTAGAAAAATCAAGGATAATCTCAAGTCATGAACTTAAACTTGTATGTTAAAGGGAGGAGAACAGATCCAAGGGGCTGGCACCCACCCTGGACCGAGGAGCAGCCCTGGGGTGAGACCCACAGAGGTTCCGGGAGGAGCTGCTGCTTCGGAGGAGGAGTCTGCAGAGACCGAAGCGTCTCCGAGACAACGAAAACAGGCAGGTCTTATGGGAAGATGCTTTCAAAAAGTGGACTCATGAAATCGGAGGGAATTGACAGAGCCGAGCTGGGTGCTTGGTGCAGGAACTAGAGAGCGGCAAAGGGTATGACACCAGCCTCGGGTGGCCCATGGGCTGCGAGCACAGTGGTGGTGCCCCGTGAGCCTCAGGGCAGCCAGCACCAAGGACAGGAGTTGTGCAAGAGCCTGGAGCTCCTAAGGATCCTGCCCTGCCGCCCTGCCTAGACAAGATCACCCTGACTCTGGGTAACAGCAGCGTATCCAAGATGTGAGTCTCCGTGACGGTCCAGTATTGACGGTATTCAGAAACCAGAAACCTTGAACCAGACCAATGACTCACTGCAATGAGTATTCGCATGTAAAGCTATTTGAGCAAAAAAATATACTATGTGACACACTTCAGTTTCCAATGTCACTTCAACAAACAAATATGTGATGGGCAGGTGGGAAAGCTGGAGGAACGGAGTGGCCCACGTGTGGTGGAGAATGTGATGGGCAGGTGGGAAAGCTGGAGCAACGGAGTGGCCCACGTGTGGTGGAGAGAGGAGGAACTAGAGATGCATCGGCAGTGATGGTGTTGTACCCGTTTCGCGAGACCACCAAAGAGCCGGTTTCCGATGTAAGCACATAAGGGTCCTTTTATTCAGGCTCAACCTGGGCCGCTGCATGGCAGATGGGAGGAAATATGGCAGTGGCCACGAGCCCAGGTGTAGAGGGTTTTTATAGGGAAAAACCACAAGTTGGGAATTGGCAACTTGGGATTGGGTAGAAGGGGCAAGGTGATTTTTTGAAACTATTGGTCTAGACTTTTGGCAGGGAACCACAACCCGCTGAACAGGATTATCTGGACTGCTCAGCAGGATTATGTAGATATCTCCAAGGGCCATAAACCACAGACAGGATCCTGTTAAGCTTTCCTTTCCTGTATAAACAGCAGACAGGATGTCTGCAGGAGGATACTGCTCTGTATCCGTTCGAGTTATCATGGCATATTCCTGAGCCTGTAAAGTTAAGTCTAGGCCTTCACAACAGGTGTGGGAGAAGGCTGAGGCAGACCAGGGAGCATGTTGTTGCCAAGTAGGGCCCGCAGGGTGTGTAGCAGCCTGGGGCTCACGTGGGCTCTTCCCTGGAAAACCCTGTCCAGCAGCACCATTGCCCTGGCTCTGAGCAATGACAGGATGCCCGAGATGGAGAATGGTTCATTTTCTGGACTGGGCTCCACGAAAGACCTCCATGGTCCATGCTGCCCCTGGAAGACATATTGGTATCTGTGGTTCGAGCTACAGCCAGGGAATGTGTTAGTGTCCGTGATCCACATGGCCTCCTTATGTGTCCTAGGCTGGCCTGGAACTCACTGTTGTTGAGGATGGCCTGGATTTTGTTGCCTCCCCTCACAGGTGCTAGGATGTGACACCATATCCAGCTTCATTTATTGTTTTAAATGTTACCACAGACGTGAGGTTGTGGGGTGCCCGAGTCAGCCTTTCCTGCCCTCCTCCGCTGCACTGCACTCTCTGTGCTGTTGGGCTAGCACCCTGTCACCAGCCACCATCATCATCACCTCCTTGGACCCCCTGTCACCAGCCCCCATCATGATCACCTCCTGGGACCCCCTGTCACCAGCCCCCATCATGATCACCTCCTGGGACCTCATCAGCCATGTGAGCTGTTCTTCGATATCTACAAGATCTGGCTGTGCCTGGAGGTAGAGGGCCAGATGGTCAGTAGAACAGAGGGTGACAGGGATGACTCACTCATTGGTGGAAATGCTTCTGCTGAAGGGGAGGGAGAAGGTTCTGAAAGCACAGAGTCACAGTGTCATGAACCATCACGAGAAACCAGCTCCATATTCGGGGACAAAAAGAACAACTGAGGTCACATTTTCAAGGGGCTGCAGAGCAAATAAAGTACATCCTTGCTGATTTCAAGAACTATCAGCTTTTAACTGGTGAAAACATGAGTCCAGATGGCATGGTTGCCCTCCTGGACTACTGTGAGGATGATGTGACTCTATTCAATATTTTCTTTAAGGATGGCTTAGAGATGGATCTATCACCTGTCTCCATAACTGCTGCTGCTTACCATCCACACAACACCAGGATTTAGGACAAATGGGACCTATGCCATCTTGAGCTTTTATTTTGACTGTGATTTATTTGGAGTGGAGGCATTGTTGTTGTTTTTTTTTTAAGAAAAACAAAACAAAACAAAAACATATCATGTAGGTTGTCTAAAAATAAAGTGATTTAAATTTACTTTAAAAAGTTACTAAACCAGGTGGTGGTGACCTGCACCTTTAATCCCAGCATGTGGGAGGCAGAGGCAGGCAGATCTCTGTGAGTTCAAGGCCAGCCTGGCCTACAGAGCGAGTTCCAGGACAGTTAGAGCTGTTACACAGAGAAATCCTGCCTCGAAAAACAAAAAACAAGGTACTCCAGCTAGGCATTGTGCAAGACTTTAATCGCAGTACTCAGGAGGCAGAGGCAGGAAGACCTCAGTGAATTTGAGGCCAGCTGGTCTACATAGCTGGTTCTAAGGCAGAATGGGCTATATAGAGACACCTTGTCTCAAAAAAAAAGTTATTCCATAACTATAACACAGACAATGGATAAGGATAGTCATATCAATTAATGGGATAAAATCCAAATTCCAGAGTTAAGCTCTCATAGTATTCTGGCCCATGGATTTTTGACAAGGGCGAAAGACAACTAACTGGAGAATTAATGGTCTTTTCAGGGATTGGTGGTGGAATATCTGTAGACAGAAAAAAATAGTTTTTAAAAGAAACTTGGACTATATCATACACAAAAACTAACCCAAACATGAGTAGTAGCATAAATTGAGGAGTGTAGATTATAAACACTTCCGTTTTGTTTTGTTAGGCAGGGTTCCAAGTTGGCCATGAACTTGCTATATAGCCCAAGATGACCCTGAACTTTTGAGACAAAGTCTTGCTAAAGAGCTTAAGTTTGTCACAAATTAATTGTGTAACCCACTTTTTTTTGTTGTTTTGTTTTTTTGTTTTGCTTTGTTTGTTTGTTTGTTTGTTTGTTTTTTGAGATAAGTTTTTTCTGTGTAACAGCCCTGGCTGTCCTAGAACTAGCCCTGTAGACTTCAAATTCAAAGAGATCTGCCTGGGATTAAAGGCACGTGCTACCACTGCCTGGCAACCACAGCAACTCTTACAAAGGAAAACATTTAATTGGGGCTGGCTTACAGTTCAGAGGTTTAGTCCGTTATCATCATGGAGAGAAGCACAGCAGTATGCAGGCAGACATGGTACTGGAGAAGGAGCTGAGAGTCCTACATCTTGATCTGCAGGCAGCAGAAGGAGACTGTATGCCACATTGGGTGTAGCTTGCGCATGTAAGACTCTCAAAGCCCGCCCTCACAGTGACACAATTCCTCCAGCAAGACCACACCTACTCCAACAAGGCCACACCTCCTAATAGTGCTACAATTACCATGCCAGATGTAAGCTATGCACCCCTTTAAAGAAAAGAATAAATCTGGGTTGGTAAGATGGCTCAGTGGGTAAAATTGCATACTTTGAAGGCCTGATGGTCGGAGTTTGATCTCCAGAACCAGAGGGATGGAGTGGCACATATCTGTAACCTAGCACTGCTACAGTAAGATGGGAAGTGGAGAAAGAAGAATCACCTGGAAGCTCAAAGGCCAGCAGCCTGGAGTAGGAAGCTCAGCAGCAAAAATAAGAGAAAGATTCCACCCCAATGAAGTAGTTTCTAAGAGTTGTCCTCTGGTCTCCACACACAAGCTGTGGCGTGAGTGTACCCACACTCACGCACACTTTTTTGTGCACAAAAAAGAAATATTTATAAACATATATAAGCAACAATAATAATGGCTAGGTAACTCTGACTCTATTCATCATTAAATGTTTTATGTTGTGATACCATCAAAAAATGAAAAGATACTGCATGCAATAAAAAATTCTTTTATACAATGAGAGAATTGCATCGAATTTAACATTTGAAAATCATCCAATAAAGGAAAAAATTGTAGAATGTATTTTTTAAAATCTTACAATTCAATGAAAAGAGATAATCTGATTTTGAAATGGCTACAGGATCTGAATGAACCCAAGAAGATATATAAGTGGGCAAGAAAAGCATGAAAAGATACTCAACATTTTTATTTATTTATTTATTTATTTATTTATTTATTTATTTATTTATTTTTGGTTTTTCGAGACAGGATTTCTCTGTGTAGCCTTGGCTGTCCTGAACTCACTCTGTAGACCCGGCTGGCCTGGAAACTCACAGAGATCCTCCTTCCTCTGCCTCTTGAGTGCTGGGATTAAAGGCATGTGCCACCACCGCCATCCTATTGATGCATTTCAAAATCGTAGCAGATGCTACTTCACAGCTGCTACACTAGTTATAATAAAGAAGGGAGGGAAAGGCCGCCAAGATGCTTCACCCACTGAAGACGTTTATTGCCAAGCTGGAGGGCTCCAGTTCAGTCCCGGGATCCACAAAGAAGATGGAGAGAATCAACTCCAGGGAGTTGTTCTTTGACTTCCATACTCCATTCCATGTGACAAGCATACACACACACACACACACACACACACACACACACACACACATATAAATGAAATGCAATAAAAAGGAGGGAAATAACCAGGGTGAGGAAAGGTATAGAGAATTGGAACCATTATTACAGGTGTGAGGATGTAAAACTGTACACTCTGCAACACAGCTTAACATTCCCTCAAGACATTAAACATAGTGATCATGTGACTAGGGAGTCTTCTTAGGGAGTCACCCAACAGAATTAAAAAGTGCAGACACATCGAAAGCATAAGCAACAGTAACAATAGAATAGGTACTTACTATGATTTCATCAACATTAAAACCAATGATAACATCAAGAAAATGACAATGTAATACACAGATGTTCATATAAGTGTTTATGTAGTATACCCTTGTTGTTGAATATTATTTAACCATATAAAGGAAGTACAGATACTTGATGCAATGTGAATGAGCCTCAAAAATATTAGGCCAAGTGAAAGGCACAAAAAGCTACATAGTATATGATACACACACAGAGAATAGGAAAATCCACAGCTGCACAAAAGGTATTAGTGGTCCTGAGAGGTTGAGGAGAATGGTAAGTAATTGCCAGTGGGTACGCTGTTTCTTTGGGGAGTGATGAAAATATTTTGGATTTAGATTGTCCACCTTTGTGAACATACTGAAAATTTGAATTATGTGCTTTAAATGTGTGGCTTGTAAGGTATGTAAAGTATAGCTCAGTAAAATTTCAAAATTTGAATATTATGCTCTTTGTGATCATCACCATGGAAGCATTTTTCCTGCTCTCCTAGTCCCTGCCTCTCCACCCTTCTCCCATCTCCATGTCCTCTAAGTTGGTCTTTTCATAGTTTGAAATGACCCTTCTACCTCATCCTCTGCAGTAGCCAGGCCCCCAGGCATATGGCACCTGCTCTAAAAGCTGTTACCTTGGGCAGGCAAGATAGCTCAGCTGGTAAAGACAGCTGCTGTTGAGGTCGACAACCCAAGTTTAATCCCCAAGTCTCATATGGTGGAAGGAGAGAACCAGCTCCTCCAGAAGTTGTCCTAGGATCTCAACATGTGCCCCACCCCAAATAAAAGCAACTCAATGATTTTTTTAAAGTTTAATTTTATTTTATGTACATGTCTGTTTTGTCTGCATGCATGGTTATGTAGCATGTCTGTGCCTGGTACCCACAAAGGCCAGAAGGCATCAGATCCCTTGGAACTAGAGTTACAGACCATAGCTGCCATATGGGTTCTGGGAATCGAACCCCAGGTCCTCTAGAAGAGCAGTGAGTGCTCTTAACCACTGGGCTGTTTCTTCAGCTTCTGTAATTTTTTTTAAGCTATCACCTTAAAAAAAAAAAAAAAAGGATGTTTTTGGTGTGGTGATTTTTATATGAATTATGGTTAGAGATTCTACACAATAAGTACTAAAATCCTTGAGTAACAATGGCTATCTTTTTTTGTTGTTTTGTTCTTGGAGATAAAGTTTCTCTGCATAACAGCTCTGGCTGTCCTGGAACTTGCTTTGTAGATCAGCCTGCCTCTGCCTTCTGAGTGCTGGGATTAAAGGTATGTGCCACCACTGCCCAGCTAACAATGGCCACTTTTAAAAACCATGTTATGAAGCCAACAATGACAGATTTTTCAAAAGTCCTAAGGATGAAGAACTAAAAAAAAAAAAAAAAAAAGTAATTTTCTGTGAATTATCTATTTCTTTATAAATATTTCTTCTTATATGTCATAGTTAATTTTTCTAGAGCATTATATAATTCCAAATTTACTATAAAGCATAAAATTTTTTCAGTAATCCAATTAAAAGTTGACCATCTTGGGCTGGAGAGATGGCTTGGTAGTTATAGGCACTGATTACTCTTCCTCGGAACCTAGGTTGGATTCCCAGTGCCCAACGGCAGCTCAGGACCATCCGTCGCTCCAGTTCCAGGGGATCTGACGCCCTCTTCTGGCCTCTGCAGGAACCAGGCACACATGTGGTACACACAAATAAGATCATAATTAAGAAATTGACCATCTTATTTTAGCTATAATTTACAGTTGAAAGCAATCGATCCATATTTAACATGACGATACAGGTCTCTCTCTGTCAAAAAAGGTATGTTATTTAATGGGAAATTTCATATACTCCTAATTTGTGGCGTGTCATACATAGTAGCTCTGATGAGTTAAGCACCCAAGCCTAATTTATGATTATAAAGAAAGCCGTATCTTTGATTATTTCAACTTTTTGCATGTGTTGCTTGCTGTTCGGGCTGACCGGGTGGCTGGATTCAAGCTACATGAAGTGTAGTAAGTTAAGTGACACAGGCAAGACTTGAAGTCTAAAAGTAAGTTGCAAGGACTGATTATTTTTAATTCTCGGTTAGCTAGAGTCAGTAAAACAAATACTAATGAGAAGCTAGTTAAGTAATCACTGGGTCCATAGAATGGCAGTATATAGGGGGCTTGGGTATAGGGTTCTGAAGAAGTCTCTTCTGTGATATCTCCCAGCTGAGTTTCTTCTTTCGTTGCATTCATTAATACTTTTGCTACCTATGTTATTATATTCTCTCCATATAAGAATGAGCTGGGCGGGGGTGGCGCACACCTTTAATCCCAGCACTCAGGAGGCAGAGGCAGGTGAATCTCTGTGAGTTCGGGGCCAGCCTGGTCTACAGAGCTAGTTCCAGGACAGCTAAAGTTACACAGAGAAACTCTGTTTCGAAAAAATAAAAATAAAAAGAGTGTCTTGAGCAGGTTATCAAATTTTGTTCCCCAAAATGGGACTGTTTAATTTCAGTGACCGATGAAATTGGCATGAAGAATTTACCTGAAAACAGAATCTAAATCGTGAAGAAGCCAAGTTTCCAGTGCCCTCAGATACTCAAGCTGTTTTCAGGATTTCCATGCCTACAATCCCGGGAAACACGAGATAGAGTCAGTAAACGCGGCTCCCTATACTTTAAGAAACAAGTCCCAGAATTCCACCGGGACTCCAAATCCCAGAAACCCGCGCAGCAAATCCATCCAGGAAGCATAGCGGGCTAGGCGCGGACGCGACCAAGTACAAGAATGGGGGGGATCAACCCTAAGCATGTGTGCCTCGTAGGTTCTTTTATGGGAACATTTCCATTTACAGGCTGCATTTTAGAATTTTGTGAGAGATTTTCTAAGAGCTCCCCCATTTCAGAGCGTCTTGGGGTAGGCCGGCGGATCCCGCTCCCGCTGCCACCCTCTCCCCCCCCCGTGAGGATGAGAGCGCCGGGGCTCCGCAGCTCCTGCGCCCGCCCTGCCGCGGAATGCGGCCTTGGGAGCCAGCGTGGTGGGAGGGGCCGCGGCGGGAGGCGTGTTGTGCGGCGCGGCGGGAGGAGCGTCGGGGTTCGGGCTGTGGCGGCGAGGCGACCCTTCGCTCGGCGCCGCGGGCTAGGCGGGCGCGTCGGCGAGGCGGGCGGCCGCGGGATCCCGACGGCCGAGTCCGTCGCGGCGTCCGGCCCTGCCCCGGCCCCCTCGGCCTCCGGCGGCGAGGCGGGGGAGTGAGGAGATGCCGACCCAGAGGGACAGCAGCACTATGTCCCACACGGTCGCGGGCGGCGGCGGCGGGGACCATTCCCACCAGGTCCGGGTGAAAGCCTACTACCGCGGGTGAGTGGCCGCGCGGGGCGTGGGCGGGCTCGGCTCGGGCTGGCGGGCAAGGGTCTTGGCGGCGCGGCCCGAGCCATCGTGGGGGCGGCGAGGGGCGCGGTTGGTGGCACCCGGGACGGATGAGTGTAGGTCGCCTCGGAGTCGGCGGAGAAGAGTAGGTGCACCCGAAGGGGAGAACAGATCAGCTGACGGAGAGATCTGCGACTGTTTCGGGGCTGGGTGGATTGAGGGTTTCGAGGGGAGCCTCTGTTCGCCCACCGCTGTGGGTTCGGGAGCCTGGGCTGCGCCGGTTAGCTGGGTCTTTTCATCACCGACAGGCCTGAAGCCTCCGGTTTTGTAAATCAGATTTATATCTGTCCTTCGCCGTGGGAGAGTTGATGAAGTGAGTCCGGACTACGGTCGTATAGCCAGTATAGTAGTTAAACTTAATACTAAAGTCGCTGCTTTTTTAAAGCACTGGCTCCTTAGATATGGTCAGAGTTCAGTGGTAAGTGTGCTGATCCACGTTTTGGAAGCCCTTAGTTAGGGCGAGATACGGAAAGGTGCGACGACAGAGCTTTAAATCTTCTTTACTACTTGATTACCAAACGTCTAAACTAATGTGGCTGCCAAAAGTAATCCAGTTCTGGATCATTGTGTTAAATAATTTTCTATCATGACTTATCGTAAAGTTCTTCCCTTCCTTTGAATTCGGTTTGTGGCTTGAGATCATTTAGGAGGTGAAAGGCCAGCGTGAGCGTAGAGACTGGAGAGTAGGGATTAACAGAAAACCCAACTGCTTGTCTAGGCAGAAATAAATTGTTTTTAAAAACTTCAAGTACCACAAGGTTAAAAGTGCTGTGCGTGCTTTTACATTCCTGAGGGAATCAGTGCAGATATCAGACCTCCAGATTGCTTTCCTGTTTAAGTTTCAAAGAGAACTGGAGCTCCACATGTCTTAATGCTCAAGGCCTTAGGCTTGCTATCATTCAGCCTCTGTAATGTCGACTGACTTCAGGACTAATTTGTAGGACTTATAGTAGACATTGTTGCTTTTACTTAAAGCACAGGTAAGAGAGGTTTTGACTTTAAAACAATCCTCCCAAATACATTTTTCTTTACTTTTTCTTTGAATTTTTTAAAAAAGTTGATAGTTGTTGTAATGACAGCTTTAGCCATTTTGGTTCATGGTCAGCCGTGAACAAACTTTGCAAGATTGAAAGAATCACAGCCCTCCTTCCATGAGCAAACCACACAACTTTTGATAATTTGAGAGATACTTTACTTTAGAACACTGGTTCTCACCCTTCCTAATGCATTGTCCCTTTAATACAGTTCCTTCTGTGGTGATCCCCAACCATAAAATTATTTTCATTGCTACTTCACAACTGTAATTTTGCTATTGTTATCCATTATAATGTAAATATCTGTGTTTTCCCATGGTCTTATATGACCCCTGTGAAAGGGCCCTTTGACCTCCAAAGGGATTGTGACCCACAGGTTGAGAACTACTGCTTTAGAGTGGGTTCCATTTTCAAAGCTGACAGTTAGTTCATGGCTATTTAAGGTGTAGAGGTGAAATACAGTGGATTTTAAAGAAACTGATTATTGAAACTGGTTAACAAACGAGTCAATATGAATCTGTGCACATAATAGGAAAGCACATATTGTGACCAGGTGTAAAATAAAGTGTGGCTTTTCACTGTCCATTCTCCACAGGCTCTACTGTTGATGGTTAATTTGTGGTTCTTCTGAAGGTTGCACTATTGTTCCAAAAGTTGCGTGTGTAGGGCTGGAGAGCTGGCTCAGCCACTAAGAACACTTGCTGTTCTTCCAGAGGACCCAAATTGGGTTTGAAGTACCTGGATCAGGTGGCTCACAATTTCCTGTAACTCTAGTTCCATGGGACCCCATACCCTCTTCTGGCCACTATGGCATCCCCATACATGTGACACACACACATATACATAAATAGAAATAAATCTCAGAAGAGTTGCATTTATGTTTCTTGAGGTACCATCTTTAGATAGTATTTATTGATTACTTCCACTGAAAGATGAAAATTATAGTGTATTTAATTTTCTTTTTTGGTTTTTCAAGACAAGGTTTTTTTCATGTATCTTTGGTGCCTGTCCTGGTTCTCACTCTGTAGCCCAGGCTGGCCTCGAACTAACAGAGATTCGCCTGGCTCTGCCTCCAGAGTGCTGGGATTCAAGGCGTGCGCCACCACCATCCTGCCTATAGTTTTCTAACTATATACCTTCCGTCTCCTGTCTTGTGCGTCTCTCAGATTTTGGTTGTTTAGCTGTTGTTTTAGTTTTTACTTACTATACCTCACCTCCAGTGACTCAGTGAAAGAGCAAGGGATTGATGCTTTTTCATTTTCCCCATATTTTTATTAGTTTGACAAGTGCAAATAGGCATGTCATGTAAATAATTTCCAAAATTTCTTTGGAAAGAATCAGTGTGTTGACTCTAGAAACACAGGTATTCTGTAGGGATTTTCTTTATTTAGTGCTCCAATTATTAAAAAAGAGAACGAGAATATGGATATATGATTTTTCTGATTAAAATTTCTTGAAGCCATTCTAATTAATATTATCTTTTAAAATTTAGGAAATTTTACTAAAGACACAACTAACTGCATGTCTTTAGTGCTTTATAATCAATAGAAACATCCTAATACTACTTTTTTCCCCAAGCTTCCTCTAAGGACAACCTCAGTACTCTAAACTGTACCATTTTCTGTTCTCTGAGTCAGCCATTAAGATTATATGTTTATTAACAATAAACTGGTGGTTATATTACAGACAGCTGCTTATTAACATCGATGAGGCCAAAATGAGTCACTAGCAAGGATAGTTAATAAATAAGTTGGAGAGCAAATCCCATACATGATTAGAAAATAGACTCCTTTCCCTTCTATTGGGAAATAAAGGAGGGTTTGCATTTGAAAGTGTTCCGGGGGGCTGGGGATAAACTACTCAGTTGGTGGAGTGCTTGCCTACTGTGCATGAGGCCATCGGGTCCATCCCCAGCACTGCATAGACCTGTCCTGTGGGACACTGTGACCCACCACTTAGGAGGTCAAAGTAGGAGGGTCGGAGAGTGAGGTGGTCTTCACTTTGGATGCCTGGGTACGTGAAACTTTGTCTCAGCAACAAGAAAACTTTCCTTTCATTCGCGTTGAAAGACCTCTGTTGTGCAGCTTCATGCTGCTTCGTCCTAACAGTGTGACTTTCCAGTGAAGGTTGAATCCATGAATGTCTTCAGTGAGTGAATTTCCCTCTCCTTTCAAGCACGGATCCGGTGTACTAGTCTGTTAGGTTTGATTTTGGGGGAAAGCACGTCTTCCTAGACAGAAGAGGCATGCAATTTGACTTTTTCCTAGTTTTTAAAAGTAGGAGATTTTTCTAACTTTTAAAGCACTGACCATCTGGTTTGACTGGAGACCGACTAAGAGTGCTTGTCTTGTGGTCTGCACCCCCTTTCCCCAACATGGGAACTCTTCAGTCAGTGGCCCTTTTCAATTGTTACATAGTGCTGTTGGAGGAAGAGAAACAGGTTTTTTTGGTTAGTGATAGATTGCCATTGTGTGCTTATCCTTATATAAAGGTACTTGTGGAATAGAATTTAACCAGGTAATGTCTGGGCTACTCATTTCTTTACATTGTATGCGTACAGGAGTTGGCAGAAAGCTTGTAGAAAGCACCTTTTAAGCCATTGTTGTTGACTGGTGATTACCGTCCAGAGGATTCCTTCAGTGCATATTAACTCTTTTCGGCAGTGCAGGGGATCATACCAGTTCTTGGAGCCGCCCTCCTCCTGAGCTATGTCCACAGCTCAGGATTGACTCTGCACATTTGGAATGTAGAGCTGTTTGCATTTTTTCCCCTTACTGTGAACAAGTCCCGTCAGGTCTTGTTTTTAAGAGTATTGCAAAATTGTTTTAGCTGTGTACTTTTCAACATTCGAGCTGAGGATGTAGTTCAGCTGGTAGAGTTCTTGCCTAGTGTGCACAAAGACCTGGGTTCGATCCAAGCACTACATTAAACCAAGTGTAGTGGTGCTTGTCTGTAATCCCAGTATTTAGTAAGCAGGGCGATTAGGACTCCTCAAACTCATCCTGGGCTACATAGTCATAGCTTGGAATGTGTCAGACCCTGTCTCAAAAAAAAAAAAAAA
The DNA here is from genome assembly GCF_949786415.1 of Peromyscus eremicus. NCBI lineage: Eukaryota > Metazoa > Chordata > Mammalia > Rodentia > Cricetidae > Peromyscus > Peromyscus eremicus. The sequence continues at coordinate 27,472,874 of NC_081421.1, read as the reverse complement.
AAAAGAGGTGGGAATGGTGGAGTGGGATCCAGATTCATGGGTAGTTGGCCTATAGTGTGGCCAAAGAGAAAAGAACCCTCCCAAGTCTTGACTTTGGTAACACTGAGATGGATGAATGGCTTGTTGGCACTGAGGACTGAAGCTGAGGAGTTGGAGAAATTGGTGAGGCCCGAGAAGCACATGCACACTGAGGGGCTGAAGGAGAAACCGAAGGAAACAGCTGTTCAGAAGATTCTCCCCAGTGCCTGCTCCTCCCCTCTGATAGTCTCTGGGTAATTGGCTGGCCTCAAACTCACTGATAACTGAGGCTGGCCTTGAACTCTCCATCCTCCAGGCTGTTCCGCCTGAGTGCTGGGATTACAAGATGTTTGGGAACACATTTTTCTGTGTGTTCTCTCTCCTTCCTTCCTTCCCTCCCTCCCTCTCTCCCTTCACAGCTCTCTCCTTCCCTTGGCCCCTTCTTTTCTTACACAGCATCTCATGTAGCCCAACCTGGCACCTAGCTTACTCTGTAGCAGAGGGTGGCCTTGAGCTTGTGGTTTTCCTACCTGTATCTCCCTAGAGGTGGAATAACTGGTGTGTGCCACCACACTCTGGTTTTATGTCATGCTGGTGCTCTAACCTAGGGTCTCTTGCATGCCAGGCAACCATTTCACCAAGTAGCTGGTTTTCCAACCTGTTTTCCCTTCTAATTTGTTGATGGAACATTGGCATTTTGTCTGTTAAAGTTGCTAGGCAATTCTCAGTCTGTTGTTTATCTGAAGATTTTTAGTTTTGTGTAATTAAATCTGTTCTCCACCCCCCCCCCCTTATATGTGGCTTCTTGGTTTGTTGTCTTAAGTAGATGCACTTCTCATTTACAAGTAGTCTACAGCTTTGTATTGTGCAGGTTTTAAGTAATCATCTTCTCAATATTATATTTTGGGGTATAGTCATCAGTAGTTTTGTGATACAACTTATGTTTTAAAATTCTACTAACATTTTTTGAAAGAGGTCTTGTAGCTGGAGTTATCTCCAGTCCCGCCTAGGCCCGCAGCCACTCAGACCCAAATAAACACATAGAGACTTATATTATAAACTGTATGGCTGTGGCAGGCTTCTTACTATCTAGTTCTTATATCTTAAATTAACCCATTTCTATTAATCTATAAGTTGCCACGTGGTTCGTGGCTTACTGGTACTTTACATTTTACTTCTCATGGTGGCAGCTGGCAGTGTCTCCTGACTCAGTCTCCCACTTCCCAGAATTCTCCTCTCTCTTTGTCCTGCCTATACTCCCTGCCTGGCTACTGGCCAGTCAGCACTTTATTTATTAACCAATCAGAGCAACACATTCACAGCATACAGATATCCACAGCAAGTCTTTCACTACTGGTTTGAAATAACTGTTACATACTGTATTTCTCACATTGTGCATAGATAACCGTTCTGTGCCATTGATTTGGGGAGAGATCTGCTTAGTACATGCCACAACTTGGTTATTACAGGATATAGTTTGATGTGCTTTGCGGAAGTCTTATTTATTTAATCTTCTGTTCCCAGGGTTTTTGTTTTGGTTGAATATTGTGCATTTTACCAAGGATTTCTTGCTTTCACAAATGAGAACTTTTATTTCCTCTTATTTTGCATTACTGTGACAAATATCTTAAGGAGTTGTGTCGGCTCATGCTCTCAGTGGTCCTCTCATAATAATCTGATGGATACAACTTCAGGAAGGAGTTACGTTGGCTCATGGTCTCAGGGTGCTCTCATAATAGTCTGACGGAAACAAGGAAGGAGTTGTGTCAGCTCATGGTCTCAGAGGGTTCAGCACATCATTTCTTGGCCCCATGTACTTGATTAAGACATCATAGTGGCAGATGCTTGAGGCAAAGGACAGCTATTGACATTACAGTGGACCAAGAAGCACCGGCTCACTGTGACCTGCTTACTCTGGCTAGGCCTCACCTTCCAGTGTTTCCAGAACCTTACAAAACAGTGCCTGCAGCTGTGTGCTAAACATTCAAACAGTGAACCTGTGGGGGACATTTCAGATTCAAACCGTATCTTTCTCATAGGCTTACTGTATCCTTTTTTTATTTTAGTTGGAGTCTTTCTGTGTTGCCTTGACTGGTGTAGTATTCGTAGCCTCAAGTAATTCTCTTGCCTCAACTTCCCTAGCAACCAGAATTACAGGGCTTGCCATTGTGCTCAGCTTTATGTCCCTGCTCTTTTTGTTGTTTTTTAAAGATAGGGTCGCGCTGTGCAGCCTGGCTGGCCTGGAACCCACTATGTAGACCAGGCTGGCCTCAAACTCATAGAGATCTGCTGGAATTAAACAGGTGCACTACCAGCCTGGTCTGCAGAACAAGATCCAGGACAGGCACCAAAACTACATGGAGAAACTCTGTCTCGAAAAACCAACAACAACAACAAAAAAGATTATTTAGGAGCTGGAGAGATGGCTCAGTGGTTAAGAGCACTTGCTGCTCTTCCAGAGGTCCTGAGTTCAATTCCCAGCACCCACATGGTGGCTCACAACCATCTGTAATGAGATCTGGTGCCCTTTTATGGCCTGCAGGGACACATGCAGACAGAACACTGTATACATAATAAATAAATAAATAAATAAATAAATAAATAAATAAATAAATAAATAAATAAACAAACAAACAAACAAATAAATAAATAAATAAAAGAGGTGCACTGCCATGGCTGGATACTACCAGCTTTTGTATGTTTAAACGGAACTGCCATTTATTAATAATCGTTTCTTGGTTACCTGTCCTGGAGTCTGGAGGATGATGTCATTCATCTGACTGACTGTTTTGCTGCTCTTCCTCATCTTATTTTTCTTAACTATTTGGCTGGGACAGTGTTGGACTAGAGCAATGCTTTTCTCTTAATAAAATAATTAGTAGTGAGAAATTTCATCAGCTACTTTTTAAAATGTTAACATATTACAGTTTCAGGAATTGTGGTTATATTGTACTTATTTTTTTTTAATGTTCGCAACAGTGCTCAGGGAGGTTTGACATTATTTTCACTTTATAGGTAAGATTGAGGCTTAGTAAACACCAATACAAAGTTGGGCGTAACTTTCAAAGAATTCTTCCTTTTATGTGCTTGCTGACTTTGTGCTTTTTTTGTCTATTTTTAAATTTCACCGTTGTTGCTTTTTTTTTTTTTTTTTTTTTTTTAAGAGAGGTTTATTTCGTGGGGTAACTTACAAGTAAAGGGATAGGTTACAGGGTTCGGGAGAGGTGGAGTGCAGAACTCTGCTCGGTCTAACTCCAGCATCAGGATCTAGGAACCAAGAGAGCCGGCACATCTGGATCTCCTCAGGTCTTTTTTGTTGTTGTTTTTGTTTGTTTGTTTGTTTGTTTGTTTTTGGAGACAGGGTTTCTCTGTGTAGCTTTGCGCCTTTCCTGGATCTCACTCTGTAGACCAGGCTGGCCTCTAACTCACAGAGATCCACCTGCCTCTGCCTCCCAAGTGCTGGGATTAAAGGCATGAGCTACCACCGCCCGGCTATTTAAAGATTTTTTTATTTTGTGTGCATGATGTATGCCTCCATGTATATATATATATGTCTCATGTTCATGTCTGGTGTCCGTGGAAGTCAGCAGAGTGTGGTAGACCCCTGGCATTGGAGTTACAGGTTGTGAGCCACCATGTGGGTGCTAGGAACTGAATCCTGGTCCTTTAGAGAAGAGCAACTGGTACTCTTAACCACCAAGCCTTCTCTCCAGATTATTTACATCATTTTTAAAATTAAGATTTAACAGAATTGATCCATTATGGCATTTTCCTATAAATATGTCATTCTTCCTCATTGCCTCCCCACTGCCCTCTGCCGTTCCCCTTCCCCTCTCCTGCCGTCCCCTCCTGCTGTCCCCTCCTGCTGTCCCCTCCTGCTGTCCCCTCCTGCTGTCCTCTCCTGCTGTCCTCTCCTGCTGTCCCCTTCCCTCTCCTGCTGTCCTCTCCTGCTGTCCCCCCCTGCTGTCCCCTCCTGCTGTCCCCTCCTTGAGCCACTGCCTTCTCTCTCCTGGTCCGCTCTCTACTTTCATGACACACACCACTCCATAGACATAAATAGATTAAAAAACAGTCTTCATATGAGAGAAATGATGAGGTGTTTGTCTGAGTCTGACTTACTTCACTCAACAGTGATTTCCAGTTCTGTCTGTTTTCCTGCAGGTGTTATGTCTTCCTTTTTCTGTATGGCTGAGTAAAATTCCATTATGTCTATGTACCATGTTTTCTTTATTCATTCATTTGTTGATGGATGTTGTGGTTTAAATAAAATTGGCCCCATAGGTTCAAATATTTAAATGCTCTGTCATTAGGGAGTGGTGCTACTTGAAAGGTTGGTGTGTGGCTTTGTTGGAGGAAGTGTGTCACTGGGGGTAGGCTTTGGGGTTTCAGAAGCTCAAGCCAGGCCCAGTGTCCGTCTCTTCCTGCTGCCTGTGGATTAGGATGTAGAATTCTCAGCTCCTTCTCCAGCACCATGTCTGCCTGCATCTTGTCTTGCTTTCCACCATGATGTTGATGGACTAAACCTCTGAAGCTGTAAGCCAGCCCCAATTAAATGTTTCTGTATTAGAGTTGCCGTGACCATGGTGTCTCTTCACAGCAGTAGAACACTAAGACAATGGACACCTGGGCTGCTTCCCTCCCTCCCTCCCTCCCTCCCTCCCCTCCCTCCCTCCCTTTTTCTGACTCATAACAACTGTAAGTGTTGCACTAGTGAACATGTATGTGCTGCTGTCTGTAGCTAGAGTTTTCCTGCCTGGCCCACAGTCAGGACAAATCTGACACCCACCAGTCCCACAGCCACTCAGACCCAACCAAATAAACAGAGAGACTTATATTGGTTACAAACTGTATGGCCGTGGCAGGCTTCTTGCTAACTGTTCTTACAGCTTAAATTAATCCATTTCTATTAATCTATACCTTGCCACATGGCTCGTGGCTTACCGGCATCTTCACATGCGTCTTGTCATGGTGGCGGCTGGCAGTGTCTCTCTCACCCAGCTTCCTGTTCTCTCCATTCTCCTCTCTGTTAGTCCCGCCTATACTTCCTGCCTGGCCACTGGCCAATCAGTGATTTATTTATTGACCAATCAGCAACACATTTGACATACAGACCATCCCACAGCAGCTGTCTCTGCGGTGTGCTGACTTGCACTCCTTTAGGTCCGTACCCACTTGTGGTAGTTGGCTTTTGAGTTGTTGAGGAGCACACCCATGGATATTCATGGCAGCACACCAGTCGATGGTCCCACTAGTGTAAGGCTTCTTCTTCCCCACACCCTGACAGTTTGTTGTTGCTTGTTTTTTTTAATTAGTTAATTTGTTGTTGTTTTGTTTTTTGAGACAGGGTTTCTCTTTGTAGCTGTGGCTGTCCTGGAACTTGCTCTATAGCTCAGGCTGGCTTTGAATTCACAGAGGTCCACCCTTCCTCTGCCTGCTGAATGCTGGGTAATTTATTTATTTGTATTTTATGTGTGTGAGTGTTTTGCCTGCATGAGCCCATGGAGGTCAGAAGAGGTTGTCAGATCCCCTGGAACCGTGTGGGTGCTGAGACCCAAACCCAGGACCTCTGCAAGATCAACAAGGGCTCTTCACCACTGAGCATCTCTCCGGCCCTGTGCTTGTTTTCTTGATGGTGGCCATGCTGACTGGGGTGCCTGGGATCTCAAAGTAGTTTTCATTTTCCTGATGGCTGAGCATGTTGCACACTTTCCATGAATTTATTGGTCATTCTGATTTCTCCTGAGAGCTGTCTGTTCAGTTCATTAGCCCATTTATTGATGGGGTGATTTTCTTGAAGTTTAAATTTTTGTTGTTCCTTCCGTGTTCTAGATATTACTCTCCTGACCGATGTGTTGTCAACAAACAGCAAAGTTGTTTTTCCCTGTTCTGTGGGCTGTCTTTACTCTGGCGATTGTTTCCTTTGCTGAAGAGGAGGTTTTTAATTTCATGTATTCCTGCTTATCATTTCTTGGGATTATTCCTATGTTATTGGAGTCTGTTTCAGAAAGTCCTTGCTTTGCCTATATTTTGAAGTCTTTTTCTGTAGCATTTCCAGAGTTTCAGGTCTGCCATTAAGGTATTTGATCCATTTTGAATTAATTTCAAAATGATTACATTTATTTTTTGTCTATGCAGCGTGTGTGTGTGTGTGTGTGTGTGTGTGTGTGTGTGTGTGTGTGTGTGTAGGGGGCACACATGCTTTGGTGGATGTGTGAAGGTCAGCAGACAACTTTTAGGAGTTAGTTCTCTTTACCATGTGGGTTCTGAGGATCGAATTCAGGCCCTCAGACTTTCAGCAAGCCCTTTTACTTGCTGAACCATCTCACTGGTCTCCATTTTCAATTGATTTTTAGGCAGAATTACAGATAGGGATCTTATTTTAGTTTTCTACTATGTACTATATATTACTGTATACTAAATGTGGAAACCAGTTTTCCCAGCACCATTTTTAAAATTTTATTTTTAAATTACAGTATAATTACATCATCTATCCCCCTTCTCTTTACTCCCTCCACCCACTACTGTTTCCCTCACCTCGTGCTCCTTCTCAAATCCATGATCTCTTTTCTTCGTTACTGTACACACGCACACTCACACAGGAACACACACATATGCAGGGCTCAGCGTATATGAATGCCTGACTATGCAAACAGAACCTGCTGCATCTGTTTAGTGTTCCTTGTATGTATATGGGTTCAGGGCTGACCACTTTGTTTGGGATAACCAATTAGGGCTCATCCTTGGGAAGACTTCATTTTACCGTCTCAGCAGTCCTTAATTGCCTGTAGTTCTGTCTTCAGTGGGTTCGGCAAGGTACCCCTCCTCCACGTCAGCATGTCTGTTGGTGGGGTTCTTAGGACTTGTTCGGTCAGCCGTGTTATTGCAGGTGTGGTGGGCTCAGCTTCCCTGTCATTTCTAGGAAACAGGCTCACAGTAGCTCCGGTCCTCTGGATCTTAGTATCGTCCCCCCTGCCTCCTCCTGTGGCGTTCCTTGAGCCTTAGGCCCAGCACCATTTGTTAAAGAGGCTATCCTCTCCTACTGTGTGCTTTTGACCCTTTTGTCAAGAATTAGGTGGCAGTGCTGTGTGAGCTTCTTTGTGTTCTCTGTGGTGTCCTGCTGATGTGCGTGGGGTTTTGTTACTGTGGCTCCTTGGTATATAACTTGGACAGGTGCTGTCGTACCTCCATCATCTCTCTGTCTGCAGGATTTTGTGTTTCCATAGGAACTTCAGGATTGTTATTTCTAGTTGTATGAAGAAATGTAACTGGAATCGGTGGGAATTCTGTTGAATCTAGAGGTGATTTTGGTAGTATAGCCATCTTTCTTCTCTTTATTAATTCTGCCAACCCATGAAATGGAAGGCCCTTCCATCTTCTCACGTCATCTTCAGGGCCTTCGTTTCTGCTGTAAAGTCTTTCACTTAAATTTTTCTCAGGATTATTTAGTTATTTATTTAGAAGCTACTGTGAATGGGATTTTTTTTTCCCTACAGATTTATTTCTGGGCAAGTTCACTGGTATATGGAAAAACTACTGATTGTTTTTTCAGTCCTCCTGCTTTGCTGTGAGAATGCTATCATGATAGGATGTTGACTCTGCTTTCCTGTCTGTCACTTTTCCGTCTTAGGCTCTGGCTTAAAGATTGAATACTGTTGAGTAGGAACGGTGAGAGTGGGCATGTTTGTCGTGCTTTTCCTTTTAGAAAATGCTCTCAGTTTTTCCCCATTTAGTTTAACATTGGCTATAGGTTAGTCATATACAGCCCTCCCTCTTTTCTTATTTGTGTGTGTGGTGTATGTGTAAGTGTGTGTATATGAGGGTGTTCCTACCTATGCATGTGCACGTGGAGCTGATGATGTTGATTATCCTCCTTGATTGCTCTCCTCCTCATTTTTGAGACTGGGTCTTACTGAACCTGGGGCTTGCCTTTTTGGCTAGGCAGCGAACCCTTGGACCCTTCTGCCTCTCTCTCCTTGGTCCCCATCTCCATGACCCTGCAGTTACAGGTGCTTGCTGCCATGCTCAGGTTTTTTGATTTTCTTCTCAAGATAGTATTTCTCTGTGTAGCCCTAGCTGTCCTGAACTCGCTCTGTAGACCAGGCTGGCCTCGAACTCAAGAGATCCGCCTGCCTCTGCCTCCCAAGTGCTGGGATTAAAGGAGTGCACCTCCACTGCCTGGCTTTTGTTTGTTTGTTTGTTTTTCTTTTAATATCTATTTATTCTTATTTCATTAGCATTGGTGTTTTACCTGCCTGTATGTCTGTATGAGGGTGTTGGATCCCCTGAAACTGGAGTTACTAGACACTTGTGAGCTGCCATGTGGGCGCTGGGAATTGAACCTGGGTCTCTTGGAAGAATAGCCAGTGCTCTTAACCACTGAACCATCTCTCCAGCCCTTGTTTATTTTCTTAATGTAGGTGCTGGGTCCTAAAATTCAGGTCCTTGTACTTGCATGGCAAACATCCACTGAGCCGTCTTCACAGACCCCATTTACAGGCTTTATGTTGAGATACGTTTCTTCTGTTTCTTGTCTCCTTAAGGCTTTTATCTTCAAGGTGTGTTGAACTTTGATGAAGTCCTTTTTTGCATCTATTGAGATAATCATGTGATTTCTGCCCTTAATTCTACTTATATATTGTATTATAGTTAATAATTTGTGTGTGTTGAACCAATATTGCATGCTTGGGATGGAACCAACTTGGTGATGGTATCTGATCTTATGTGTCCTTAATTTGGTATACACGTATTTTGTTGGGGATTTTTGTGTCTGTGTTCATCAGGGAAAGCGGTCTGTAATCTTCGTTTGTTGTGTCCTTATCTGGTATGGCCATCAGGATAGCACTGGCTTCCTTTTCCATTCCGTGAACGGATTTTAAGAGTGGAGGGTAGCCCTTCCTTAGAGGTTTGATAGACTCAAGCAGTGAGTCTGTCCAGTCCTAAGCTCTTCTTTTATCACTGCTCCAGTCTGTGGTGAAGTTGTTATGTCTTCTTGATTTCATTTGGTTAGGTCAGATGTGTCCAGTTAGCCATTTCTTCTACGTTTTCCAACTTTTCTGAGTGTGTGTTTCAAAGTATTCTCTAATTATCCTCTGCATTTCTACTGGAGCCTTTAAAAACAATGCTTTTTTCTATCTCAGCTTTATTAATTTGAGTCTTTTGGTTAGTTTGGCTAGAGCTTGTCAATCTTCTTTATTTTTTCTGAGAATCAACTTTTTGTTCAATTGATTCTATGTATTATTTTTTGGGTCTCTATTGTCCTGATCTTTATTATTTGTTCAGTCGATTCAATGTATTATTTTTTGGGTCTCTATTAATTTATGCCCTGATCTTTATTATTTGTTTAGTCAATTCTATGTATTATTTTTGGGTCTCTATATTTATGTCCTGATCTTTATTATTTGTTCAATTGATTCTATGTATTATTTTTTGGGTCTCTATTAATTTATGTCCTCATCTTTATTATTTGTTCAGTCGATTCTGTGTATTATTTTTGGGTCTCTATATTTATGTCCTGATCTTTATTATTTGTTCAATCGATTCTATGTATTATTTTTGGGTCTCTATTAATTTATGTCCTGATCTTTATTATTTGTTGCTGTCTGTTTTCTGCTTTTATGTTTGCTGTGTTTTTTCCCCTTCAAAAGCCCTGCGTATATCATTCGGTTATGTATTTGAGATTGTTCTGATTTTTTTTAACATAATTTTTTGTAGTTGGTTCTTTGGGAATTTCATATCGTGCACCCCAATCTCATCTATCTCCCAATCCCTCCACATCCACTCCTCACACTTGTAATGTTCCCCCTACAGGCAAACTAAAAAAGAAATAATAAAAATAAGATAAAGATTTAAAAAAATATAAGAAAAATAAAAATAAAAATAAAAAATACAAATACGAATATCAACTTCTATTAACACAAACCAACAAGCCGGGCAGTGGTGGCACATGCCTTAAGTCCCAGCGCTTGGGAGGCAGAGGCAGGAGGATCTCTGTGAGTTAGAGGCCAGCCTGGTCTACAGAGGGAGTTCCAGGACAGGCTCTAAAGTTACATAGAGAAACTCTGCCTCAAAAAACAAAACAAAAGAAAACAAAAAACCAACAAGAAACAGACAAACCAACCCCCAGACACTTGGCTCCTCCATCTTTGCCTCTCCATCACCTCTTCATTTGTCTTAGTGGCCCTGGGAGCTGCTTTGTATCATCCTTTTGTCCAAACAGCTTTTCTTGCAAATGTTCATTGTGTAATGAATGTGTTGTTGGTCAAGTTCAAGGCCTCTGGCCTCAGGCACACCATCAACACTAGACCCCCACAGAAACTCCCTGGACTTCCTACTGTTGCCCTGAGCCATGTAGACCCTAGGTCATGGCTCTGCAGGCCCAGTTCCTTCACACATTCCAGCAAGTCATAGATGGCAATGGTAGATGTTGGGGTGTGCTACTACCTCAAAGCCCTGGATATGTGCCTGGGTGGCTGCTGAATTGATCAGTCCAGGCCTCTGGGACCACCCCCTCCAGTGAGGGGTGGGGCCAACTCGCCTAGGCCCATGGGGAGGGGAGGGGCCTGCTTTCCCAAGTGTGGGAGGGCCAACTCTCCCGCACCCATGGTGAGGGGTAGGGACAGCCTTTCTAAGTATGAGGGTGAGGGTTGGGAGGGCAGCAGCTCTCTTATTAGGGGTGGGGCCAGCTTTCCTATGCCAGAGTCATTGGAGTCCATTATCCCAGGGCTGGTGAGAGATGGGATCAACTTTTCCTGGGCCAGTGAGGGGCCGGGCCCGCTCAGCAAGGCCTTCGGTACTTAAACTCATGGTTCGATACATGGATCACATGGGCCCCTGTGGTAGCACAGGCAGTGGACATCAATACAACTGTGGCAGGACCACGGAGCCAGCAGCAGCTTGGGCCCAGATAAGCATGGGTCCAGCAACAGCATGGTCCCTGGACTCCATCATGGTCCCAGGTGGTGGTAGTGACCCTAAGCAGTCAATGGTAACTGGAGCCACGAACCTCAGCACAGACCCTGGCTGCTGTAGGGCCATGGATCCAGTCATGGTCCCAGCTATAGTTTGGCCGGGATGTCAATATGCCCCCGGGTATACCGATCTGTTTGGCCCCTACAGCAGCATGATCCTCGGGAACCAACGGGACCTCAGGTGTTGGCCCATGTCCCAGGCATCTGCATTGCCTTCAGTGGTAAAGGACATCAACACAGACCCCAGTTGCTGTGGGGCCATGGACCCAGAGGTGGCCCTGCGCAGTAACCTGGCCCTTGGACGACTCCATGGCTACGGGGCAGCGCAGGCCACTCAGATCGGCAAGGCCCTAGAAGCTGCAGGGCCCTTGAAGCCCCAACATGGTTATAGGTGGTTACCCAGAAGCCAGCCACCCTTTTGGTCTTTCGTGAGAACCTGGGCCATGGACATCAACATAGACCCCAGCTGTGGTAGAACCCAGACATGGTCCTCAGCAGCCTCTTGGGCCTAGATATCACTGTGGCCCCGAGTGACTGCACAGGCCCCTCAGATTGGCATCGCCCTGGCTGCAAGGTGGCCCTTGGACAACATGGACCCAGGTGACTGCCCAGACCTCGTGCATCCGCGTGGCCTTCAATGGTATCAGGAGCCATGAATATCAGCACAGACCCTGGTGCAGTAGGGCCATGGACCCAGACATGGCCCATGGCTGCAGCCCATGCCTGGGCATGAATGCCACTGTGGCCCCAGGTGGCAGCCCAGTTTACCCCAATCTGTATGGCCCTGGTGGCAGCATGACCCCAGGCACCAGTATGGCTTCCGGTAATCTGGGCATCTGCACCACCCTCAGTAGTAACAGGAGCCACTGACATCAACACAGACCCTGGCTGTGGGAGGGCCATGGATCCAGACATGGCCCTGGCAGCAGCTCAGTCCTAGTCGACACCCCGGACACAGGTGGCAGTGAAGTCTACTCAGATCATCGTGGCCCTTGGTCGGCAACATGGCCACAGGTGGCAGCCCAGAGCCGGACATCCATATGGCCGGCTATGGCAGTATCTAGGGCCACGGGACATCAACACAGACCCCACTGCAGTAGGACCACAGACCCAGACATGGCCCTCAGCAGCATCCCAGGTCCCGCCCAATGCCACCATATTCCTGGATGGCAGCGTAGGCCACTCAGATCAGCATCACCCTGCTGCAGGGTGTCCCTCTGGCCCCATGTGAGGGCCCAGACCCTGGGCTCCCACCCAATCCTCGATGGTAACAGGCACCTTGGATATCAGCACAGACCATGCTGCTGTAGGGCCACATTGTTCTGATTTATGATGTAAGTTTTCATGGCTGCTGACTGCCATAGGTATTTTCTGGAGGTTCTGGTAAATTGTGCTTTCAGTTTTGTTTGATTGGAGGAATTTTTAAACATCACCTTGATTTCCTCAGTATCTCACTGATCATACAAGAGTATATTGTTCAGTCTTTAAGTAATTGAGTAGTTTTTGTAATTTCTCTTGCTACTGATTTCTGGTTTCTTCCATATGATATGAAAAGAGAAATACTTTCGCCTTTTCTAAGACTTGCTGTGGTCTAGATTATGGTCCATTTTAGGGAAGGTGTGCAGACTGCTGAGAATGTGTTTCTTCTCTGTTGGACGGACTAGTCTGGACATCTGTGAAGTTCATTCGTTCTGTAGTCTACTTTAACTGAAGTTTATTGGTTGCTTTTCATTTGGATGACCTCTCTGAAGATGAGATTGGGGTACTGAAGTCACCCTCTACTACTGTACCAGGATTTCTGGGACCTTTTATGTACAATAGGGTTTGTTTTTTTTTAATTGGGAGCCCTGGTATTTAGTGCATATGTATACAAATTTTACGTATTCTGTGTGTGCATAGATGTGTAGACAACGTTGTGTGTCAGTAGTAACCTTCAACCTCATTGGTGACAGGTGCCCCCCTTTTCTGTGTGTGTGTGTGTGTGTGTGTGTGTGTGTGTAGCCCTGGCTGCCTTGGAACTCACTATGTAGATCTGGCTGGTTTTGAACTCACACAAGATCCACCTGCCTCTACTTCCCAAGTGCTGGGATTAAAGGCATGCTTTACCATGCCTAGAAAGACAGGGTCTCTTTATCACTCCTATGTACCCCGGATCCTGCCAGCTTCCAGGTGTCTCCCATCTCTCCTCCCATGTCTTACCTTGACCTGCTTTAGGTGGGTCTGGGGATTTGAACTTGGGTCTTATGAGTCATCTCCCCTAGTCTGTTGTCTAACTTGGAAGGCATCAATGGGCTTTTGAATAATTACTGTGAGATTACATGACTCTTCTCTGTCCAGTGGTTCTACCATCTGTGGGTAATCCTGCCCAGGCAATTATTATAAATTAAATAAAGTTCAAATATTTTCTAAATAATCTGTGTATTTCAGAAGAAAAGTTTATGTTTAAACAGCAGAACTCAGTGTTGCTTCTTCTTGACTTTACTTTTAAAATCATCCCTGAGGAAGCTTTAGATTTTATATTTCAGAAAACAAGATCATTGTATTCCTAAACAGTTGTCTTCTGGAGCCCACTAACAAAATTAATGATCCCCCCCCCCTTTTTTTCCTTTAAAAATTGAGTAAAACTGTATCTAAATTTGCCACTTAGGGACTCTGCGGTAAAACACTGATCTGTTGACCATCAATAAAGTAATTTATGCTAAGGACAGAGCAAAACCAGAAAAATCCTGTGAGTGTACTGTTTGCACCTTTTGAATGCATGCCATCCTCAGCTCACTTTGAACTTGGTTTTGTAATTGGGGTCTGGTAATTGTGCGGTGTTGTAAACACAGTGCTTTCCCGAGTAGAGAAGTGTTTACACAAACGTTCCTTAAATGCTTTCATGCCTGGAACTTAAGGAATGGCAGTTGGTAAACCACCCCCTTCTCTTAGTCTCTTAAGGAAATATGCACTTTGGCTTTTTAAATATTACACAGATATTTCCCCAGGTGTCATGATCCCTAGATACAATCCTCTCACTTGGGAGGCTAAGGCAGGAGGATGAAGAGTTCAAAGCCAGCCTGGGTTGTGTAGCAAGACGTTCTTTCAAAAGCCAAAAAATAAGTTTCAGTTTTAATGTTCTGCTGTTCTTTATTTTAAACTCAGGAAAAGTAAAGTTTCAGAAAACTCGTGTGTGTGTGTGTGTGTGTGTGTGTGTGTGTGTGTGTGTGTGTACATACACATGCGTGCTTGTATCTGTATTGACTTTAATTCTATGTGGAATTTAATGAAGAAGCTGTTTTAAAGATTTATTTTTATTTTCTGTGTATGAGTGTTTTACCTGTATGTATGTCTTACATGTCTGTGCACTACATGTGTAGTATGCCCTTGGAGACCAGAAAGGGGTGTTGGATCCCCTGGAAATGAGTTACAGACCGTTGTTTACCACCATGTGGGTTCTGGAAATTGAACCCAGAGCTAGTGCTTAACCACTGAGCCATCTCTGCAGCTTAGGAAGTCGTATTTTGTTGCTGATAGTATTTTTCCAATAAAGATAATTTGCTTTTAGTGAAGATAACTTTAGTTTTTTTCTTTGCCACAAACATTCTTTAGAACCCTTTTTTTCTCTTCTACTTTAATTCTGAACTACATTTTCCCAGCCATTATGGCCGACTAGTAACCTGGAAGGTACTTTGAAACAGTGCTTTGAGGCATTAGAAGAAGGACCACGATTACTTGTTTGTTTGGTTGGTTTTTCGAGACAGGGTTTCTCTGTGTCGTTTTGGTGCCTGTCCTGGAACTCGCTCTGTAGCCCAGGCTGGCCTTGAACTCACAGAGCTCCGCCTGGCTCTGCCTCCTGAGTGCTGGGATTAAAGGCGTGCGCTACCACTGCCCGGCATGCTGTTATTTTTGAGATAGGTTCCCACTTGTACTTCTGACCCTCCTGCCTTTGCCTCTTGAGTGCTTAGATTACAGGTGTGCACCACCAAGCCTGGTTTACACACCCAGTGCTGGGGATCAGATTCAGACATCCTGTGGGCTAGACAAACCCAGTACTTGCCGAGCTATAGCCTTGGAATTGTGTGTGTGCTTGACTTGTTTATTTTGCCGTACATAATGTCCTCAGGGCTTGTCTATGCTATATACTATGTATAATTTCTTTTTGACTCTGAAGGATAGCCCATTGTATGTGTATACCACACTTACCCCCACACTGTGGATAGATGCTTGTGTCCTTCCAGCTCTTGGTTGTTATGAATAATGCTGCTGTGAATACAGGAGTGCAAATATTTTTTTGAGGCTATTGTGGAAGGTATTTCTTTTTTAGTCAGTTTGCCATTTGTATATATGCCATTTGTATACTGATTTATGTGTGCTAATTTTGTATCTTGTACTTTGCTGAAAGTGTTTATCAACTGTAGAAGTTCTTGGTGGAGTTGTTAGGGTAATATACTGCAATGGTCTGAATATTTGCCCCCCCCCCCAGTCCACGTTTTAGAAGGTGGGGGTCTACTGGAAGTTGCCTTGCCTCTGGTGAAGGGGTTACTACCTTGGTGAAGTGACCCTAGACTAGCCCTTTTTGAGGACACAACTACAAGTTGCAAGTCTTTGAAACAGAAGTTGAGGCTGAGCAGGCAGTAAATCCACAGTGCCTTCATCTTGGACTTCTGTCTCCGAGATGGACAGATGGACATAAATTCATTCCTGTTGTGTGTGAGGCCTCTCAGGTGTGGAATTTATTAAATCAAACTGAAAGAAACAAGACATACATTGTCTGGCATCTGCTATGGAAAGCCATAGTTCAGGGTCTGAGCATGGGTAAGGTTTATTTGGGAGTAACAGTTATGGAAGAGAAGGGAGAAGGAAGCTCTGGGAATCTGTTTGTGCTTCTGTAACAATGTTCTAGATACACAGTCTACAAAGAACAGTCATGGCTCAGTCCAGAAGCTGGAAGGTATGGCACAAAGAAATTTGGTGTCTAGTTAAAGGTCTGATTTCTCTATCTAGGATGGCTCCATTTGGCTCTGTTCTCCAACGAAGTGGGGCACAGAAAAGGGCCAGGAAATCCTGCATAACTTAATCACTTTTCCTAGAGGCCCACTTCTCTCCCCACCCCCTTTTTTGGGCAGGTTTTCACTATATAGCTCTGGCTTGCTCAGAACTCACTATGTAGACCAGGCTGGCCTTGAACTCAGAGATTCACCTGCCTCTATTTAGTGAAATTGAAGGCCTGCACTACCATGCCCAGCACGGCCCCTCTTCTTACTATCACCACAGTGGAGATATTAAGTTGCACCATGAATTTTCGAGAGGACACAGTCTAGACAGAGCACAGGCTTAGGTAGAAAAAATCAAGCTGCCCTGACATTGACACTGAAATGTCAGCATCCCCAGACCTTCACAGGATGAGTTGTGCAACTAGGGCCTTCATATTCCATAAGGTTGCTTGGAGAATGGGGTGTATCTGTGTGTCTGTAGGCAAGCAGTCAGGTCTTTGAGGGGCTGATAACAGGAGATGGTCTAATGACAGCCACAGAGACCATCAGTTTTCCATCACGGTGGGGTGTGCTAGTGCTGAGAAGACCAGCTGGGAGCACAGCATCAGCCTTGTTTAGATTAGGACTCCATATACTGTCGTGACCCTGTGGTTTGTCTTTTAAAACCTGTCAGATGGGACTTAACGTTTAGATTGACAATTATAAAGTTTGAATAAGATATGATTGTTTAAACGTGTGCATATTGTCTTCTAAAGCCAGATATGGTGGCCCACACCAGTAGTCCTAGCACCCAGGAGGCAGAGGCAGGCATGTCTCCGTGAGTTCGAGGCCAGTGTAGTTTACCGAGCAACTTCCAGGACAGCCAGGGCTGAGACCCGATCATAAAGAAACAAGACAGAGCCTGGCAGTGGTGGTGCACACCTTTAATCCCAGCACTCAGGAGGCAGAGCCAGGTGGATCTCTGTGAGTTCGAGGCCAGCCTGGTCTACAGAGTGATTTCCAGGAAAGGTGCCAAAGATACACAGAGAAACCCTGTCTCGAAAAACCAAAAAGGTTGAGAGAGAGAGAGAGAGAGAGAGAGAGAGAGAGAGAGAGAGAGAGAGAGAGAAACAGTACAAAATGTTCTGTGAATGCTTACATTAAAAAATGTATTCCTTTGTCAAAGGTGTGTATTTGATGGAAAATGATTTTCTATAGGAACTTTTTAAATTACCTACATTCTTACAGTACAAAATACTTGACCCCTGTTGTGTTAATAGTAACATGAAGCTGGGTGGTGGTGGTGCACACCTTTAATCCCAACACTCAGGAGGCAGAGGCAGGTGGATTTCTGTGAGTTTAAGGCCAGCCTGATCTACAAATCAAGTTCCAGGACAGCCAGAAATGTTACACAGAGATACCCTGTCTCCAAAAACAAACAAACAAACAAACAAAAACCCAAATAGTAGTAGGAATATATTTACTCATCCAAGAAGTTTAGCTTTTAGTTTTTCATTACTTATTTGTAGATGTGTTAACAATATGCGAATTAAGAAGACTGTAAGACAGATTTACAGTTATAAGATACTGTGTGGTTGGCAAATGAAATAGATTGTAATGTTGATAGTGCTTCTCTCTTCCTACGTAAACTGAGCCTTAAATTAAGGGCCTGTCAGGATTAGACTGTGTAACCAGGATCTGAAGTGTGTGGGGTTGTTCGTGAACAGCGTCTGTAGTAGTTATACACATGGGGCCGTATGAACCAGTGGGGGAAGGAAGTTAGAACAAGATCTAGATTCTTAAACGTCCAGTTGTAACCACACGAGATATGTGTGTGGAGATAGAGTGAAGCATAGAAAGGTCACGACCTTTGGAATATCACTGAGAATGTCTTGTGCCAAAATGCAGAGAGGAGGAGACTTTGGAACACTGAGTTCCAAGATGGGATGTCTTTATCAACCCCTTCCTTCAAGGTTCAGGGATCGGTGTGGAAGAGGAGGCAGAAAGGTTGTAAGAGCCAGAGGTGGTGGATGACTCCAAGGAACTCATGTTTTCATCTACAACAGGACTGGTAGAGACACACAGAGTCTCAGGACTGAGAAGGGGAGTGGACACAAAGCCCTACCCCTAACTAAGAAGCTGTTTGCAGTGGATAACTTTTGGGAAAGGGAAAATTAGTTTTCTCCAATGGAGTATTGCCATGGGATATATCAGCCACACTCCAGGGCAGGTCCCATGCCTAGGAGTAGCTGGACAAACAAAATGTACACCGTGATTGGTTTTTGTGGACTTTTTGTTTTAGTATTTCATCTTATTGTTTTTCTTGTTTTGATTTTTGGTTTTTCTATTTTGTTGTTTTGAAAAGAGAGAGAAAACGTGAAGTTAGGTGGGGAGGATCTGGCAAGCGTTGGGGGAAGGGAAACATGATTAAAATGTATATGAAAAAAATTATTATTTATTTTTCTCTGATTGAAAATAGATTTTTTCATATAGTATATTTTGATTATGGTTTCCCCTCCCCCCCACTCCTCTCAGTTCCTCCCCAGCTCCCATCAGATCCACACTCTTTCTGTCTCTCCTTAGAAAGTAGACATCTAGCCAAGTGGTAGTGTACGCCTTTAATCCCAGAACTCAGGAGGCAGAGGCAGGTGGATCTCTGAGTTGTAGGTCAGCCTGGTCTACAGAGTGAGTTCTAGGACAGGCTCCAAAGCTACACAAAGAAACCCTGTCTTGGGGGGGGGGGGGAGAAAGGAAAAAGAAAACAGACATATAAAGAGTAATAATAAAATATAATAAGATAAACAAATCAAATATGATAAACCAAATATGAAAAAGCACAAGAAATGCATAGATGCAGAGACACTCGTCTTGGCAGACACAGGAATCCCATTAAAAACCTCAAACCAGAAGCCATAATATATACACAAAGGACCTATAATTAAAAAACAATGCCCCGACTTCAAACCTCCAGAGTGCCATTGAGTTTGTTTTGTGTTGACCGTCTACCATTGGGTGTGGGACCTACCCTTAAGTGTGGTTTCCCCAGGGAGACTCCCCTGGAGAAGACTCCTTTTTCATCTGCAGGTGGCTATCAGCTCGCTTCCGGGTTATGGATGGGGCACGGGTCCACTTCTCTCAGCCCACCTGGTGCAGACTCCTGCAGGTCCTGTGCATGCTGCCAGTCTCTGAGTTCATATGTGCGCCCGCCCCATTGTGTCTAGAAGGCTTTGCCTTCTTGATGCCTTCCTTCCTTCCTTCCTTCCTCTCAGGCTCCTCAACTCTTTGGCCTCCCTTTCCTCGTTGTTCCCTGAGCTCTGTAACATCCCGTTTAGAGCTGAGTGTTCCAAGGTCTCTCTGCCCAATGTCTGGCTGTGTGGGTCTCTGTATTTATTCCCATCTGCTGCAGGAGGAAGCTGCTCCGATGGCTGAGCAAGGCACAGATCTAGGAGGAGTTGAGGGGAAGGGAGAATATGATCAAAATATATTTAAAAAAATTAAACTTTTTATTCTTCTCTCGTACATTACACCCTAACTTCAGTTTCCTCCCTCCACTCCTCCCAGTCCTTCCCCCAGATCCATTCCACCTCTGTTTCCCTTTAAAAAAAAAAAAGAGCAGGCCTCCCAAGGAGATCCACCAAACTTGGCCTAATAAGCCTGGGCACAAGCCCTCGTATCAAGGCTGGACATGGTAACCCAGTAGGAGGAAAGGGGTCCCAAGCACAGGCAGTCAAAGACACTCCCTACTCCCTCCCGTGTTGGGGGTCCCACAAGCATACCAAGCTACACACCCGTAAGGTATATGCAGAGGACCTAGCTCAAGCCGGTACAGGGCTCGTGTTTGTCTCTTCAGATTCTCTGAGCCTCTGTGAGCCCTGCTTAGTTGATTCTGTGGATCATGTTCTCCTGGTGTCCTCTATAGGAAAAAGTTTCAGTAGAAATAATGCCCTGTGTCTTAGGGTTGAAGACAAAAGGAGACTTTAAGTGTTCAGAATACTAGGTGGAGTGCCAAGAAGCATATTGTTATGAAAAGTCATGGCAGGAGACAGGCAGAGCATGTGAAATACTTAGAATGTCAGGTCCTGAGAGCCACTCACTCGATTTCTGTGTCTGCCTGGGCCTCTGCTTCCTTCTGTAGCTCCTTAAGACTGTAGCTATCACTCTTTTGGCAGATAACACATTGCTGCTATGTTAATTAAAAAAGAGCCTTTGCGTTCTGTGTTCAGCTACCCGTATCTATTCACAGTTCCTGTTTATTGTCATTTCCTTTTATTTATTGTGTGAGTGAACCCTCCTGGAAAGAACAGTATCTTCCATCAAATCTTCTACATGCCTGTTCACTCGATGAGAACTTCTGTGACTGGAGAGGTTGTGATGTTGCAGGTCCAGAACCTAAGAACAGTTTATCTTGGGCTGTTTTAGCTCCCTAAATAGCCATTCCTTGCCCATCTCTGTGTCTGACTTAACATCCTGTGTCTAACGGGTGAAACGTTTTGGAATGTATTAACTGAATTGATGTTCATCATCCAGAAAGCTAAGCACATCATCAGCTAGCATCCAGGCCGATAGCAGAGATGGTCCCTCTTTGCTGTAAGCACCTCTCTGATGTTCCACCACTGTTTGAAAAGTGCATTTGATTGAAGATTTCCTTTGTTCTGTTGCTGTGAGAACTTCATGAAAATGTTGTTACCATGTTGGAACATGGAATTTGGGGTAGCTCGAATCTGTGTCCCCTGGCCGTGGCACTCATATTTGGCTTCAGAATAATCTCTCTCTCCCTATTCTGAGGTCAGAGCTGTTTTGACAGTTAAGTGTTCATCCCGTCCTCGGATCTGCATTGCCCTCTGGGAGTACAGTGAAGAAATGTCTCTGCGTTCCCTTCCCCAAGTTTGATTGTATTCCACTTCGGACAGAGGGTAGAGTAAAAGCACATGCTTACTTGCCCAATGGAGAAGCAGCTCGGGAGGTAGCCTGGGACAGCTCCTGTGGGCCTGTAGGCCCTGATGCCCTAGTTTTCTTTCCACTTACTGTGATAAAATACCCCAATGAAGCAAGCTAGGGGCGAAAGAGTTGTTTCAGCTTACTACTTCAGGTTACAGTCCGTCCCACCTCCATTTCTTCATCTCAGTTAGTTCAGCCATGAAATCCCTCACAGCCTGTCCACGGACCAGCCTGGCTAGACTGGTCCTCATGCCACGCCCTTCCCAGGTGACTCTAGCCAGTGTCTGACCACCCACCTGCCTAGGGACGTTAACTTTGACTGCATGACAGACGCACTTGGATTTACAGCAGGAAGGACGTGGACTGCGTTAATTTTATAAAAATCTTAAAACTAGTCCCCCACAGAGTGCTGTGTGAAAGCTGCTGCTGTGTAGAGGTTAGAGCTCTGAAAACCTCCAGGGCTGCCTAGAGGGAGCACCAGGCCTCTGCTAGAAAACACTGGACACGTGTAAAGTTACAGGGACTAACTGGATTTATTTAAATTGTTCATCTAGTGCTAATATAATTAATATATATTATTTACTATTTTATACTAATATTTCATTAATAAAAATATATTCCTGTGATTTGGGAGGAAGGTTACCTATACTAAAGGAAGTTGCTTTAAAGCTATTTTTAGGAAACATGTTCTTTTGGGGAAAAGCTGAAAATGAGGTAAGAGATGGAGAAATCATGCAATACAAAGAATGAGTGACAGATTTACGGTGGGTTATTTTGTAAGTCAAGGCGAAGGAAGCCGGGGTAACAGAAGGATGAATGGTAGACTTTCTGGGGTAGGAAATCTGGGGGTGGAGTTTGAAACAGACTCTAGATGGATCCAAGGCGCACGCTTGTAGAGTGGCTGTGGAGTGGGAAGGCCTTCCAGAGGTGCTCGAGCGGTGCGGTGGTCCTCTCCGTGACAGCGCACTGAGTTGAGGTTTGGCGTAACTCCATTGCTTTTCCTGTTGTCGTTTTAGTTCATTAACGTTTTAGTGTTTCATGTACACACAGAATAACTGGTCTGCCATCAGGTATTCAGTCACATGTAGATCGGTATGGCTTTACACATAAAACAACTCTTTTTCTTTTGCAGAGACATTATGATAACACACTTTGAGCCTTCCATCTCCTTTGAGGGGCTTTGCAGTGAGGTTCGAGATATGTGTTCTTTTGACAATGAACAGCCATTCACCATGAAATGGATAGATGAGGAAGGTGAGTGATTGGGAGAAGGGATGCTGCCTGTGTGAGCATTTGCTTTAAGAGAAATAAGAGCCCTAAGAAATTCAAGAGGGAAAGCTAAAGCAGAAATTTAATGCCATGTTTGAGTACTTAGATTAAGAGAAAAGATTTAAATCAAAGTACACAATCTTTGCCTTTCCCTCTTCAAAATGAAGTAAGGTAAATGTTATATATTTTAATATATGAGCTTACCTGTTCTTAACTGAGTATACCTTAAAGAAAATGTTGTAGAAGCAGTCATAGTGATTGTGATCATTTTACTTCAGGATGATGTTAGTGACTTGTACTCACAAAGCATTGTGAACTGTCTTGAGGATAGACATTGCCTGTCCTCGAACTCAGAGGCTCATCACAGTTGGGCATGTGTGTTAGTCAGGATGCTCTGAAGGACCAGGGCTGATAGCATGATAGAGTGGGCGGCTTCTTCAGTTTGAAGACATTGAATTTTAAGGCTTCTCACCATCTACTGCCTGCAAGTGTACCTGGTGCCTTAGGAGACCGGAAGAGGGTATCCGATCCCCCTGGAGGAACTGGTTACAGAAGGTTGTGGTCTGTCGTGTGGGTGCTGGGAACTAACCCTCTGCAAGAACCACAAGTGCTTCTCACTGCTGAGCTGAGCCGCTTCTCCAGCCCTAATGGGCTTTTTTTTTTTTTTTTTTTTAATAAGGCAGGTTTTGTTATGTGGCCCTGGCTGAGAGGAAACTTGCAACGACCCCTTCTTTGGTCTCCTAATGTGAGCTATCAGGCCTCAGTAGCAAAATATTTTAGGTGGTTAGTAATTTTGTAACCATCATTGCCACATACTCTTGCACGGGGCAGGGAATGACAGATAGGATTTTATTTTACTTTATTTTTAGTTCTCTGCATAGCTTTCAAATTTTTTATTTTTAACTGACAGTATGTATGATTATGAGTTGCAGTGTTATTTTTTTCTTTGTGTCTGTGTGTGAGTGTGTGTTTAATGTGTATACGTGTTTTGCTTACATGTATCTCTATGCACCATGTGCATACAGTGTCTGAACAGGCCAGAAGAGGGTGTTGGGTCCTATGGAACTGGAGTTACAAACAGCTGTTAGCCATGTGGTTACTGGGAATAGAACCCAGGTCCTCTAAGAATGGGACTGTTGCTGTGACAGACCTGACCTGTTTTTTTTGTTTTGTTTTTTTTTTTTTTTTTTTGGTTTTTCGAGACAGGGTTTCTCTGTGCAGCTTTGCGCCTTTCCTGGAACTCGCTTGGGAGACCAGGCTGGCCTCAAACTCACAGAGATCCGCCTGGCTCTGCCTCCCGAGTGCTGGGATTAAAGGCGTGCGCCATCACCGCCCGGCCTGACCTGTTTTTTGAAGAATTTTAGAAGACTTTGGGATTTTGGACTAGAAAAGTTATATTTGAATTAACAAGAGCTATTGGGGTCCAGCCCCAGATACCCCTTTCCCAGGGTCCATGGAAGAACTCTGCAACCAGCTGAGAATCTAATCTTAAGAATACTGAAAGAATATGCACACACGGAGCTCTTTCAGTCCATTCACTTTATTCTTCTAAATCAGTTCTACAAGTGTCACCAGATACCGGTTATATACACTTACAAGCAGTAATTCTTTGGCAATGCATGTGAGGCTTCAAGGTTTCAGGGTCATAGAGAGAGGTGATAAGATCCACACATAGAGCAGTAATTGTCAGCTTTCACTTACAACCCAAAGGGGGAGTGACTAATGGAAGTTCTCTGGTAGGGTCAACTAAGGGCTAAAATCAATTAGGGGATCTAAAGAGGAATTTATGTGCTCAGACTATATTCTTAGAAGTGGCTAAGTAAAAGGTTAGGAGTCTGTATGTCAGTATAAGGCACGAGTAAAGTAAAACTGTCTTTTTTCCTTTGTCACCGATGGTTCAGCTATCCCGGCAGCACTGTTTTCCAGCAGAACCGGGAAGTATTTTCAGTTACTAGGCAACCTGGGTAACAGCATGTAGCATTTGGTTTGCAAAAGCACTTTCACTCTGAGTCAGTTGCTACAGGGAACCTTTAGATCTAATGATAACACCTAGGCTATGGGATAAAAGAGGAGGGTTTAAGCTTAATTTGCACAAGAAACAAAGCTTGGCACCTATCATCTGCCTGGCCTTGGTGGTTGTCTCATTGGGTCAGTCTTGTATAATATTATCAGGATCAGCCTTAATATTATACATCCCAGGGGCTCAGGAGAGAGAAATATGAACAGTGGCCAGGACTATTTTTGGGAAATATAGTCCACTTGCTTTAATTCCTCTGGGATAACATCCTATTTACACAGCTTCAGTTCTGTTCTTGTGCCTACCTCCTTTCTTGCCTGATTTCTCTCTATATTTATCCACTGTTCCCTCTAAGTTCTATCTTAATTCTCTCGTCTTAATTCTGCCTCATCTAGGTCCTTCTCATCTCGTTCTTACCCAGCTAGTACTTCCCTATCTGACTCTTCCTCATCTTCCATCTCATCCACACGTTCTCTCTGGTCAAAATCCTCCTTATTCCTCTCCATTCTCTGTCTCTCAGTTCTCTACGTTCCTCCCCAAGTCTCTCAGTAGTTTAGTTATAAACCCAAGCAATAGCACTCCCCTGGTCAAGCAAGGTCACCAGACCTGAATTCTACGGGGGTCATAGAGGTAGGTAAGAATTTTCCTCAGGCAGTGACCACCAGGCTTCCAGGGTCAAACGGAGGGGTGATAAGAATCACATAGAGGGGCAGTAATTGTTAATTATCATTTGCAACCCAAAAGGGAAGTGACTAATGGATTAACTAAAGGCTAAATCCGGGTAATATCTAAGAAGAGGGATCTTATGTGCACAACTATAATCTTAAACGTGATTGGTAGAAAATGTTAAAAAAATCTATAAGTTGCTAGGTCAGTGGGAGAAAATAAAACTGCCTTCTTTTTTCCTGTGGCTCCTATCTGTCCAGGCTATCTGCCGTTTTTTTCTACAGGGTGGGGGAAGGTGTGCTCGGTCACCAGGCAACCTGTGTACAGCTAGATGCCTCTGGTGATAGTTAAAGGGAGATCTGGAACTAGAGGTAAGATTTGGGAAAGGAGGAAGTTAAGTTTAATTGGCACATCCGCCAGGCCTTCTCAAACAGGTAGTCTGGATGCTTTAGTCTGTTCTTAGAGAGTACAGAGGTATCTCTGATAAGGCACTTTCCTCCATCTGGGGATGGACCTGGCCGGATGCTGCCAATGATGATAATTATAGGGAAGCTTGAACTGGGGTTCTGGCTGTGCATACTTGTCAGTGCACAAGATTATCTAAATATTCCTTTAGTAGAGGGGAAATGGTGCCCAATCAATGATGGAAAAGCTACAATAGCACACAAGAAATTCATAGCAGAAAACGACTGATAATCAAAAGCCAAACATCACCAAGGCTCCTTGAGCCTCATCTTGACCTCAGGAAGGCCCTTGGCTTCTTCCAGGCATTAGCTTTGCCATAATCAGCTGAAGTCCTACTTTGTGTATTTTTGCGGCTTGCAGCGAGTCAGTGGGAATATTTACCTATATCAGTAACTAGCAGAGGGCCAATCACCATCCCAGTAATTGCAAGCAGTAAATCATTAAGTTAGGGTCTTGTGTTAATAAACGGGGTGAAAGTGAGGAGTTAAGGTTAGTGAGGTTGGCTTCTCTTGTCTGTTGGAGAGGTGAGCTCAGGGCACGCTAGTGCTCATCTGTCTGCAGTCTGTCCTTGGATGTCTGAGAAGTGTCTCAGATGAAATTCTTTTGTCTGGATATGGCCCTGGCCAGATGTCTGCTAATGAAAACAATTACAGAAAAGCAGACGATGCTAGAATAAGAGGAACAAAGGCCTGAAAAGGGTGTTTGTGTGCCTGTTTTCACACAAAGTGTGAAAGGGATGTCATCCATATGCCCCAAACTTGTAGGGGAAATTGTGCCCAATAAATGATCAACCACGCTGTTAGAAGTTCTTGGGAAAAGAATCAATTGGGAAAGCTGTAATAGCACACAGGACATTCACTGCAGGAAACAGCTAATACATTCAAAATCCAGTATCACCAAAAAACTCCTTGAGTTTTGGCTTCAACCTCTGGTTTAGCCTTGTCAGTGCCAGCTGAACCCCTGCTTTATATTTCTGCAGCTCGAAGCATTGAATGTGCTGTAAGCAGGGTTAAATAGCCCTCCTGGTAGGATCTTGGAAGACAATATTGCTGAGAGCAATATGGATTATGTAGGACCAGCATTCAGCAGTTAAAATTCCCAAAGACAGCATAATCCAGAATCTCTGTGTGATATCCATCTTTACATGGCTTATTTTTTTAATAATACTTTTACTTTCTATTTAAAGACTTTATTTTTTAAAACTTTCTATTTCTTTATATAACTGTCTATATTCTTTTTCCTCTCTCTTCCAAGACTACATTTTTTTTTATATATTGTAAACTGTTTAGAGGTTTATTCCATTTGAATCTGTTTTACTGTGAATCTATTGCTTTAAACTGCAGAATTATTGGGACTGAAATGGCAGCTTTGGCTGCTGGCTCCGCCCACCTCAGCTTCCCAACATGGGGGAACGGAACTACGTTTACCACCAGCTCTGGGAACCAGGCTCGCTGCTGACCATGTGACGCAGTGGGTCTATGCTTCCATCCAGCAGCATGTAGCCCAGAAACCTTTTTTTTTTTTTTTTCTGTACTTAGCAAAAGCTAAATCTGTCACTGTGTACCGCTGCGGAAATCCACTATACCTCACTCAAGCCCGCACACTGCTGTGAACCCCCCATACTGTAGCTCATGGCTTGCCTGAGAGACACAACTAGGAAGCTGTTTTTAGCTCCGTTTTAGAATCTTTTTTTTTTAAGCTTTCTCAGGTTTTAGGTAGAAACTCTTGCCACCATGTGTGGGCGCCATTTGTAGCTAAAAGTTTTCCTGTGGCCTGCCTGGTCCCGCAGCTGCTCAGACCCAAGTAAACACACAGAGGCTTATATTAATTAAGAACTGTATGGCCATTAGCTCAGGCTTACTACTGACTAGCTCTTACACTTAAACTCAGCCCATTTCTGTAAATTTGTATGTTACCACATTTTTCGTGGCTTTACCTGTGTGCCATTATATGCTGCTCCCTGGACGGCGGGCTGGCGTCTCCTGCCTCAGCCTTCCTTTTCCCAGAATTCTTCTTGTCTGCTTATCCTGCCTATACTTCCTGCCTTGCTACTGGCCAATCAGTGTTTTATTAAACCAGTGTATAAATTATCCCACAGCAATGTGTCAAGTTATAACTGTCCCATTAGGTAATAGACATACCCACTTGAATCTCTTCTAGACAAGATCCCAT
This sequence comes from Peromyscus eremicus, assembly GCF_949786415.1. NCBI lineage: Eukaryota > Metazoa > Chordata > Mammalia > Rodentia > Cricetidae > Peromyscus > Peromyscus eremicus. The sequence goes on along the minus strand of NC_081421.1, from coordinate 27,445,407 downwards.
GCACTTACCTAAGATCCTGATGTAGGGCTGGTGAGATGGCTAAGCAGTTAAGAGTAAATACTGCTTCTGCACAGGGCCAAGTTCAGCACCCACAGGGGGCAGTTTATAACTGCCTGTAACTCCAGCCTCTGCGGGCAGCTGCACTGCAGATGCACATACCCAGCCCCCCATAGACAGAATTTATTAGGAAGTCTTGGTGCTCCATGTATCTGATCTTTGCCCTGAGAGTGTTTCTTATTTTTATGACTTATAGGTAGAAATGGAAGAGAGGGGCAGTTTGATTTTTAAACCAAGCAAGGCTTGGCAGGGAAATGTCTTTTAGATACTTTTTTACCCAAAATTCATTCTTGACATTTCTCTGTATCCGTATCTACGTAGGATGTTGAAAGAAGCCATTTTGGGAGATGGCTTAGCAGTTGAGAGCACCTGGCTGCTCTTCCAGAGGACCCAGGTTCAATTCCCAGCATCCACATGGCAGCTCTCAACTGTCCATAACTTCAGTTCCAGGGCATCTGACACCCTCACACAGACATACATGCAGGCCAAACACTAAGGCACATAAAATAAAAATAATACATTATTTTTTAAAAAGAAACCATTTGATGCTTTGAACTTCCTACCTAGTCGTTATGTCTTTATTTGCAGCCATGTTCCTTTAGGTCTGTTTTCTGTATTGCCCTCAGTGACAGTGTTGCCACCCTTGGTCCACTCATTTGCCCATTTTCCAAGTCATTTCCTCTGCTCTCAGGCCTCACCAACAGTCCGTGACTGCCATCTTCTGCCTGTCAGTAGACGGAAAAGGCATGTAATTCCTCTTCCTTGTGTACCAGTTTCTGGTTTGGTTATCTGCTTCTGTGTAACACTACCTTCCGTACAGCTCAGGGAGTTGAAATCTTACTTTTCACGGCTCTGTGAGTAATCGGGGCCAATGTTGCACGTGTCCAGAGAAGGTAAAAGGGAGTAAGGCTTCAGCAGCTGAGTTGAGAAAAGAATGGAGACACTGTTTTCTTTGAGATAGTGTAGAAAGGAAATGACTTCATTTTCCTCTCTCAAATGGTAAACTGGGTTCTCTGCAGCATGTGATTGAAGATTAGACACATGGAGGGAAGTTTCCTATAACCAAAGGAAGGAGCACTGGAATAGTAAGGAGGACCCAGTTTAGGCCCCAGCTTGGCTCTAAATGACTTGTTCATTGAGGAATGTCATTGTCCTATTATATGTCACCTCTTGACTTCCAGGAGTGAATCAGCGCTTTGGCTGTTAGTCAAGAGAAGTATTTCCTTCTTGTCCGTGTGTGTTACTGAAATTCAGCACTTACATTTAAGAGTAGCTCAAGCTGGTGTCCAGCCCTAAGTAGGACATTTGTAGCATCCTTCTCACCAAAGGCTCAGGGAACATGTCAGAGGAGGGACATCTCAGAATAGGGGAGAAAGAACGTGAGAGCTGCGGGGTGGGGAGGAGTACTGTGGAATGCCATCTTTGGGACACGACATGGCCTTTGTACCCATGAACTCATCGCAGCTGTGATTACATATACAAGAGCAGGTCAGCAAGACCAGTCATCATTCCAGCAGACAGTCTCAGTGGGCTCCTAACAAAGAGAAGGCATGAAAGGAGAGACATGTTGGGGTGCCTGGGAAGAACAGAGGGAAGCGTGGAGGCTCCTTGGGGGAAGTGGACTTGCAGTGCACATGGTCAGGATGCATCATTTAGATGTGTGCAATTGTCAAAGAATAAAAGATGTTTTATAGAAAGAAGGAAAGAATAGCCGGGCGGTGGTGGCGCACGCCTTTAATCCCAGCACTTGGGAGGCAGAGCCAGGCGAATCTCTGTGAGTTCAAGGCCAGCCTGGTCTCCAGAGCGAGTTCCAGGAAAGGCGCAAAGCTACACAGAGAAACCCTGTCTCGAAAAACCAAAAAAAAAAAAAAAAAAAAAAAGAAGGAAAGAAAAGGTAGGGCCTGGAGAGATGGCTCGGTCATCCAGAGCACTCGCCGCTCTTGCAAAGTCCCAGATTCAAGTCCCAGCACCTACGAGGCAGTGGACAACTGTCTGGAACTCCAGTCCCAGGGGATCTGACGCCTTCTACTGACTGCCATAGGCACACATGTGGTGCACTTAACGTATATGCAAGCAAAACACCAAATAAATGAATCTTAGAAAATGTTTAAGTGGCTCAAGCTGGACTTAGTCCAGAGTGCTTTAGTGGTTTCCTTCCTATGACTTAGTTGAGCAAGGTCGTGATGTAAAAGAAATCTATGACAAAGTCACTCTGTGGAGAGAGATTCCAGCCATGCATAGTGAGCGGTGGAGCTGCTTTTACTCCTCTTTTGAGTAAACAGGCCTGATGATGTAGGCCTGTCGTCCCAGAACTTGGGAGACTGAGGCAGGAGAATTGTGTGTTTGAGGCCAGCCTGAGTAATTTACCAAGACCCCATCCCCAAACAGAATAAAATGTGGGTGGGGCTGGCTCTATACTTTGGTGTTAGAGTGCTTGCCAGGCCTGGTCCTGGGCTCCATCCACAGTACTGGGGACAAGGAGGGGGCAGCAGACTGCCTGTTAACCATACCCATCCAAGTGAGCTGTCCCAGCCTGAAGGTCGTCAGAGTGGGTTTGCTGATGTGTGTGTGTGTGTGTGTGTGCGTGTGCGTGCGTGCGTGCATGTGTGCGTGCGTGCCTGTGTGCAGAACAAAGTGGTTTTATGTGTAGAAAATTTGGTGTCTGGGTCCTGTGTTTCATTCTGTCCAACTAGAAATGGATGTGATGTCATCTATTTCAGAGAATGGAATGTCTAAGAAAGTATCTAAACATCTGTCCTTGTAAATACCCCTCTGTTATTTTGTTATTATTTATAGAATGTGCTTACAGTTATCGTACTCAGAGGGTGAAGGTCGAGCTGTACTTTTGTGTTTTTAGGAGATCCGTGTACAGTGTCTTCTCAGTTGGAATTAGAAGAAGCTTTCCGGCTTTATGAGCTGAACAAGGATTCTGAACTCTTGATCCATGGTAAGAGCCATCATTGACTCTCCCAAGCTGCAGTATAAACATGACTAAAGACAATGTAGGTGTCATTTATCATGTGTGCCTCTTCCCTAGGTAGTTGTCCTTCAGTTTCTTTTTCCTGTGCTAGAGCAGCTAAAGTGATTCCTCTTTTTATAGTCTAGGAGAGATGCATTCTCTGTATATAGTCTGCCAGAATCTTAAAATGTGATCTCCTAATCTCCCATTGTTTCACAATTTAGACATTCCTGCACAGCTTTAGAATGTGTGTGTGTGGTTGGGGAGGGGAGGGGGCAAGGACCACCTTTTCCTAGTATAAATGTTAAAATGTTAGAGAAACAGTCAGTTATTCAGGCAGGCAGGTAGCAGCTGCCTGTTACCCTACAACTTGGGAGGCAGAGGCAGGAGGATCTTGTGTTCCAGGGCAGCCTGAGCTACATAGTGAGATCACGTCTTTAAAAAAAAGAGAGAGTACTTGCCTAGCAAAGTCCTGGCCTTGATAAACTATTTCCTGTTCCAGGTGCTCTTACTTAGTTGTGGCCCTAATTCACCAAAGTACCGTCAGTGAACAAGATGTTCCTCATTATAAACATGCTTTGTTTGGTATGTTTATAAACGTATAGCCTGGAATATAAGCTAATATTTTGGGAGTTTTGGTACTGTTTCTGATATTCATTCATTCCTAAATTGAGTACACATCTTTTAAAAACTCTGATTTTTGTCATTTAATTCTTTGTTGTAACTAAGTTCTCTACAACAAGGATTTTAAAAAGTAATAGTTTCTTTAAGGACCAGAAGAAGAAAAAATAATTATTCACAAGGGACTAGAATTAGTAATTCAGGCTTCTAATATGTTACCTGTGGACATATTTGTTTCCACAGGAAGTTGCTCTGTATACAGGCTTGGTAAAAGTGAGAGCCTTCGGTAGACTGATTTTGGACATGTGATAAACATTTTTCTGTCTTGGGTATCACAAGTCACTTTGAATTTTGGATGAATTTTAATTCTGTATTTTGTGATTATGCTGTTAATTAATTTTAATGAATTTTGTTTCAGTATTTCCTTGTGTACCAGAACGTCCTGGAATGCCTTGCCCAGGAGAAGACAGTGAGTGTTTTTAGTACTCTGTACATTTGAAAGAGTTACTCAAAGTGAAAAGAAACATAACTTTTTGTTTTGTTTGTTTTCTAGACAAGGTCTCTGGCCATCTTGGAACTCACTGTGTAGCCCAGGCTGGCCTCCACTCAGATCCGCCTGCCTCTGCCTCCCGAGTGCTGGGATTAAAGGCGTGTGGCACCATGCTTCCCTTAAGAGATAGAACTTTTAATTTGTTTGATTTATTCTGTTTCCTCAGTCTAATTTAGAACATATTAGCAGCTGCCTGAGCTCTGCTTTTGCCAAATGGAATTCGTCTAGCTACATCTTACATAATTATCTGTTGTGCATATAAAAGGACAATTAAGTCATGTGGCTTCATGTTTTTTAATTTTGGATATTTTCAAATCTGTGGAAATTTTGAAACATCTTTGAAAAAAGATATCTACATATCACTTGCCCAGATTTAACAGTACTTAGCATTTTCTGTTTACCTCTGTACTTGTTTGTGTGTACACATATGCGTGACTTCTAAATTAATAACCCACTTGTTACATTCATTTGTTTGTTTGCTTGTGCTTACTATATAATGTGAGAATAATTGCCTTGACACTTCACTTCTAGATAGCTTTGTAGATGTCACATTCTTAGGAATTGTGACAGAATCTCATTTTCATTTATGGTTTCTGCACGTATCCATGACTTCAGGAGGAAAGAAGTAGTGAGTGTTTTGCTTTGACTTATGTGAAATTTCCAAGTCTAAGCTTCTAGTTTTGTGACTTAATGCCCTTTAGTGAACAGGGAAAACAAAGAGTTGTAAAGTTAGAATGATGTCATGTGTTACACAGGAAGATGGGGATAGAAGGAATGGCGGAGCAGCAGGCGGTAGTGAGGACCGTGTCATGTGTTACACAGGAAGATGGGGATAGAAGGAATGGCGGAAGAGCAGGCGGTAGTGAGGACCGTGTCATGTGTTACACGGGAAGATGGGGATAGAAGGAATGGCGGAAGAGCAGGCGGTAGTGAGGACCGTGTCATGTGTTACACGGGAAGATGGGGATAGAAGGAATGGCGGAAGAGCAGGCGGTAGTGAGGACCGTGTCATGTGTTACACAGGAAGATGGGGATAGAAGGAATGGCGGAAGAGCAGGCGGTAGTGAGGACTCGGGTTTGTAGTCAGCTGGCCATACCGGAGTTAAAGCCACGCTGGCTGTCTTTACAGGCTGCTGGGGAGAGGGCTGTCTTCTCTTCCTAGAGCCAGAATGGTGGAAGAGTTGACACTGTGGTACACCCGGTGCAGAGCTCCATGCCTGGGAGATCCATTGTAGGGTTATGGCAACACGCTCTCTTGGGGTAAAATGTGGTTTCTAGGCTTCCCATACACTGCATGCTCATTTACCTTTTAAAATTAGTGGTGGAGGTGTGACACCACCTTTTCCCCAGGAAAGGAAATATTGAACTAGAGTATAGAGGAAAATTGATAACCATGACTGTGGTCTCTTGGCCCTTTAAATTCTTAGACAGCAGTAAACTATTTAAATGTAGGGTATATAAGCTACTTTGTAAGAGCGTCCAGTAAACTAATGTGCCGGCTTTGTAGAGTGTAGACACAGGCACAAGTACCTGTGTTAGTGTTAGGAGTCACGCAGCAAGGCTTCCACTGCAGTGAAGGGCCCTGGCTGTGTCCCCAGCTCCGCAAGCAGAAAAAAGACTTCTAAGAGCATGGTGGCTGGTGCTTTCTACCTTAACTTGAAATAGTGAATTCAGTGCTCCTTCTGCTTTAAAGTAGTTTAGAAATGTTCCTTACTAGTCAGTACCAATGAGGAATATCACCAGTAGACATCTCAGTGCCTAGTAGACTCCAGTGACTACTAGACAGTGCATGTCATAGTGATGGATAGCCAAAATTACAAATGGATTAGGTTTGATTATTTAGAACGTCTTCTGATGTGTTTTAGGAATAGTGATGGCACACACCTTTAATCCCAGCACTCAGGAGGCAGAGGCAGGAGGATCTCTGTGAGTTCAAGGCCAGTCTAAGGGAGTTCCAGGACAGCTAGGACTGTTAACACAGAGAACCCTGTTTCAGAAAAACCAAAAAAAGAAAAAAAAAAGTGTTTCTAGGAGCTGGAGACATGGCTCAAAGGCTAAGAGCCCTTGTTGCTCTTCAAGAGGATCTGGGGTTGGTTTCCAGCACTCATATATATGGTGGCTCACAACCATCTGTAACTCCAGTTCCAGGGGATCCAACTCCCCAGTCTCACCTCCAGAGGACTAGGCACACACATGGTATGCATACATACATGTACACAAAACTCTAATAAATGTTTAAAAAATTAAAAAGGATAATAGATATATAAAACTTTTGGAGTGCTAGACCTGGGTCTAGTTGTGTGGTAGAATGCTTATGTAGCATGTGTGAGATCCTGGGTTCAACATCCAGTATTTTACCAAAAACAAACCAAAAAGGATAAAAGTTTGTTGTAGATGGAGTTTTATGAAATATCACTTACAAATAACTTCCATGAAGTAAAATGCACCTTTACAGTGAAGAAGAGATGCCTAGTCACTACTTGTAAAGGTGGTTATCTGTAGTGAGCACTGTCCTTCTGACATTTGTGTGCCTCTTTGATGTAATGCCATAAGGAAAAATAGCAATATTTTATTATTTTATTTTTAATTGTGTGTGTTCATATCAGTGCAGATGCCTGAGAAGTAGGGAGCATCTGATCCCATATATATATATATATGAACATTTAACCGAAGAGTAAGTGGTAGCTTGTAAAGCAGGTAAAGGATACAAATATTTACTTCTTTAGCTTGTCCAAGAGCTTCAGTTTTTCTTAAATATTAGGGGGAAAAATCTCTTTAAAATAAAGCAGTACTAATTACCAAATTGGTACCCCTGGTGTGTGTTTCTAGCTAGTCCTTTAGCAAACCTATGTTACATTTTCAGTTTCTAGTATGTGTAACTGTATTTTTTCTAGCAATAAATATCTATGGAAAAGTCAGGTGTAGTTAGGTAGCTTTCATGCAAACTTACTCTCTTTAAACTTTGAATCTCTCTTCAGAATCCATTTACCGAAGAGGGGCACGCCGGTGGAGAAAGCTTTATTGTGCAAATGGCCACACTTTTCAAGCCAAACGGTTCAACAGGGTAACTTATTTAGTTGGATTCTAATGCTCTGAGACATCTATCTGTATTTGTTTTTTCCTTCCTGTGAGAGAAAGATGGTTTGTTATTAAGTCCTGTGAGTCTCCTAAGGGAGGTAAGCAAGCAGGAAGGCCTTGGGTCTGCGGCTGTGGCAGCGCCTCCTCCACATAGACAGCTAGCACTTCCTCTCAGCACCCAGCACCCTGCTTCACTCGCAGCCTCTGATTTCCGGTTTTAAAAGGTTCTCATTAGGTGAATGAATGCCGTTAGTCCTAGGTTAAACTTCTAATGTTTGCACTTTATTTCCAAATGAGTCTGAAAAAACACGGATTTTTAGAGTTAAAAGGAAATTATGTGTAAGTACAATTCAAAGCAGGCAGAGATTATCAGAGTTTCTTGTGAAAGCCCTTTAGTTCACTATTTAGAAAGCAGTAATAGTAGCAAAGCCTTGGCTAGCTTTACTATGTTCGGGGCAGTTTCCTGAGTGCTTTCCCTGTGCTGACGCACTAAATCCTTACAACAGCCCTCTGAAACAGGTACTATATTTCCACTTTCTAGATAAGAAAAATGAAGGTAAGTCTTGTCTTAGATGTTTCAGCCAGTAAGTACAAAGCTGGAGTTTTTGAGAGCAGGCAGTTTGTTGATGTGAGCCTGTGTTTAGAAACACCCCCAACTCCTTTTTCGACACAGGTTCTAACTGTGTTGCTACAGTTGGCCTGGTACTTGGTATAGCTGAAGTTAGCCAAGAACCCATGGCAGTCCCTTTTGTCTGCCTAAGTGTGGGAGTGCCTGGTTTAACTTCTTTTGTTAACTGTACTTTTATGGATTTCATTTCTACAATTTGCATTATTTCCTGAATTCATCAATAGAAATGAATGCACAATGAATGCAACCCCAAACTCTTATTGCCGGTGACCCTGGTATCACCAAGGCTTTGGGCACTGAGTTCTCTAGGAAAGCAGGGTTTGCCCCCTGCATAGTCTGGAAGGTTGTGTGGTTTATTAGGCATTTTTCCTGTGTTCATTACTGTGAAATTTTTGTGAAGATATTCATGTCTCTTTGAAACCTACTGTCTTCTGTTTTTCTTTGTTTTCCCCCAATGATCTTCAGTAGCCTTTGAAGAAAAATCATGTATGAGAAAATTTTGTTTCGTTATTTGCCCTGTTTTGCTTTTTTGAGACAGAGTCTTACTATGTATCCTTTACTGGCCTGCCACTATGTAGACCAGGCTGGCTTTGATCTTACAGATCAGTATGCCTCTGCCTTATGAATGCTGAGGTTGAAGGCATAATGAGCAAGCTGTTGGGAAATAACTATGGGTTGTTGTTTTTTTTGGTTTTTATTTGTTTGTTTGTATTTTGAGACAGGTTGTATAGCTCTGGCTGTCCTGGAACTTACTCTGTAGACCAGGCTGGCCTGGACTCCCAGCGATCCACTTGCCTTTGCATCCTGAGTGCTGGGATTAAAGGTGTGCTGCACCCCCACTGCCTGGCTGTGATAAAATGTTCTTGAACTTCCTCTTTGCAGCGTGCTCACTGTGCCATCTGCACAGACAGAATCTGGGGGCTTGGACGACAAGGATACAAGTGCATCAATTGTAAACTTCTGGTTCATAAGAAGTGCCACAAGCTTGTCACAATTGAGTGTGGGCGGCATTCTTTGCCACCGGTAAGGCATCGGGTTTTGTTTGTTATGTATGTGTGTAGCGTGCTTCATTTAACAGAGTTAAAGCAGGAAGGTATTATAGAACCACATCTTGGGAAATACAATGTGTAGGAGTTCTTTACATTCCACTTAAGATACGTACACTTTGGAAGTCTTGAAATAGCCAATATCAAATGCCATCCAGGCAATATTCACGTTTTTAGTTGTCTGATAAAAGTTAGAATTTTTCATTCTGAATCAGGATTCAAAGTGTTCTTGATCGATGTTTCTTCTATACTTTTTAAATTCCTGGTTCCTCCTTCCTCCCACCTATTTTTCTCCTTAGAATTTTATTGTAGGAGAAACAATTGCTTTTTAGTCATTTAAAGTATTTAATAATTTTGTTCATTACTTTGAGTGTGTCTCTTTTTTACATGCTTTTAGTAAAAAGTGATGTCATTGATGTACATCCTTTTCTAAGTAATTTTTCTCACTGAACAATATGATTTGGTCATCTTTTTCATATTTATTTTTATTTATGTGTATGTGTCTATTTGAGCATTTGCTGTGTGTGCTCTGTCCTTGGAGGCCAGAAGAGGATGTCAGATCCCTTGGAGCTGGAGTTCCAAGTGTTGTGAGCTGCCCAGTGTGGCTGCTGGGAACTGAGCTGAGGCATTGCTGAGCAGTCTCTCTAGTCCCCTTAGTTACCTGTTTTTCTGTTTTTCTTCGTTGTTCTTGTACGTGTGAGTGTTCTTTTGTGCACGTGTTATGCATACGTGCCACAGCATCTGGAGGTCAGAGAGGAGCTTGGGAGATTGTTCTTAGGTTTCAGAGGGAACTCGGAGAGAAAAGGTAATGTAGAAGGGGGATCACAGAAGATAATTTTATTTCCAACTGACGTGAAATCATTTGTGTATTTTCTTTTATTCTGTAAAACTGTGTTATTATGCCATTCATAGGAGTATTGCGTGGCTTTATACAGTTACGTATTATAATAATGTAATTCACATCACTTTTTCACATTTAAGTTTTAGTATGCTACATCTCATTGAAATACTGTCATTTCTGGATTTAAAGAGGTTTGGGGATTTAAAAGGAATCTCTAAGTTACTGTGTCTTTGGAAATGTTTGTAGGAACCAATGATGCCAATGGACCAGTCATCCATGCATCCAGACCATGCACAGACAGGTAAGGGTGAGGAGCAGTTGGAGCCTGCTTTGGGGTGCTTTTTTTAAGTGTAATTCCTCATATTAGACTTCATTTCTTTTTTTATTTTTTGAATTATCATATAATGAAAATAAGTATATCGTATAATTTCAAATAAAACTTTTGTTACTTCCCCTTCCCTGTTTCCTCCCGCATTTCCCCAACCTTAAGCCCTCTGACCCCAGGAGCCCCCTTTCCACTGTGGTAACTTTTTTTTAAGCCTAAGTTTAAAAACATACTGTACCTAAGCATATTTTGTGATAGTAAAACTTGTCACAGTATTTTAATATACATATTTAGCATTTGAAAAAACAACTGTGTAAACTAACAGTTGACTTTCTTAGTTCAAATAAATTCTTCTGAGGATCTTCAAATTCAGCAGACTAGTTTCTTTTCCACAGTGAGAAAGTACAAAACTGAGTTTGGAGCCGTGTTGACTGTTGAAGCAACTTGGTTCTATTCTGTCCTTATTCTGGAAATGTAGAGATACAGCATAGCAAACTGACTATGAGGGTGAGCTAAGTGTTACACAGGAACAAATCTTTTTTTTTTTTTTAAGATTTATTTATTTGTTATGTATAATAATATACATATGTTCTGTCTGCATATACCCCTGCAGACCAGAAGAGGGCACCAGATCTCTTTATGGATGGTTGTGAGCCACCATGTAGGTGCTGGTAATTGAACTCATGACCTCTGGAAGAGCAGCCAGTGCTCCTAACCACTAAGCCATCTCTCCAGCCCCCAGGAACAAATCTTAAGCGTGTATTTGGGGAATTCTGAAGCTAAAAGCATTTTTCTGGAAGGTCAGACTGGTCGCCTGGTCCTAAAAGAAGCTTGGAAAGTCTGAGCTGAGGGGCTCTTGCTCCCCGACTCCCAGCGGCTCTGGAGCAGAAGCCCTGACCTTGTCGTTTCTTCATCTCTGTGATAGTCAGGCATTCTTAAGATGAGATGAGAAATAAAACCCCAGGCCTGCCGTCTCTGTCTCGGGGTGTTAAACCGTTTTAGTAGGATTTATAGTCCTCTATAGAGAACAAATTATTTATAATGAAGAATGAAAAAGCAGGAGTTGACTGCCAAGTGGCGATTCCTCTCCGCCTTCACCACTCTTGTTTTTTAAAAGTGATCTTTCTTTACCATACTTTTTAAAGATTAACTTACTTATTTTATGTTTGAGTGCTGTGTCTGTATGTATGACTTTATGCCACAAGAGGGCATCAGATCCTACTATAGATGGTTGTGAGCTACCATGTGGGTGCTGGGAATTGAACTCAGGGTGTCCGGAAGAGCAGCCAGTGCTCTTAACTGCTGAGCCATCTCTCCAGCCCCCTTCACTATCTTAATATATAATTTGGGACAGATGTTAAGCTTTAATTAATTACTTACTCATATGTAAAACTAAGAAAAAAAACATGAAAAGAAAAATGTTTATCAAATTCATTATTGGTTATTTTTCTTTTTTAATATTTGGTTTTGAATTTTTAGTAATTCCATATAATCCTTCAAGTCATGAAAGTTTGGACCAAGTTGGTGAAGAAAAGGAGGTAAGATAATTTGTCCTACTGTGTACAGCATCACTTAGCTTTTTAGAAAGACATAATCTTTTAGAAATATAACACTTTGGCCAGGTGGTGGTGGCTCACGCCTTTAATCCCAGCACTCGGGAGGCAGAGCCAGGCGGATCTCTGTGAGTTCGAGGCCAGCCTGGGCTACCAAGTGAGTCCCAGGAAAGGCGCAAAGCTACACAGAGAAACCCTGTCTCGAAAAACCAAAAAAAAAAAAAAAGAAAAAGAAAAAGAAATATAACACTTTGACTTGATTTCATATTATATTGTAACAGTAAAATACAAGGAAGACATTTAATGAGTTTATAGTATTTTTTTGATTTAACTGCTTAATTAAGTAATTTTAATTATGAAATAATTTGAAAATTTATTTTCACTTTAGATAGATAAGCAAAAATTATATACAGGAATAGCATTTAGTACTTGAAAATATTATTTGAAACACATTGTAGACACTTGCATTTTGCTTAAAGTATAAATGACTAAATGTTTTAATTGTCATTTAAACTGTAATTGTTACCGTTGTGTGTGTGGTGTGTAGAAATAGGATGGCATGCTACCATGTGCATTGGGGGTCAGGACAACTCTGTGGGGTTGGTACTCTTCTCCTTCCACCTGTATATGGCTTGTGGGATCCAACTTAGGGTGCTAGGCCTGGGTGGCAAACCCTTTCTGCAATACTTAAAACTTACTTAGTCATTATTTTTATGTGTATCTGTGTAAGAAAATGCCACAGATGTGCAGGTGGTCATGGATGCCGGAAGGTGTGTCAAGTCGATTGGAGCAGCAGTTATGGGCTGCTGTGAGCTGCCTGGTGTGGGGCCTGAACTCGGAGCCGCTGGAACAGCGTCAAGTGCTCTTAACTGCTGAGCTGCTGTTTCTCCAGCCGAAGTTTACTTGTTTCTAAAACAGAAATTAATTAAAACAATAAGTAGTTTTAGAAAAGCTTTTGGTAAAAAAGAACTTCGTGTCTTACCTGTTCCGTGTGTTGGCTTGGAGACAGCCCCTTTTAGCCTCTTCCAGAACTTCGTGTCTTACCTGTTCTGTGTGTTGGCTTGGAGACAGCCCCTTTTCGCCTCTTTCAGAACTTCGTGTCTTACCTGTTCTGTGTGTTGGCTTGGAGACAGCCCCTTTTAGCCTCTTCCAGTTATGTAAATAGTACCCAAATCTCTGTTTTTCAAATGTGTGTATTTCTGGCCATGGAAGATTAGTCCTTGCCTTTTTTCTTTCTAGTGTTTGATGGGTATGTTATTTTAGGCTTTTCTTGTTTATCTTCCAACTTTTTATCACGGAAATTTGAAACAGAAGTGGCAGACAGAACACTGTAGCAAAGTCCCCTCCCATATGCACTACCCAGTTAAAGGAACTATGAACAGGAGTGGATGATTTTGTCACTCACTCGCTTTACTCCGGCAGAGTTCTGAAGTTCCCATGTTTTTAGTATGACATCTTAGAGTCTTGCTCTGATTTAGTTAGGTACCTTTTGTTTGTTTTCTTCTGTTCTTTGGAGTCAAGTTCTCATGTAGCCCAGGCTGTCCTGGAACTCCTTGCATATCTGAGGATCCTTCTTTCTCTCCCTTCCAGATGTGTTAGCTGCCCTGCCCAGCCCAGCTGCACCCATGTCCCCACTCTGTTTTATCTGCCTTATTCTTTCAGTTTTGTTTTTTAAGGTTGTATATTTACTTCTACATTACCAAGGTTGTTAACATTTATAACCCACCTGCCACTGTGACCACGTCTTCCTTGTTTTGTTCATAGACTGAATGAGTCAGACAAAGTAAGAACACCCTAGTAATAAAGAATGAGTCCTCTGTTCTTCTAGACCTGTATTATTCTGCTCTTCGGTGCTCTTGGATTCCTTTTTGTTCCTTTTAGAAATGGTCATTGGCATTCTATCGTTGTCATCATTATTGCTGCTTTGGTTGTTACCCTTTTTAAGTGATAGACGATGAGACATAGCTAGGTGAATTTTCAACACAGTGAGCACTGTGTGATGGCCTCTCTGAAGGAAGATCCCCAGCACTGCAGAGGCCTGTCTTGAAGCTTCTGCTCACTGGCAGTCTCCCTCCCCCTCTGCTAAAGTAGCCATTGTGTGTGCCCCTCACATTAGCTTTGCCTTGATTTGCCCTTGTTCCAGCTGTAGAAACAGCCTCATACAGTGTTCGTGTCTCTGACCTGTTTCATGTGAAACAGGTGCATGTTACACAGAGCAGTACTTGAGTTATCTTATCGTTCCGGGTTATCTGTCCCACTCCAGTTTTCCCTTTCAGTTGGAATTATTACGATAAGTTAGGATGAAACCATCTTATAAATATGGCATGGCAACTGGCGCTGCTGATGAAGGCATGTATGTCATCCAGCCACTCAGGAGGCTGAGGTCGGAGGATAAGTTAAAGGGTTGCCTGGCTATGAACACAGAGCCAGCCTCCACGGCAGCTTAGTGAAGACCTGTTTCAAAATAAAAACGGAAAAAAGATTGGGAAAGTGTTGAGTTGTAGAACACTTACCTAGCATATATCAGGTCCTGGATTCAGTTCTTGGTACTACATAAAATAAAATAAAATTTTCACTCCCCAAAGAATTAATTAGATAAGTAAATAAACAAGTTTGGTTCATGAGTAGTATGTACATTCCACTGCAAGAGACAATGGTCACAGTCCCATCAGCAGTATGTGAGAGCTCTAGCTGCTCCTCATTCTTGTCTGCTTGGTATAGTCAGTGTCTTAAGTCAGTCCTTTGAATGGAGATAGTGGCCACGTTTGATTCTTCTAAACTTGTTTTTAAGATTGTCATGCTATTGGATATATACCCTGTAGCCTTAAGATTTCATACAAGCTGTTGATACTTTGGTCATTTTCGAGAAGATGCACTTTAAATTAAACTGAGCTCTTGAGGTTTAGATATATTTATTTTATGTGTATCAGTGTTTTGCTTGCATATATGTCTGTGTACCACATGTGTGCCTGGTGCCTGTGGAGTTCTAAAGAGGGCATCGGATCCCCTGGCACTGGAGTTACAGACAGCTGTGGGCTGCCGTGTGGGTGCTGGGAATTGAACCAGGATTCTCTAGAAGAGCAGACAGAGCTCTTAACCTCTGAACCAGCTCTCCAGCCCCATGACCATTCTTTTTAAACAATTGGTTTATATTGTTTTTAATTATTTGTATGTGTGTGTCGGTGTGTATGTGTGTGTGTGAGTGCGGGTGCCTGCAGAAGCCAAGGAGTCAGGTCTGGGGCTTTCATTTCCCCTCCCCTCTCCCCTTCCCTGTCCTATCTTCCTTTTCTTTCCTTGACACTTTTCACCAGAGGATCCCTGCTTTATTCTTGTGGGACATTTGTGGTTACATGTTGATGACTTTGCAGTATTGAGCTATCGGCATGGTCCCTGAAGGTGTGCTTTTTGGATTTGCAGATATCTTATAAAAGATTATCTTTAATAATCTGCATAAATTGACAGAAGTTTAACTGTCTAGTTTTGAATGAATTATAGGGGTTATTACTTTGCCATCTCTTTAATACCAAATCTACTGTTAACTGTATTCCCTCATGCTCACGTCCTGCCTATAGCGTCTCCCATACCGTGGAGTGTGTCCTCTCACAGCTCAGGTTACATTTATCTAGCTTTTACCAGATTCTTAGCAGACTCTTCCATCTTGATATTCTGTTTAACTTTAACTTTGTTTGGAAAACCAAACAGATACACACGATTGTCCTTAAAATTTGTCAGGTCCTTTAAAGCATCCTTTAGCATTGCTTAGATTTCAAGTCCGTTCTTACTCCTTCTTAACTCACAAGCTCATCCCGTCTCTGAAAGATCAAAGGTTTTAGGAGAGGTAAGAAAAGAGTTAAGAACTTAAAATATCTTATGTTATGAAAACACTTTAAAATCATTGTAGTTAGAACAGTTTGTTAGAAATATAAAGCATTGAGCAAAACATTTCCAGGTAAAACTTTGTTGGTTAAATGTCTTCAACAGGCGACCAACACCAGGGAAAGTGGTAAAGCGTCATCAAGTCTGGGTCTCCAGGATTTCGATTTGCTTCGAGTTATAGGGAGAGGAAGCTATGCCAAAGTACTGTTGGTTCGATTAAAAAAAACAGATCGCATTTATGCAATGAAAGTTGTGAAGAAAGAGCTTGTCAATGATGATGAGGTAAGTGGTGATGTTTTTTCTACCTCTAGACAAACCCCAGTGTGCAGGAGGCCCTCAGAGTACCACACATACACAGACATAACCAAAGCACACCACTTCAGCAGTTCTGTGTTATTTTGGTCTACTTTTCTAAGAACAGGCCTTAGGTAAAAATAAAGTCAAGGCTAAGGCATATTATTGTCAAGGGAAGTACTTGAGCTTTCTAAGAGTTCAAGACCATTTCATAATATTGGACATTTTGTTAATGGTATTTTCTCTTTATATAAGTTTTGTTTCATGACAGTAAGTGGTTTTGATATTTAGTCTAGTCAGTTAACATTTGTGATCATTGACTTACTAAGAACAAATTTATCATGAGTTTTGGTCATTTCATTTGACATAGATTTCCTTGAACTTTGAAACAGGATATTGACTGGGTGCAGACAGAGAAGCATGTTTTCGAGCAGGCATCCAATCACCCTTTCCTTGTTGGGCTGCATTCTTGCTTCCAGACAGAAAGCAGGTAAGATTAAAAGGTGACAGAATGTTACTGGGCTTCTTTTCATGTGCTTCCTGTAATTCCTGTGGGAGCACTTAAGAACTTCCTGCTACAATCAGCAATACCAATCTGACACCAGTCACTAGTAGGAAACAAGGAAAGAGAGGGAGAGGGAGAAGGGGCCCCTAAGAAACAGCAGTGGCTACCCAGCCCTTGATGACCTGCACATTCTCATCTGTGACATAGTGTCTTCTTTACCTTAGGTGACATTCAAACATGACTCACCTAGTAAGTAGCTGCTTAGCCCAGGAGTGGAATCTGTGTAGTTGTGCCATGCTGGGCTGCTTTCTTGTGTCCACACCTCTTGTTGCAACTGAGTTCTAGGCAGGGACTGAATCCTTCAGAATGCCTTTCTGCAGTCGCAGTCGCTGTTCTATTGAAAATGCCAAGAGCTGTCTACTCGCTTTGACTGTGGCTCTGTGCGGTTTTGCCTGTTTCAGGTTGTTCTTTGTCATAGAGTATGTCAACGGAGGGGACCTAATGTTCCACATGCAGCGACAAAGAAAGCTTCCCGAAGAGCATGCCAGGTAAGCTCTTTGTTTCCTTAGAGCTGCCTGACCTTTCGGGCCTCCTAGTCAAAAACAGTCCATCAACACGTTGTTACCTTGTTGCTAGTTTATTCTGTGTAAGTCACGGGGAGACTGAACTAGGTTGATTTACATAGTAGATTGTAATATGCCTGTTACATAGTATAATCTGCTGTTTGTGTTCATTGTAGATTTAGGGTTTTCAAGTGGTGACTGTTCATAACAAAATCATACTTTTTTTTCAATTCAAGGTTTTACTCTGCAGAAATCAGTCTAGCTCTAAATTATCTTCATGAGCGAGGGATCATTTATAGAGATTTGAAGTTGGACAATGTGCTGCTGGACTCTGAAGGACACATTAAACTCACTGACTACGGCATGTGTAAGGTGAGAGACCCTCCAGACAGCTGTGACTGTCAGTTAAGGAACTTCATGTTTAGATGGGAAATGATCACTACCTTGATTAGGATGAATGTACACCCTGGCCGTTCAGCCATCCGCAGAATTCCATGTCATCTGTGATATGTGTGTGTTGTATAGGGTTAGTTTTTTAATTGACTGCCTACAGTCCTCATTGTGTTAACACAGTACTTTTATATCAGTTTCCAATCGTTCACCATTTAGTAGACCCTGAACCTACTTTGCAGATTTTCCTTAGGAGTCTGTTTTTATACTTAAATTTCAAATCTCTGACATAGAGTATGATCAAAGTCAAGTAAGCGGTTCACTTTGTCAGAATCTGTCTGTGTTGGTGTTTATTCTTTGGCAGCACTGTTTCGTTTGGAGGTCTGGTCTTTTCCCACGATGTGTCTAGAGAACTATTCTACTTAGTAACACTGCTCCAACAAGACATCCCCAGTGTGTGAGTGTGCATTGTGTTCATCCACCTGGAGGGGTGCACCAGAGCAGGATTCCACATTCGTACATTCATAAACACTCAAATGGTATCGAGGCTTTAATGTTACATCTGCACATCTGTATTAGAAAACAAAGTTTTCACATAATGTATAAAACTCAAGACCATTTTCCTATGATACACCTTAAATTATTCTCTTACATAAATTTTTGTTTGTAAATAGTGAAAAGGTTTAGTCAGTGGACTCCTGTGTATCCTTCACTTACATTCAGGATACTGTTTTGTTCTGCCATTTTTACCCCCTAGAGTTTTTTTTTTTTCTCTCTGGTTAAAAAAAAAAAAAAAAAAAAAAATTAAAAGGTGCACACCTTTAATCCCAGCGCTTGGGAGGCACAGGCTCACAAAGTGAGTTCCAGGACAGCCAAGGCTACACAGAGAAATCCTGTCTCGAAAAACACTAACTAACTAACTAATCACAATATTAGTGGATTCTTTTAAGTTTCAAGAGCAAATAAAAATATGAAAAGTATTAATCTGCAAGTTAGGACAGTGGTTCCTTCCTTCTTTCCTTCCTTCCTTCCTTCCTTCCTTCCTTCCTTCCTTCCTTCCTTCCTTCCTTCCTTCCTTCCTTCCTTCCTTTCTTTGTCACTGTTTGAATATTAGTTAGAATTACCAATTGCACAAAGAGGCAGAGGCATGATGATTCACCTCTGCAAGGCTGGAGCAGGATGGTCCTGAGCTCAAGGCCAGCCTGGCAGAATTTACCCCCAGCCATCTCCCTAGCCTTCAAGGAGTCTTTCTTTTATGACTCTCTGTTCTTCCTTTTCCAAATGAATTTGACCTTTTTTTTTTTTTTTTTTTTTTTTTTTTTGGTTTTTTCGAGACAGGGTTTCTCTGTGTAGCTTTGCGCCTTTCCTGGAACTCACTTGGTAGCCCAGGCTGGCCTCGAACTCACAGAGATCAGCCTGGCTCTGCCTCCCGAGTGCTGGGATTAAAGGCGTGTGCCAGCACCGCCTGGCCGAATTTGACCATATTTAAACCATGTAGATGGGCACATGTAACATATTTGGTTGTTGGATTGGTTTTATTTCCTGTTTGTTTGGGTGGGTTTTGTTTTGTTTTGTTCTTTTGAGACAAGGTCTCAAAACCTATGTAGTTGAGGTTGTCCCTGAGTTAATAATCCTCCTGCTTTAGTCTTCAAAAGGCTGGGATTATGTGTGTAGCACCATGCTTAGTTTTTTCTTTTTAGTTTCAGTTTTTAATCTAAAATTTTCTCTGTTTATTAGTTATTGGTGTGTGGGATATATTTTCTGATATAGAAATGTTAGGATCTCATGATTGAAGACCATGACATTTTCTTAACATGTTCATTTTTATTCTTAAAGCATATGTTAATAGGTATACAAAAATGTATATTTGTTATGGTTCTTAATGGTTGTTCTATTTATTATTGAGTATTTTCTCTACCTGGCTTGTGTGTGTATTGTGCCTTAATTGTTCACCAAAGCAGAGGAAATGCTCCACAGGAAAAGTGACCAGAAGCAGAGCTTTGTCATGTCAACAGTTGTGTAAGATGATTAATTTTAATCACGTGATCTCGATTTCGTACTGAATTTTAACAAATATTTTGTTATATTTATTTGTTTATTTGTTGTGCATACTGTGTTCTGTCTGCATGCCAGGAGAGGGCACCAGATCTTATTACAAACGGCTGTGAGCCACCATGTGGGTGCTGGGAATTGAACTCAGGACTTCTGGAAGAGCAGCCAGTGCTCTTAACTGCTGAGCCCTCTCTCTAGCCCAACAAATATTATTTTAAAAGCAGGTTTTGGTTTGGTTTGCTTTGGGTTTTGTTGTTGTTGTTGTTGTTGTTGTTGTGGGGTTTTGTTTGCTTATTGTTTTTGTTTTTTTGAGACAGGATTTCTCTGTGTAGGCCTGGCTGTTCTGGAACTCCTCTGTCAACCAGGCTGGCCTCAAAGTCGCAGAGATCCACCTGCCTCTTGCTAAACTGACTTTAACAACATCTAGGGTGAATAAGTTTTCTTTACGATATTTAGTAGCAATGACAATTTTCATAATAAGGTAACTGTTTCTAGTGATGTTATCTAGGTTTAATGTATTGCATATACATGCTGAATTTAGACAGATGAAATGGAAGAGATAAATTTAAAATAGTTTTGTTTCTTTTTTCCTTTTTTCCTGCTTTTTTCCCCCCATGAAAGGAAGGATTACGGCCTGGAGATACAACTAGCACTTTCTGTGGAACTCCCAATTACATTGCTCCTGAAATTTTAAGAGGAGAAGATTATGGTAATAAATAAATACGTGGTATTTTAGCTATTGCTATATTGGTGGTTTAATATGGTACCAATGACAGTATAATATGCTATAGCATTTTATTACTCATTAATATAAACTTTTCTTGATTCTGTTAACCTACATGAAAACCCTCAGATTCTGAAACCAGAGCCAAAAAGAGTTTGGTATTTGGGGGACTGTACTTTTAAATACTTTACTAGTGACAAACACTGAGCGTGGCCAGAACTGCTCTAAACAGTTAACTCTAAGCTCCCTTATAAACCTGAGGTCAGCATTACTGACCTGTTTTACAAATGAGGGAAGTGATGGACAGAACAGTTTGAACAATATGCCTAGATCACTGTAGCCAGGAAGTGGCCACATAGGTTTTAAACCATCAGCTGTGTGAAACCAGTGTCTTGAACTTCAAGAAGATTGTTCAGGTTCCTGGATATTTCCCCTAAGAGTCTAAAAGATGGTGAAGGCTGGGTGCTTGTCAGGTATCAGACACTACATTCTTTTTTTTTTCTGAGCCAGGGTCTCTCTACATAACCCTGGCTGTCCTGGAACTTGCTATGTAAATCAGGCTGGTCTTGAACTCACAGAGATCTGACTGCCTCTGCCTCCCGAGTGCTAGGATTAAAGTGCATCACCACATCTGGCTTCCACTAATTTTTTTTACATCTATATTTATTATTTTTATTAGTGCTTTGAGAATTTGATACAGTATGTTTTGATCATACCTTCCCACTTCCCATTCCTCCCAAATCCACCTTCGGCTTCCCTTCATCCAGCTTTGTGTCTTTCTGTTTCACTCTTCATGTCCCCTTTGTGCTGCCCACGGGAGCACGGTCAACCGAGAAGGAGCAGCTCTCTTAGGGAAAACCCTCCCCCACAGCTGTCACTTGCCACAGCTCCTCGGGTCTGCCTGCCTTACATGCTGGCGTGTAGTCTGACTCTGCCCGGGGCTTGTGCATGCACTCCCAGCTGCTGTGAGCTCACAGTTGGCCTGCTGTGTCTGGAAGCTGTTGTTCCTTGTACTGGTCCAGCACCTCCTGCATTTATAGTCTTCACCCTCTTTCACAGCGATCCCTCTCTTGGGAGGAGGGATTCTTACATAGATGTTCCTTTAGGCTCGGACCAAGTATTTCTGTAGTTCTTAGTGCCTACCACTCTATTTATAATCTAATTAGAATTTACTTTTTCATCATGTTTACATTTTCATCTCATGATAAATTTCTGATTGCTGACTTTTCATGAATACAGAGAAGATTTATTATTTAAAATTTCTTTCCAAAGGCTTCAGTGTCGACTGGTGGGCTCTTGGAGTGCTCATGTTTGAGATGATGGCGGGAAGGTCTCCATTTGATATTGTTGGGAGCTCCGATAACCCCGATCAAAATACAGAGGATTATCTATTCCAAGGTAATTTGCAGTATTTTGTAGAGATTCTCTGTGAATAACTTTCAAATGTTAATTCTGAGTAAGAAAAAGAATAATTTGGATGTGCACTCCTGACTTTATGATAGTTTGGATAATTTTTAAATGCACCCTCCCCGCTTCTCTAGTCTGCACTTCCATTTACAGTTTCCTTCCCACATCAAACTCCTAACGACGCAGCTCAGCTTGTCTGTCAGAGATGCCAAAGCAGGGAATCTACTGCCTAGGGAGACTAGTCTTGGGGCAGGAGCCCTCGGCTTCGTGCCCAAGTTCAAGAAAAGTAGAGTGTGAGGATATCAGAGCTCAGAGCGCTGCTGAGGACTGGGGTGCTCACCGTGAGGACTGCTTACTGCAAGTCACACGAACAGAAGCGGGAGGCCAAGCCCAGGGACCTTTACCACAAAGTGTGACAGTGGCCACAAAATTTTGCATTTAGGAGTTAAAACCCTCGCAGGATGGAAGATGTCTTTAATGTTAGAGGGAACCAAAGGGCCATTAAGACTATGAGAAGCCCCTCGGGCTCACTAGGAATTAGAAAAATACACACTGAGTGTTAATGAGCTACAGTTTCATGCCTGTGCATTGGACAGAGACTTTAGTCTGATAATAACTGGTTAGTGCTCATGAAGGTATGAGCAGCGGGAGCTGTCAGGACTGCTAATGGGGGTGGAAGCTGACAGTGGCTTTGGAGAATAATTTCACATTTCCTGGTACAATTCTGTGTTACATATGCAAGAACTTGACACTGTTAACTTTCGTGTGTCATAAGACACTATGAAGCAGGTATTGTTTCTATTTACACAGGAAAAAACTGAGGCACAGTTAGATGGTGAAAAATAAAACATGTTTGTAAATAGTAAATGCAGTGTTCAGGTAAGGGGCCAGTTCTGAGAAGGAGGGCCAAGGGATTAGGAAAATACATAAAGTGTTTCAGGTATGCAGATAATGGTTTTCTGCTGGAACACCTTAAATAGCTTAGAATCTAAAGAAAAAAATTAAACATTCAGGCCACATAAAAAGCTGAAAATTGTACTGTCATTCTTATCTTTCTAGTTATTTTGGAAAAGCAAATTCGCATTCCACGTTCTCTGTCTGTAAAAGCAGCAAGTGTGCTGAAGAGTTTTCTCAACAAGGTAAGAATTGTGTGTAAAATCTAATGTGATTTTGTTTACCTGTGTAAGTCGGCCTGGTGAGCGGAGGCTCAGCCTGGGACATGGAGGCTCAGGCCTGGTAAGTGGATGTGCAGCCTGGTGAGTGGAGGCACAGGCAATGTGATTATGTAACTTTTCAGTTATGATGGAATTTTATTTCATAACCAATGAGACACTATCAAATCCTGACGTGTTTATCTTTGCCCCCAGCTAGATACTGCATTTGATGCTTTTAATGTAGGTGATACATAATATCATGTTAGTGGAGGAAAAATGGAGGCTTTAGGATTAGCTATAATTGCATTTTCAGTTCTAGTTCTGTGTATCATTATCCATAAAACCCGTTTATCACCATGCATTTTTTTGAGCATCTGGTCGGTAGTGTTCGCTATCCGTTTCATATTAAGAACCCAGTATTTAAATAAAATTCAGAGGAAATGAAATGGCATCTTAAAATGTAACATCACTTGATTGCTTGGAGTAGTTGGTACGCCAGAAGGGTTTAGGATCTAAGATTGTGAATTTGGGATTCATAAATTTTATTTCAAATAAATGAAGGTAGAAAATGGGTTATATTTACCTCCTTGAGCAGATAAGATTGAACTTTAATAAAATTGGAAATTGGCACTTAGTTTAGAAGGCTATTTTTTTAATTTTGTGTGTCCAAGTGTTTTACCTGCATGTATATCTGTGTATCCCATGCACTACTGTTGCACAAGGAAGCCAGAAGAGGGCATCACATCTCCTGGAACTGGAGTTAGAGATGGTTGTGAGCTGCCATGTGAGTGTTGGGAATCCAACCCAGGTCCTCTGGAAGAGCAGTTAGTGTGCTCTTAACCACTGAGCCATCTCTCTGGCCCCTGGATGGCTATTTTATGAGGGAAGATTTAAACTGGAAAGCTTATGTTTCACACAATGAGAAATGAAATTGAGAGATGCTAATGTATAAAATAAAATGCCTTCTATCTATTCACAGCAGGAATAAAAGCCAAGGCTTTGGGAGGTAGGTCCAGCCTCCATCTCAGTCAGTGATCAGATAATTGCTGTGTCGTTGTTTTAGACAAATAGGGTTTGTTGCTGTGGTTGAGCATAGGCTATAACACTGAGCTAAATGTAAGTGTGGTAACGTTCAGAGGTTTCTTAATAATAACTGGACTCTGGCTCATGAAAAAGACATACCTAAATGCTGGCCTTATTTTCCCTCACATTCTTTCATTAGCAAAGATTGGCAATAGTACACTACCATTTAAAAAAACAATCTCATGTAGCTCAGGCTGACCTTGCATTCTCTGAAACAGAGGGTGGCCTTGAACTGATAGGTATAGATAGATAGATAGATAGATAGATAGATAGATAGATAGATAGATAGAGAATGTAGATATAGATATATTTTGGGGGGTGTTGGTTTTTTTGGGGGGGCGGGTTGAGACAGGAATTCTCTGTGTAACTTTGAAGCCTGTCTTAAAACTCACTGTATAGACCAGGCTGGCCTCGAACTCACAGAGATCTGCCTGCCTCTGCCTCCTGAGTACTGGGATTATGTCTGGTGTCGGGTTCTCCACTTACTGCCTTGATAAGCTGATGAAGAGCTGGGAGGAAACTTTCCCTGTTGTGAACTCTAGATGACTCATTTGGGTCTGGTGGGGGGCTTTCTAGAAATAGCTAGACATTTCAGTTTCTCAAACAAAGGCATCATCAGGTAGGAAGCTCACTCATCTACCTCTTGAAACACTGCTTCTACCATAGGACCCAAAGGAACGATTGGGTTGTCACCCTCAAACTGGATTTGCTGACATCCAAGGACACCCGTTCTTCCGAAACGTGGACTGGGACATGGTATGTAAATTTTTTCCTTGCTTGGGTTTTATTGTAACTAAGGACCAACTTTTATTACGTTAATAAGTTATTGAAAAGCTAAGATATGATAGCTTAAATAACTTAAAACTACTTAATGGTACTTATAAAAAATTTTAAGAGAGCCTTAGAGAGCCGGGCAGTGGTGGCGTACAGCTTTACCCTCAGCACTCAGGAGATAGAGGCAGGCGGATCTCTGTGAGTTCGAGGCCAGCCTGGTCTACTGAATGAGTTCCAGGATAGCCAGGGCTACACAGAGAAACCCTGTCTTGAAAAACAAACAAACAGACAAGAAACAAAAAACTTTAGAAACAAAACAGAATATTAATGTACTGGAGCAGTATGTAATGTTACAGAGGCCCACACCAACGTTCAGATTACTAAGATGTGGCCCTGGTTGCTTGTTGCTGGAATTGTACAGCAGCATGCCTGGTGAGACTTAGAGAACAGAGTCAGACGTAGAGGCGCAGTCAGTGTTCATGAATGCAGACCTGAGCTTTCATCTGTGTGTCCTTTTAGATGGAGCAAAAGCAGGTGGTGCCGCCCTTTAAACCAAACATTTCTGGAGAGTTTGGTTTGGATAACTTTGACTCCCAGTTTACTAATGAACCAGTCCAACTCACTCCAGATGATGAGTAAGTAATTCCACACACTAAAATGTTTTGAAACTTCTTTTGAAATCTAAATCTCAAGGCTATTTAATTGTTTATGAAAATATTATATAATTTATATGTAGCCATTCCATTGCTGGGTATTTGGATCCATTATGCTGTTTAACACTCTAGCAATGGTTATATCTACTTGCTTTGTATGCATTATCTTATTCTCACAACAGCCTTGGAAAGTGGGTATTGTCATCTTCACTTTACAGATGAGAAACCAAGGCTCAGAGAGGTTAAGCAGAGGTACACAGGTGTCAGCATTCACACCCAGGGCTGACTGGCCAGGACCTGTAGTTTACACTGGGCTACACTGCCCCATCTGCTATGAGCACCTCTCTGAGTTTCTGGGTGGGCCTTATGAAAGTGACACCGAGTCTCTAGTCTAGCCAGCAGGGGTCAGAATAGTTGTTGGTGTCACATATTTTACAGATACAACTTAGAGTAGCTTGAGATTATTTTGATATTCTCTCTCTCTCTCTCTCTCTCTCTCTCTCTCTTTCCCCCCCTCTCCCCCCCCCCCCCCCCCGAAGATTTATTCTCTTACCTACGGAGCCTTTGCCCTTAGTGTTCACTTCACTTGTATCTCAGTTGGACATTCTTTGCAGCTGTTCTTAGAGCCTTTGCTCAAGGAACTAGTCTTGCCTTAACTCTGACTGCAGGAACCTCGACCTCAGGTGCAGATGACCTCAGGCAACTTGTGTCTCAGGACTGTGCCTCTGTCCTCCTGCTGGGAAAGCCCTCATTCCCGGAAGGACACCCTCTGTCTTCCTAGCCCTGGCCTGTGTCCCGCCCTCCCCGGTTCCAGCTCCCCTTGGTTCACCGCCTTGGTTTTCCAACACTTTCCTCCTGCCTAAAGACACACTTGTTTGCTTTTCCTCGGAATCTCCGCCTCCTTTGAGGCCCCACATTCTCTGTCACCTCATTCTTTCCGTCTTCAGATGTTCAGAGAAATGCTTGTCATGTTCTTAGTAAAGGAAGCAGCGGGGTCTACCAGACTCTTGTCGGCGTGGCCAGCGTTGACTGCCTTCTGTTTTCTTCCCAGACATTTGTAGAGTAGCTTGCTTCTTAAACTTGGGCAGGTCAGGCTGATCTCTTCATTTCTAGGTTTCAAAGGGTTGTTCGGTGAGTCCTCATCTCCCCAGGTCTGTGAAAGGTACGGCATTCAGAACAGTGTCACCCTGAGACCAGGATGCTGTGTGGTTCTGTACACGGCAGCCTTCTGTTTGCTGTCTTCAGTTGTACCTTGGAGACTTCAACTGGCCCTGATGGTGGATGCTAGTTATTAAGTGACCACTAACCAAATGGGCAGGGGGCTGTGGGGCAAAAGACCTATGCCAAGTGCTAGACACTCACGGACGATCAAAATAGCCTGACTTCACAAAAAGCTCACTGAGACAGAACTGGGTGAGAAAGAGCGTGGGGTTAATCAGAAGAGAGACACTCGAGTCCATGTCCTTCTCACTGGCTGTGCCACTCCGTGGGTTGCTAACTTCTCTGCTGAGCTGTTCCTTCTCAGGTTGTCTGCCTCACAAGGTCCTGTGAAGAGTGAGGGAGGGAGGGGTGCTTTCTGAGCATCCCACTGCCCCTCTGTGGTGCTCCTGAGCACCTCCATCTGTTGAACTTTGTCAGAAAACACCTCGATAACTGGAGTCTAAAACCAAAGTAATGACCTTGGTCGTTTCTCTGTGCGGCACCTTGTGTCTGCCTGTCACACCACCACCATCCTGTCGGCCAGATTCAGTCATGCTTGTGGAGGTCTCTCCCTCCACCACGTTCTCCAGAGCCCATGCTGAGGCGGCTTGTGGAGGTCTCTCCCCCCACCACGTTCTCCAGAGCCCACGCTGAGGCGGCTTGTGGAGGTCTCTCCCCCCACCACGTTCTCCAGAGCCCATGCTGAGGCGGCTTTGACTGTTTCTCCTTTAGCACTTGGATCTGAGCTTTCTTTTCTTCTCCTGTTGTCTTAATCCTAGATCCAGTCTCATTCACATTGTACCAAGGGTATAGGACCAGCCTGCTAGTCGTTCCTTCATCCCTTTACTGTGCATCCTATTCAGTGTACTTCATGAAGGACTGTTCAGTTCTTCAGCCCTAATCAGAAACCGCCCAGGTGACAGCTGTCCCCACCCCCCACCTCTGTTCCTGCCTTCCCTGTAGCCATATCACTAAAACACAAAAGGTGTTTTGAGCAGTCTGTCCTTTACCACTCCCTGAGGGTGGGTGTCATGCTCTCTCTCCTTGCTGTGTCTCTAATTTCCTCTATCATTTTTACTGATTGAAATCTTCTCATTTTTTTCAGACTAGATCTTTGATCAGTGGAGATGATCGTTAGAGTCTTAGATGTAGCACAACCGTCCTTCCAGTAGCACCTCCCACTTAGCACCCTTCTGTTCCTGGGCTCCAACTCCAATGGTTTCTTCGTTTCTCCAGACCTACCAGTCTTTCCAATTCCACGTGCTTGTATGATGACCGTATAACGATTTCTCCAGCTCGATATTGCCCTCCCTTTATTGTGTGGTTAGAACAGGACTTAGCTTACACTGTAGGAAATTTGGCAGACAGTTTGGGAGATGTCTCACTTGGTAAAGTGCTTGCCATGCGAGCATGTGGAGCTGAGTTCAAATCTCCAGCACCCGTATAAAGAGCCAAGTGTGACAGTACATATCTACAATCCTAGTACTGAAGATGCAGAGATGCTGGGGACCTGGAGCTCGTTACCCATCTGTCTGGACCAGTGAGCTCCAGGTCCAGTGAGAAACCCTGCTCAAAACGTAAGGTGGGCAGTGACTGAGGAAGCCACGTGCTGTCGACCACACACACACACACACACACACACACACACACACACACACACACACACGAAATATAGCAGATACTGCTGTCTCTTAGGGCTTTCCGGTATATGCTGCTCCTTCAAAGAGAGAGCTACTTCGTGCTTGGCAGGATGGCATGTCCCTTTGGTACTGGAGTGTTGGCAGTTCTGCGCTTGCTGTGTGTGAAGCTAGGTGTGCAGTGTGCCACAGTGCCAGCCCTCCCCCTGCTCCAGCTCTGCTGTCTCTGCTGCCCTTTCCTTTGGCTGACTTTTTCCCTTCTCTTCACCATCCGCCTGGCTGTCCACCTCAATCAAGAGTGCTACTGGGCAGACATTAAAGGGGTTGTGATAGTCTCTGTGTCTTTAAAGATCCTCAGTCTGCTTCTGAGTCCTCTTGGCTCGAAGGCTGCTTGTGGGGTTATTGGTTTTCCTGGTAGGCTTTTTTTTCCTGGTTCTTCTAGAAGTGACTTTGTGATTAATCTAAGGGTTTGTTTTCTTTCCACAGTTAAGATCATTTAGCCCTGTGTTTTCTTTGTACTTGTATCTCAGTGTTTAAAGGCTGAAAGAGTCTTGATTATGATGACAATGAATTTATTTTTCTTTCAACAGTGACATCGTGAGGAAGATTGATCAGTCTGAATTTGAAGGTTTTGAGTATATCAACCCTCTGTTGATGTCTGCAGAAGAATGTGTCTGATCCTCCCTTCCAGCTCTCATTTGCTTACGTCATTTAGTGCATGGATCAACCTGTTAGCCTGGTCACAGCTGACATTCTGTGTCATCACCTACAGAGCTCTCACTATCCTGTTAGAGACGACAGGACTCAGAGCTAAGTAGAGCTAAGAAAAAAAAAGAAGCTAGCTTCCCCATAGTCAGGTCGGACTTCAGTTACACTTCTCTCCAGAGGCCTAGGAGCGAGTGAGGAAGTTGTCTTTTGTTTAAAGGAAATAATACCACAGCTTCTCCAACAGAGTCTCTGTCGTGTTGTGACACACGGTGGGATGACGTCATCAGTCTCCCACAGCTGGTGTCATCCTGTGTTAAGTCAATTGAAGGCTTGACTGTGTAATGGAGGGTAATTCACAATACATCTTGTATTCCTAGTCTCAGAGTTCCTTGAGTTTAAGAATCCTCCTATAAATTTTCTCATTACTTGGATAATTATTGCTATTTAAAGGAGCAGTTATCAAATTGATATATAATTGATTAGTTTTTACTAAGAATTGGGTTATAAATTAGTAGCCATGTTTGAAAAACTGGTACAATGATTTATTTATTTTGTGTTTTAAAATTCTTTTTTTCAGACTAAGGGGTTAGCTTCTGAGCTTGCCTTTTCAGTGAAAACTAGCATGCTGATACATGTAGTTCAGAGACCCAGAAGGCACATGAGTGGACAGTTGCTCAGTAGACGTTTCAAGCAGCTTCAGAAAGAACAGTGGTGGTGTGCTGTTTCTTATTGGGAATGAATCCTACCGTTGGACTTTGAGATTTGGTTTCAATAGTGAGGAGACACTCACTTCTTACCAATTAGAAGAGCACTCCATTCATTCAGGGGAGGCAGAATGTACATACATATTTTATTATTTAGTGTACAGGAAAATAATTTATCTTCTAAGTAGAATGTCTTAACTACTTTGATTCCTTCCTCAAAGTACGTTTCTTGTACTTTTGAGACCTGTTAATGTGTCTGCAATGAAATCAAGAACAATAGTAAAAGAACTTGAGTATAACACGTGTACTCACATCACAGTTCTAGCTCTTCTGAGTTTTTGTGTCTTAGGTAACAAATGTAATACATAATAGAATGCATTTCAGGGGCAGAGTTATTTAGTTCTCCACAATATTTTTATTAATAGTAGTAGTTAGCAACATTTTATTTAAAAAAGTACCATTTTTAGCATCATTGTGCTGTTTATTTTAAATATTTTTATATAAAGAACTTTAAAAATTATCTAAATAAACTACAGTTATCAAATCAGTAAAAATTAATTTTAGGAATGCTCTCTAGTGTTCTGCTTATAATGATCTAAACCATGTAGGCTTTTAAAAATTATCTTTTGGGGGACGCTACATTTCATTAGAAGTGTAAGTTTCCCCAGGTTTGTGTCATGTATTTTTCTTTTCTTCAAATAACTTAAGGCTGAGAATAATGAAAACCTCCATTGATTGAGGCCAAATAAGGGACCAGTGAGACGGCTCAGCAGGGAAGGTGCTTGCTGCCAAGCCTCATGACCTGAGTTTGATGCCTGAAACTCACGTGGCAAAGGAAAGAACCAGACCCCACAAGTTGGTACACGTGGCACATGCACACCCATTTATTTGGTGGGGAGCAGCCAAATAAATGCAGGAAATGCACATCAGAAAGCAATTGCTTATGTGCGTTCTCATGCTTGAGAGGTATATATGTTTCCCTAATACTTAGAACTTAGTTTAAATCCAAAGGCAGTGTTCGCATCATAAACTTGTAGAGAATTCTGGTGTCAGTATGTTTATGACCTTTTAAGTGGTGCTGTTTTCCTTGGGGCATTTTGGAATATAGAATAATCAATCACTGAGAGTTTGTTTAAAAATGTACATCATTGGACCTACCTTAAGACTCTTGAGATTTTGTATTTCATTTTGAGAAACATTTTCTTCAAGTTGTTCTTTTTATGTATGTGACCTTATTTCTTATTGGAGTGTGAGTCTGCTTTTTGTGGTGAACGAGATTAAGAGGGATAATCAGTGAATTATCATGCACATTTGTCAACAAATTTAGATGGATTAATTCAAGTTACATATATTCCCTACCCTCACCCCAATAAAACCTGTCTGTTTTCTGCCAATACTGTACAAATGATGAGCATTTTTCTATGATGAGGTTTTAACCATTATTAATGGTGGTCTTTGTCTTTAAATTTTTTTTTTAATAAGATTTACTGTGTGTATTTTATACAGAATTATTGCAAATGTTTTTGATTGAGTTCTGGTTTTTAGTCCTAACGTGCCATGCCAGCTCTTTGTATGTCGTGGAAAAGTTCTCTCAGAATACTCATCGGGGATAACGGTATGGACGGGCGGAGTGGGTAGCATTTGGTGTCTTAGGAATCATTTATTTTGCATAAGCTGTGGTCAGATAGTTTTATCACATGCAGCTGGATTGGATGTCTAGTTCCATGTGTCCTCAGTGCCGGTACATTTAGTTTAGAAATTTGTTTTAATTTTTGTCATATAGAATACTGCCTTGTTCGCTATAATGTAATCTGTATTTGTATAATTTTTTTACATTAAAACCTTTAAATAAAATGTTTAATACCTATGAGGAGTACACCATTTTTAACAAGTGCCACATTAAAAAAAAAAAAAGTTCCCTAACCAGACTATTTGTTCCAGAATTTCTATAATTCAGACAACATTCTATTGGGGGGATTGAAAGATTCTAGTACATTTTAAACCTGTTCCTGAGTAGGTCTTTTCATGTGAAAAGCAAGAAATAGCTGAACACAGAACTGAAGCTTACCCAAACATTCAGAGCGGGTCATTCCTATATTAATTAGGCTTCACGCTGATCTATTGTGTTCGGAAGGCTGGCGCTTCCACTCTGCGGGTAATAGCTGGTGTCCATGAGTAGTCTCCACCGTATCTCCGTTCTCCCGTGGGAATTACATCTTCAGTGCCTTTATCCACAGAAAGCACGGAACTGCAGTGAAAGCCTTCCCTTGAGTTCATCCTGATTGCAACCCTTGTTTGAACAGTTAGAGACAGTGCTGGTGCGGTGCCATCAGGCAGTTCCCTGTACCACATCAGGTAGCGTCACTAACACTCGGTGCTAGTGAGATTTCCAGGCAGTCTAACAAGGACCTTGGAGTTTTAGGGGATTTTTGCATGAAGCATTGAGTCACTGGGGCAGCCAGCTGTCCCCTAAAAGGTGAAACAGATCTCCAGTCCCTGAAACTTTGACAGCTTGTTTCTGAACAACACCAAGCAGTGTGGCATGTGGTGGAGCTGGGGTCTTTCCTAGACTTGCTCTAGGAAAGAATGGAATCAGAGACATGAGACCGTGCAGTCCCAGTAGGCAGAGCCACAAGTCTGCTGCACCACACTGAGTCATGCTAAATAAGGCTAATAAAGCTGAACCTCTGTCATTGACACCGATAGGAAACAGACACACTTGCAGTGTTCTCCTCTAGTTCAGTGAGAAAGGCCAAGGAAATGTAGTAAATACACATGGTGTGGCTGTGATTGCTATCACATAACAATGAAGAAGCTCATGAGTTGACTTTCTTGTTGCTCTATGGCAGACACTTTGGAGACTTAGAGCAAGCTCCACAAAGCTTTCCTTTGTTTTGGATATCCACAGAAAGACAGGTGCTCTGTCCCAACACTTTGTGCTAAGAAAGGGCAATTAGCTTTCACCAATGGGATGGGAGAGCAAGCTGCCAGGTGCTTCTGATTGGATCAGTTTTTTTCAGCTCAGAATGAAAGATTTTGGGATGTGAGCTGTGACAGTGAGTCCTCACATTCAGGCTCTGCTGACACTAGCGTATATTTGCTCCAATTGCTATTTTTGTATTGGAGAAACTGAGTTTATTATACTTATCTAAGAGATATTTGGTATGGTATTTTCTAGGGTATAGGAAGTTAAAAACTATGAGATGTGTCCGCTAAACTGGAGAGTTTGTTAGCTCATTTACACCCACAGTAGATGGTCAGTAGAAACTTCATTTAGCAACATCCCTGAAATAGTTGGATGCCATGTTTTTGTGCCAGTCAATAAATGAGGAAATGAACTGCCTGGATAGTCTTTTGAGAAAGAAACAAATAGCCAGTAGCTATTTTAAGAAGTCTTCAATATCCCTAACTGTCGGGGAAATGCAAATTAAAACTACTTTAAGATATCAGTCAGAATGACTGTTCCCAGTAAATGACAACAGGTATGGAGAGGAGGCTGAGAGGAAGGAACCCTATTCACTGCAGTGGAGGTGAAAAGTAATACAGCCATTATGGAAATCAGTTTGAGATTCAAATAATTAAAAATGGAATTACCATATGGCCCCACTATTTCACTCCTGGTGTGTAGCCACAGAACACCATACTCGACCATAGATATTTGCAGCTCTGTGTTTATTGCTGCCTTATTCAGAAATTGGAGTCAGCCTGTTTGTCCATCAACAGATGGATAGTGAAAATTTGAGAATTGTGGTGAATTCTAGTCAGCTCTAAAGAAAAATTCAATAACATTCGTAGGAGAATGGATAGTGTATAATATTTAGTGAAATCATAATCTAAGAAAAAAACTGCATCTTCTCCCTCATAGGTGGAATTTAGCCAGTACATGTTTTTTTGTTTGTTTGTATTTTTGGCAAACAAATGTGTGTTTGGGTAGAGGTTACATGTATGAAGAGAACAAGAGAGGCTTCTATTAGGGGATGAAGGACTGGACGTGATGAGAACGAGTTATGCGTGGATATAAATCTTGGTTTTTTAGTTCTTACTCTTGTCATGTGTTTTTCATTTGGTGGTAGATAAGTGCATAAAAATATACTCCATAGTGAACAAAATCCAACTTAAAACACCACCATTTCTGTTTGAAATGGCTATTCTAAATACAGAAGTTCATTTGAGTTACGTGGTCTGGGTCTGGTTAATCTCAGTGTGTGATGTATTTTTATTTGAAGTGTTTTCTATAATATAGTTTAAAATTTAAAAAGGGAAGTGCCAGGTTTCTAGCAGTGGAACTCATGGCTGGATTTAAAATTTACCACAAGCTGGGCATGGTGGCAACCCCCTGTAATCCCAGTGCTTAGGATCCTCCTTGGCTGTATTGAGAGTTCTGGATCAACCTAGGATAGAAGACCTTGAAGAAGAGTTGGGTGGGATGGTTCAGTCCTACAGGCCCTTGCCAACAAGCCTGACAAGCAAAATTGGATCCCTGGGGCCCCCGTGGTGGAAGTAGAATCTGCTCCTGAAAGTTGTTTTTTGACCTCCATCATTGGTCAAATGGGCATCATTGTCCGATCCTGATAAGTAAAATTTGGAAAATCTTACAGGAAGTTTGTGCTTGTGAGTAGTTTTGTGATTTTATATTATTGTCTAGGAATAACATGTATATTACAGAAATTTAACTTTAAAATTTTGAGTGTACTTATGGGCACACACGGCATCAACATAGAAGTCTCAAGTGGTCCTCAGGCCATCTTTTTGTTGTTTTTTGTTTTTAAGTTAGAGTTTGGCTGAGTAGGCTAGTCTAGTTGGCGGGTGAGCCCCATGGACCCTCATGTCTTCATCTCTGATGTGCTGGGATTCTGAACACATACCACCTCTCTTGCCGTTTTATTTGGGTCAGGGCCTCAGACTCAGGTACTAACATTTGTAAGGCAATCACTTTATGGCTTTCTTCCCCAGCTCCCTAACCTAACCTAACTTCAAATTTTAATGGACTCATAGGTAGGGTGTCTCATTCTGGGGGCTTTGATCCTGTTAGGCAAGCACTCCTAACTCTGAGCTGTATCCTACCTAGCCTGGAGAAATCTTATGCAAAACTTTTTCTTGTCACTGGAGTTTTACTTAAAGCAGATTTTTTGATGTACAGAAAGATATGTATTTGTGAATAGTTTGACTCACTTTAACTGTGTTGACCCGCAGCTTCATACATACTAGGCAAGTGCTAAGAAACAGCAATGAAGTCGGAGTCCGTGTCAGCCTTGATGTTTTTCCAAACTTTCCTTATTTTGTTAAGCTTAAAATATAACTTATGCATTGATTGGGAGATTTTTTTGTTTTTGTTTTTCGAGACAGGATGTCTCTGTGTAGTTTTGGTACCTGTCCTGGATCTCGCTCTGTAGTCCAGGCTGGCCTCGAACTCACAGAGATCCGCTTGGCTCTGCCTCCCGAGTGCTGGGATTAAAGTTGTGTGCCACTGCCGCCTGGGAGATTTTTAAATTTTTTTTTTTTTTTTTTTTTTTTTTTTTTTTTTTTTTGGTTTTTCGAGACAGGGTTTCTCTGTGTAGCTTTGCGCCTTTCCTGGGACTCACTTGGTAGTCCAGGCTGGCCTCGAACTCACAGAGATCCGCCTGGCTCTGCCTCCCGAGTGCTGGGATTAAAGGCGTGCGCCACCACCGCCCGGCTATTAAATGTATTTTTATTAGAGAATTTCATGCACGTGTGCAATGTATTTCGAACATCCACCCTGCACTCTCCATTCCACCTCCACCTAGACCCCTCCCCGCAGGTACGGCTCCCTACTTGCCTTCCTTCCGCTTCATAAGCCATTTTAGTGCTGCCCATATGCATATGGCTGTGGAGCCATCCAAGGTAGCACAGAGCAACCTACCAGTAACCACACCCCTAAAGAAAATGACTCCTCGGCCTTCCCTCAGCACCCACTAGCCGCCAGTAGCTCCTCAGCTGGGGCGAGGCCTTGCGAGCCGCCCTCCCCGACCCCCACCCCCACTCCCCACCCCCCACCCCCGCGCCCACGCATCCGTCGGGATTTTGACTGGCTTGATCTTGTCCAAGTCTTACAGGCAGGTGAGTTAGAGCTGTGAGTTCAAGAGTACAATGCCTCATCACGTCCAGAAGAGCATTTCGCAGCACGCCTCCGCATGCCCGGCCTTAAAGTTCTTCCCGCCTCCTCATTCTCGGCGTTTGCTGATCTTGGGATAGGGTTGGGGTACTGATACCGATGTCAGATGTTTGTGGCCGAGCACACCTATCGTCTGTTCTTAGCCCGCTGAATTTTGAGTTCACATTAACTGATGCCCGCTGCAAAAGAGCCTCTCCGTCAAGGCGGAGAGCCGCACACATTTATGGAGAGTGTTGCTGGCGCGGCTGCTCTGAGTTGGAAGGTGAGGTCTCTGCGGATCCCTCCTGCTCCAGCAGGTTCCTGGTGCTGCTGAGTGAAAACATGTTTGGCAGCCGCTGGGTCCCGGGGTTCTGGTGCGTGTTGGGGGGAGGGGTGTGTAAATCCTTATCTGGTAGTTCCTTCCGACTTGGCCCTCCACCGTGGTCCTGCACGTCTGATTGGAGGCTCGTTCACGGGAGTGGAAGTGCAATCTTAAGGGATTTTTCGTTTGATATTATGAACAACTGTGTTGCACAAAAGTTGGCTTAACGCTTTTTTTTTTTTTTTTAAAGCATACGCATGTGTTTATGTAGCAGGTATTTCCTGGATTAAAATGTTCTTTCTCCAGCAGTGTGGTTTGGGGCCCGGCCCGCGTGAGATAGAAAATGGGGGCTGACAGCCTTGGGCCTGGTTGGCTGAACGATGACGTTGTGCTTCACCACCACTAGGGGTCAGCCTCTCGCCTGATGATGGTCAGAGTTTACCCTGCGGAGTGTTTCATACCCGCCGGCAGACCAGTGGCCAATAAATTCTGGATTTATTGGTGTTTATCTGTGTCTCGATTTTATTGAAAGTCAACATACTAATCAAATTGCTCTTCAGAGTGAAATCTGCGTCATTTGGAAGTCTGGCTTTAATATGATTTTTTTTGCCATCTTTAATCTAGATATTGTAATTTCTATATTAATAATCATAATTGTGAATGAGAACCTCTTCTGTGTTAAGCAATGAGGAAATATATATGAGGATTTATTACACTATGTTTCTTTAAGAAGAATACTTCTAGTTGATAATAAAACCAGGGAGAGCTGAGGCAGCCATGGCGGATACCTCTAACTCCAGCCTGGATTACATGAGATCCTGTCTCGATAGATAGATGATAGATAGATAGATAGATAGATAGATAGATAGATAGATAGATAGATAGATAGATAGATAGATAGATAGATAGATAGATAGATAGATAGATAGATAGATAGATAGATGATAGATAGATAGATGATAGAGAGAGAATAGAGAGATGATAGATATAGATAGATAGAGATAGAGATGGATAGATGATGGATAGATAGATAGATAGATAGATAGATATAGAGCTGATTTGGTTATTGATATACACAGTAATTCAGTTTAAAACAATCCAAGGAATTGTATTGTGAAGTTTCTGTATCAAATGTCACATGACATTAAAGTGCCCTTTACAAATTTAACCCATAAATTCAGACACTCCGATTGTCAGTTATAAACCTGGTTTTAGCTTGGGGTATAGCTTGCATGAGGCCCTAGTTTTAATCCCTGGGACCTGCAGGAAAAGACCCAATCAAACAAAAACCAATACAGTTTGAGCCGGAGAAATGACACAGTATTAAGAGCGCTCACTGCTCTACAGAGGACCTGGGTCCAGTTCCCAGCACTCACATGGAGGCCACAACCATTTGCAAGTCCCATTCCAGGGGATCTGGTTCTCTGGTCTCACCTCTGCACCAGGCACTCATGGGTGAACATATGTATATGCTTTTTATAAAACAAAACAACAAACCCCTACCAAAAAACAAACAAACAAACAAAACCCTCATGATTTCAGAAGCATTGCCTGGGGTTTAAATTTTTAAATTTTAAATCATTTTTTTTTCTTTCTAACCCCGTTGATAATCGCTCCTGCCACTCCTCAATTCAAAGCGGTTATTTCCTTCATTGCCCAAAAGAACCGATTGTGAAATGGGCCATAAATTGCTGGGAGCAGCTTCCCACCTTCTCCTTCCCAGGTTTTCATCACCGAATTGTCAGGTTTGTTGTGTTGTTGACAGCACTTCATGATCTGCACTTGGTGAGAAGAGTGAGTGGTAAATATGAACCACGTCCACTTACAAAGGATTCCCGAATGCAGTACAGGTTTCCTCTTTTAAAACAGAGGGCAGCACTTGTATTTTATTAGCAAGGCCTGATGTTTTTTGACCTGTATTTGACTTTCAGAGCTGCTACAGACATACAACTTTTCCCAAAGGACATCATTCCTCACGCTAGGGCCACCCAAGTAGAAATATCACTACAGATGATTACAGCTGATCAGGGCCTGGCATGTGTTAAACATTTGTAGACACTCTATAGAACTGTTAAAAACCAGTGTGAGCCAGGAACAGAGAAAATGAATGGTCTTTTGTAATCCAGTATAATAGGGAGAATTTTAATACCACTCCCACCTAACCCTCCTCCCATTATCCTCTGTTCCCCTTCATGTCCCCTGTGCTCTACTGCCCCTCCATGATCTTTCCTCTCCGTCCCCACCAGTGGTCCCTTTCTAGTATCCTGCATTATACAACTACTCCAAGTTAAAGACACAGACCTGAAGATTTGACACTAAGATTCACACAAGAGTGATAATAGGTAGGCAGAAGGGGGTGAGGGGGGATAACTAACACTAAGGACGTATGCACATCAAAGAGTTGAATTGGAGTTACCATACATGGGGTTATGCTTCTCCCAAAAGTCATGGTTGACAAACGAAAAGCCAGGTGTAGGGATACTCCTCGAGTTGTTGGTTAAAGGTATCCCTGAGACCCCCAAACAATCCACACTATTACCACTGGTGTTGGCTGCCCACCAGAACTTGACAGTAAAGGTAAGATCCTGTTGCTGAAGACACCACACACTTTGGTTACAGGACACGAAGAAATCTAGTTGGGACCAACCAGGAGGCTTCCTCCCTGCTGGCTAGCTCTCAGGTAATGGAAGGTGTTTTGTAGCCGACTGGGGCTGGGGAGCATCAACAGTCTTACTCAGCTGTGAACCCTGTGAGATACAGTAACGACCAGGATGCTGAGATATATTAAAAGTGAATATTTCAGATCAAGATGCCATTTGAAATGCCCTTCAGAAGGAATCCTCTATACCTTAGCAAGAAGTCTGGTTTCGGTAGAATTACTTTGCCCTTGTCATCACAGAAAATGTGACTTCCATTCCATTCCACATAACTTCTTCCTCCCACCCAAGTACTAACGAGGCCAGACTCTGTTTACCTTCTGGAGCAGGCTAGCCCACGTGCATTTGCAGTGCCATATGACTTCTTAAACATTCTGCACATTTCTCATTTAATCCCGAAGAGACTGACAAGTGTCATCGGTCCCAGGACCACTGAATCTTGGAGTGAGTACTAGGCCTACTATCTCAGATATTAGCATGTACCGTTATCCCCCTGTACACATGGAGAAGCGTGCAGTTGTAACTGACTCGGGGTCAATATGGCTCCGGTTATGGCCATTAACTCACAAAAGAGCGTCTCAAATTTTCTCTAAGTTTCTCTAAGTTTTTGTCTTTCTCTTCAAGAGTGCACACACAGCACTGGAGCACAGTCTTAGCCTTGTTTACTCCTGGATGCCCACTCCTGAGGGTCTGTCCGAACATCAGCCCTTCCTTCCTCTGGGTCCGCATGGCCTCGGTGCCAGTCTTGGCCCACACTTGGGTCTTGAAGCAGTGTGAGCCTCCTATGAAATACACTTTGGACAGCCCGTGGTTTTCATGTCCCACACCAGGCCTGAGCACACTCACCACAACAGTCCTGTTACTGCTGCTTCACCTGACCCTGGCTCCCTTGACTAGAGGGACTGAGGTGGCTACTGGCCTCTGAGAAGCCAGGGTGCCACATGGGCGAGTGCTAGGTTCTCTTCCGTAGCTTGGAGAAGTCATGTCCATATGCAGATTATCTGTGTTTTCCATCTGTCCATCTGAGATGTTCCCTCCGTGGCCTTGCTGCCCTGAGGCCTCTTCTCTGCTCAGGCCTTCCCAAGCTTAACTCCCCTCCTTCCTACTCCCCTAACACTTCTCCTATAGCCAGTAGGCCCCTCTTTGGGGCAAATGGGAGCCTGCATCCCCAGCTTATCCACTGCCCTTTCCTGGTCCCTGAGTGTGTTCTGAGGGTGTCCTTTTCTTGCTACTGTCTCTCTAGAGAGGCTGTTTATCTACAGGATGTTTCCCAGGGTTCAACATGCTACCCCCAGCATACCGGTGTTACCCCACCTGTGTGTGGAACATCCTTTACATCTTCTACTACATGGTTCTGCCCTTTCCTAAATCCACTCCTGCCTGTTTCCTCTCACTTGATTAGATTTGGTACCTAATCCACACTGCTCTCCCCACGGCCTACCACTCCGGACAACTTCAGTGCTAAACAGGACACACACAAACCTTCCAAACAGCCAAGTCCACGTTCCCTCCAGCCACATTCATTGACACCGAAGTACCTTACCACACACCGTCACCCTCTTTACCCTTCCTCAGGAACACAACTTCTAGTGTTCAGGTGAGTCACATCCCCAGAGAACCCTGCCTGCCATAGTCCTTAGGGTCCCCTCCACTGTTTTCCATCATTGTGTGGTCAAGGCATCTTTTCTTCATAGCGTCTCCGTGTGTAATTCTGTATTGTCACCTTCACATAGAACAACAACTATGCCATTTTCTTTACTCATCTACTTCAAACTTCCTTATTCTGTCTTATTTATTTAGGTGTGTGTGTGTGTGTGTGTGTAGTTAGAGGATACTAAACTGTGGGGGCTGGCTTTTTCCTTCCACCATGTGGGATTCCAGGGATCAAACTCAGGTCAGCAGGCTTGGCTGCAAGCACCTGCTGAGCCATCTCACTGGCCCTATCTATTTTCTTTTCTCTTGCAGTCCCAGAACCTAGAATAATGCTTGGCACAGAGACACTTCCTAATTACCTATACATGAATAAAGAAACGAGTGGACGACAAATGTCTTTGCTGGGTTTGCAAAGAGGCCCCACTGTCTCAGGCCTCCACCGTGGACAGAGCGTGGCAGGAAACCTTCCGCTGCCCCAGCTGGGCTGAACTGTGGAAGCAGCAGTTTCAGCAGACCACCCAGATGGCTTGGATACTTTGATAATGCTTGGGGGAAAAAAACCGCACAAAGGAAAAGCTTCACCCACACAGTAAGTGCTGACCTAGGCTGGACCTGCCTCTGCCAGGAAAGTGAGTCACTGTGGGTTTCTGTGGCATTCCCCAGCACTGAGGCAAATGTAGACCTCAGCCAAGGCCCTGGTGTCCCAGGTGAAATCGTGGAGATCAAGGGAAAGGAGACGCCTGAAAAACAGTAGCTGGATTCTCACTCCTTGTCAGTGTTCTGTTTTGCCTTGTGCTGTGACCTTAGGATCTGTTAGTTTTTGTCTTGTTTATGAGTCTTGGAGCAGGGCTATTTCAGGATATAGATTGCCTTTGCTACATTACCAGATCAATACACTTGAAAACCCTCAATGGCAGATGCTTCCTATGTCAGCAATAGATACAGTTCTCAGAAATGCTGCAAGGCCTCTTGGACGGGAACCTGATGCAGGTGGAACATCTGGGGGACACTGGCTCAGGATTTGGACGGGAACCTGATGCAGGTGGAACATCTGGGGAACACTGGCTCTTGGAAGTCCTCCTCTTTCCAGTACTCCCTCCTGTGTGACTTCTTTTGAAAATACATCATTATGTTTTAATGTTTAGTTCTCACTTTATTTTGTGCATGAGCGTTTTGCCGGCTCGTCCTTCTGTGCGCAATTTGTGTGCGGTGCCTGTAGAGGGCAGAAGAGGTCATCAGATCCCTGGAACTGGAGTTGCAGACAGTTGTGGGCAGCCATGTGGGTGCTGGGATTGAACCCAGGTCTTCCAGAGAGCAGCCAGTGCTCTTAAGCCTTCTGCCTCCACCATCCAGTGACCTCTTGAGATGACATCTGGAAGCAAACAAGACTTCCTGCTCTTTGGCCTTGGCTTACAGGCTTTTCTGCTCAGAGAAGAGATGTTGACCCAGAAGACATCTGTTTCCTCCTACAGTTATTCTCAGAAGCAGTGCGTTTGTCTCTACCATCAGCCCACTGAATACCTTGCTGCAGGAGGAAGGTAGGGAGGGGTGTAGTTCTTCCAGGCCAATGTTCACAGAGTCCAGAAAAGTTTCACCTACTCCAGGGCTGGAGTCGTGGGGTTGGAAATGGAGGCTTTGCGCCTTGGTTCAGCATCCAGGCCTTAGGGGTCCTCACATGG